>NC_133340.1:24132492-24474992 GCF_030506205.2 Paramisgurnus dabryanus | reverse complement strand
ATGTTCATCTATAGATCTTTAATGGCACTAGATATCACCACTAGGTGGCAGTATTTACATTACAATCTATTGGTATGTTTAAGTAATAGTTTTTAGCTCGGTTTTTACAACTTGGACCATTCCAGATTGTTTGAATGGTTGCGGTACTTTTAAATATTTATTATATTTTCTAATACTTTTAACACCTTTACTGCCATCTATGTTTACTTTATAATCATTTATATTTCATAAATATAGCAGCATTAAAAAACACTTAATTTGATTTAATATATTATTATATGGGGTAGTTCACCCAAAAAATTTTATTCTGTCACAAAAGAAGATATTTACCGTATGCAATGTTTATGACCAAACCAATTTTGAGCACCATTGACTTCCATAGTATTTTCTCGCTTTTATGGACACCAATAGTGCTTCTTGTTCTGCTTGATTACAAATATATTGCTTTGTGTTCAGCAAAAGGTTTGTAACAACTTAAAAAATAAAATAATGACACAAATTTAAATTTTTGGGTGAACTATTCCTTTAAAGAGGACGTATCATGAAAATTTGACTTTAAGTGCTATAATTGGGTCCCCAGTGCTTTTACCAATTTAGAAAATGTGAAAAACATCAATCCAGTAATTTAGTTTTGGTGAACCAGTCTCTGCAAGCATGTGAAAAAATAGGTTATTGAAATTTGGCTCCCCCTGTGATGTCAGAAGGGGATAATACCGCCCCTTAATCTACACTATCCAACCACGACACTGCCATTTAGTGCAGAGATCAGCTCATTTGCATTTTAAAGGACACACCCAAAAATGGCACATTTTTGATCACACCTACAAACATTTTAACATGCTATAATAAATTATCTATATGGTATTTTGTGCTAAAACTTCTGTGCTATATTGTCATTGCAATTTACATTATGTCTTCACTCGTCTTTTTGTAGAAGTTCAAGATCCGCATCGAAGACCCTCCACGGCGTAAGCACATGGTGTTTTTGGGCGGAGCTGTTTTAGCGGACATCATGAAGGACAAAGACAACTTCTGGATGACCCGAGAGGAGTATCAGGAGAAGGGAATGCGTGTTCTGGAGAAGCTCGGTGTCACTGTTAGATAAATCACCCACGCGTGCGCGTATACACGTCCGCATACACGCCCATTCCAAACTTCACATACTTGCACCCGCTGGCATTTTCGCAGTATAAACAGATGGTTTTTTACAGAAATGTATACTTGAGGATAACAATAAAATACTTGAACTTACTTTGCAATCCAAAAAAAGTGCTCTGTTTGTACGACATTCCAAACGTAACGGTTCGTAGACGAACTGTAAACAAAAACTAATAAAGTGATTTGCTTATGAAACCACCTGTTTACGCTGCCAAAATCAAGCCTTAACAATCCCCTTGTTCATGCATCATCATATCATCAGCTCGTGTTTATTTTGGTTGCTGTCCGCACCGTCACAATGAAGAGAAATGTCACTCGAGAAAGAGGAAACACAGGAGGATGGAGGTGGTGTGCCAGCAGAGGGACTACACGATGAAATAGATGTATTTTTTAAAAACGAATTAAAGTAAACATTGTTTTTGTAATAATTAAAAAGCAACTGCAGCCAGTTTGCTATTAAAAAATAAATAAACGAATAAAGATTTGTGCCCGACGGTATTAAATATAGACATTCCTGTGAAGGCAGGCTGCTTTTGCTGAATTGTCTACTTCCTTTAACTTGCTGTATTAACTCTTTGTTTTTAATCGCCACTTTTGGGCACTAAATAACTAGGACCAACTTTCCCTAAATAGCATTTACCAGAAAATATGGGTACAGAGAATCTCTACTGATCCATCTCTACATGTTTAATGATAACTGCATAGCTAATATATGGAAAGTTAATAATTGGAGGTGATCACATTAATGGGGATCAATGTTTTTTTTTTACATTTTGATCTAAATGTGCACAGGGTTTCGTGAGATTCGCAGCTGTGTTACGTGCAGAAGTAAATCCATGCGCAGTGCAGCGTAATTGCAGGTATCGGTCACGCGCGGCGCAGGTATCCGAGCCTCTGGTCTTGATTTTGGCTTTAATTGGCGTGTCTCACAATAACCCCGCGTCCTTCTCCCCGTGCAATCAACCGCAAACCTGTTTATTTAGTCTCCTAACAAGTATCAGTCCTGCTCGCCATTGTTTATACTTTCTTCACCCTCATTTTTTCCATTACGTTTTTGCATTTACGTTGGTTACGTTAGATCCATCAAATGATTGACATACATAGACACCGCATTGAATTCTGGGTCAGTGTCCTTGCCATATTTAGGAGTTTATATGTGTGTCTGTGAATGAAATGGTCTGGGAATGAAGGGTGACAACAACGCTCAGACTCCCGGCGGGCGTTTCTGTGTCAGACGCTTCTCTCCCAGATTGTAAAGATTATCTGCTCATTTGTTAATATGAATGACACGAAGGTATTGAAGATGATGATGATAATGTCAGTGTCTGTACTCACCTGTTGGAAGCTGAATGTTTTTGTATTCGGCTTTGCGTTTGCACACGTTCAGACTCTTCACACGGTTAACGAATTATTAATTCACGCGCATACACCATTCCTGTGCCATGATTTGGTATTGTAGTTGGACCAGACGTTTTGTTTGTTTGTTTGTTTTTCTGCCTTTTGTTTGTTTGTAGCGTACTGCCAGACTTGATTTAAATAAAGAAAATTGATTTATAACTCAATGTTTGAAGTGAGTCTTTTCAAATGTCCAGTCGTTTTTCTTAATATGTGGTGTGTAACTATGGAAGCGCTCAAGGAATGAGCGCCAATCGCCGTTACCATGGAGACCGGCTGTACTCAGTATATTTTCACTCGGTTCTTTTGGAGCTTTTCTTGCTTCAACTTATTCACTATAAAAGTTACGAAGGCATTTCTGACAACTGTGATAGCTTCATGCCTCGTATCACTCTACGGTTCATGTCTTCGCAGAAAACCGTTATGTAAGTTAGGCTACTAAAATTTTGAAACAATTGACTGAAAGGCTTCACGGGGGCTTAAATTTTTTTAAATTAAAGGTGTATGTTTAAATGTGTAAAATATGTAGACAGAAATATATTTGTCCAAACATTAATTTCTTTCATCAATTAACTAGAACTTTATTTAAAAAATGATTTTTGAAATGAATTCGGTTTCATCGACCACGCGCTTTGCCAAGGTTATGCGCCTGGCCTGAGGTAAATTTTGGTCTGTGTTTTTCATTGGTCCAGTGGCTAAACTGACATTTGGAACAAATACTATGTCAAAAAATAAAACGTCTCGGTTTTCCAAAGACGATGGGGAGACGGCGAGCATGGATCATGGTGTGAAGAGAGGTTTGGAATTCACGGATCTGTAGTTAACATATTGTATAGACGGTTTCAGCAGTAACAACATAAAGTGGCTTTCGTGGTCCTAAGAATAAAAAAACAAGTACTTTACACGTAGTTTATTTATAGAACAAGCAAAATAATCGACACAAAGATTACCTCGGAAACAATAACATTTGTTTTTTTCGATGAGGTATTTGTTCAAGAGTTCAGTTTAGCAACTAGTCAGAACATAAAAAAACTGAAACTGCAAGTAAAGTTCGGACTAGACGCTTATCGCGTCACCGCACGTGCGTCTGATGAAACCGTCTATAAATTAATTTTACACATTAGGCTAACTTTAGCTCAGTGTGTAATGTTAAGTTAGTAGTTGATATGCTTTAGCTATGATTTCAAATAATGTAATTATTTAATTTACTTATCAAAAATAGTTTACTATAGAGTTGTTATTGATACCGGAAAGCCTGTATTATGTTGTTGAAGAAATTAAGAAAAAGCAGCCCAGAAAAGTGAACTTGAATAACAGTTAGCCTACTGCTTAAACATAACCTCAGGGTGAAAACTCAAGATTGTTATTACATTTAATTACATTTCTGTAAATTTAAGTTAAAGGGTGATGCTAAAATGTAAGAATTTTCTTTAGTCACAACATAATTCTTAAATGGATTTATCGGACACACATGCGTGGTGGCGGGTTATGCGTCTGAGCGGTCTCTGTTTGTTTAATGGTCTTTCTAGTGGCTAAACTGAACTCTGGCACAAATACCTTTTCGAAAATAACAAATGTTTTGGTTTCCTAAATATGAGGAGTGATTACTGCTATGTGAAGGGGGGTTTGGCCACCGGTTTAACATTGTATACATTATAGTACACATTTTACACTGTAACGTTAGCTCAGTGTAGTTTTTGATATGCTTTAGCTATGATTTGAACTAAGGTAATCTACTTACTTTGGTTGTTTTCAGAAATATACTACTCTTAAAGGACTGTTGTTATTGATTCTTTGCGGAGTTTACCGGAAGTTACGTTTGTTACACAAAATCCGTTTGTTTATTTTGTTACTGCTGAAACCATCTATTAGGTACTCGACTATCTCCCGTCGCGGCTGCCGTCTTGGTTCCGCTCGACGCAACTTCGGATTTACTCAGGTGATGTGCGGAGTAAAAATATTGTTGAAATTGTAAAAGACATTTTGTTTAATTGCTAAACTACAAGTGAACGAAATTTTAACGAATTTGAACGACGACCACAGGAGTTTTACCACCTGCAAAATGGAAAACAAGGGACAAAAAAGGTGACTTTAAAGTTTTGAATGGCCAGTATTTTGTCATTCTTGAACCCTTAAACATGGTCTTGGTGTCATTTCAAAATATTTTTTCAAGCTCTTTCTATCCAAACAACTAGTTTTAGCATTTACCCATGTTGAAAATTTTACTTGCATACCTATGTCTATAGTTACATTTGTGTTATTATTACAAAGTTATGATGAATTAATTATTTTTTATAAAATGTGGAAAATATAATTAAAGAATGAGTAAGTGACCCTAAACCTTTATTTATTATTATACGTGTATAAATGCTTCATTTTTCATTTCCATCTCCTAGGAGGTCTGGTCGGATGAACAGTCAGTATCTTTCATGTGGAGGAAATGTGTTTAGTCAAGCAAGTATTCTCTACTCTTCAATTTCATTTTTTCTTGTCTGTGTCCCACTTCTTAAAAAGACTTAGGTTTTCAGAGGCCTAAGTAATATAACAGTCATGCATAGTGAAAGAGATCTGTAGCCCGATGAAGGGATGTATGTGTGTGCGTGTAGAGGAATGGGGAGGGGGTGATTGTTCACATTTGTTTCCGATTTTATTCATGTAAACAGGGGGGCTGTCAGACTCGGTGGGGCCTGTTTAAATTAAGTCCAGGCTGCTTTGCACAGACACTGTATTTTACACGCTGCATGCTAGTTTACACCACAGAGACCGGTGATATGTTTTCTCAAAATCTGCACAATTCGGTTTTGGGTTTGAGTTGACCGAAGTTACTAGCTAGCTATAACTTTGTTTAAATACTGTGTTAATTATTGTAAGTGATAGTTCACACAAAAGTGTATTTTTTTAATATATAGAGCTATAGTTATATATAGCTACAAGAAGACTTGGACAAATGTCCATTATTTATTAAAGCTATTGTTGCCTGGAAATCGTACACCCAAAAAAGTCATGCAGGTTTAAAAAAACTGTGAATAAAATGATTGGTATTTTTGTATATGTTCTTTTAAAATGCATAGCCTTAGGTTGCTCTTTGACGACCTTCGTATTGGTTTGTGTGCTGTTTGTCCTTTCTGATAAAGCATCTAATTATTAAGTGACATGTTATAACACTAAGCAACTGACTACAGAAACAGTGTTATTCGTACGTTATGTATTTCACAGTACCATTCTGAATTACACATGACTGAATTGCCCTCTGGGGATACCAATAGCTTTTCTGTTCAGTTGAATCCATCCAGAGCACAACAAGCCAATTCATTGGTGTATGAAATGAACCGGACACATGTTTACTATCAATATCATTAGGCAACTGTATTGTGAGAGCGAAAATCTGGTGTAAATGCTTCTCTCTACTAGTACAGTATGCCAAAGTTTGTTTGCTGGGACATTAAACAGTATAAACATTTTTTTTATTCAAGAGTGCCTTAAAATGCATTACAAGGTATACATTTTATCAGTATGTGTGTTCTCTGGGATCGAATCTGTGACTTTTTTGCACAGCTAACACAATGCTCTACCAGATATGCTAAAGAAAGTTTTTTTATGCTTTTGCATTACTTCAACTCAACAAAATAAGTTAAGCAATTTCACTTTTTTTAAAAGTTAGAGCAACTCACCAATGGTTACCCAGACAGCAGACGACTCCGCACCGGATCAGCAGATCCGTTGTGAATCTGGCACAGAGTCGTCTGATGTCTGGGTAAGTTTTGGATAAAAGCATCTGCCTAATGCATAAATGTAAAGTAAATGAAACCTATTTTTATTTAACACTATTTTTATTTATGTTCTTACCTCAGCTTAGATGAATTAATACATACCTATCTTTTTTCAATGCGTGCACTTTTAATCTCTGTACAGCGCTTTTTGACTTAAGTTTTTAGTTGACTTTTCAGTTAACTAAAAATGATTAGTTAATTCAACTTAAAAATAAAATACAACCAGGTAACTTACTGTTTTAAGTTGATCCAACAAATCTTTTTAATTAAAGTGTAACATTTATGAAGTAGCCATAAACGGTTTTATCGAACGCACGTGCGGTCACACGATTACGCGCCTGAGTGGAACTTTACTTCCAGTGTTTGTTTAATGGTCTGACTAGTGTCTAAACTTAACTCTGAAACAAATACCTTTTCGAAAATAGCAAATGTTTTGGTTTCCTTAAGACGAGGGAAGATGGCGATCGTTGATTACCGCTATTTGATGGGAGGTTTGGCAGCCGATCCGTACTTAAGATTGTAGACATTATATAGTACACATTTTACACAGTAACATAAGCTAAGTGTAGTTTTTTATACGCTTTAGCTAACGCTTTGAACTAATGTAATTTACTTGTTGTTTATTTAACTTGTTATCGGAAGTAAACTACTCTAAAAGGACTTTGTTGTTATTGATTCTTTGCGGAGTTTACCGGAAGTTATGTGTGTTCCACGAGAGCCGTTTGTTTATGTTGTTACTGCTGAAATCTATAGATATCCTATTGTAGATGTAGTATAAGAGAATCTTAAGTGATTATTTCCCAACACTGATTTGAAAAATGCCCTGGGACAATGTTTGAAGTGCAGAGACGTGCAGCTGACCCCACTCGGGTGTAGAGAAAATCATTACAGTGAACTCCTCTGCGACAGGTTGCCAGATAACTGCTGCACAAAGTAAACAAACAAGGGTGTACACGGAGAAAGAGACAATGCCGACCCCGCCCTCTCTTTCCTGCAAGAACACAGGCACGCACGGCTCCTTCCGAGGTCCCTGCTTACTGTGGGAAGACTTCTTTGGATAATAGTTGGTTCTTACCCTCCCTCTTCCTTATTCTTTTGTGTAAAGCTACACATGTTGATATCGATGTCCATTTAATCATTATTGACCTTGATCTATCACTCACACACAGGCACATTGAACCTATGTTGTGTATTACACACAATAACATCCTGGTGTGTGTTCCCAACCGGGAGGAAGCCGTTAAGCACAAACACCCGTTCGTAAATCCGTGTTAAAGCACGAGAGGATACTGAATGAGTTGAGGGAGCGTCAGCACGGCGCCTCCTGCAGTCTGGGAGCAGGGTTGGGTGGCGTCTCGATTCTGCACGCATTCAGGAAGATGGGCCGTTCTGACAGTCATGGACAAAAAAGATTGTGGTTCATCGGGTTAAATATATCATGAAGTTGCAAAGCTCTCAGCAGACAAAATTACATGCTCCTGTTAGCAGACAAACAAACAAAACTAGACAAAAGTGGTACGAGGAAATTAGTACATTCCCAACAAATCTGTAAGCAGACAAAATGACAAGATAAGATAAAAAACGTATTATGAAAATTTACTACATGCTCGTTCTAGAAAGACAAACACGTTAATACAAGCATGCACTGTATAACGAACAAAGCTCTCAGCAGATAAAATTAAATGGCGTGTCAGCAGACAAAACAACAAAACTAGAAAAAAGTATTATAACGATATTAGTACATGCCAATTCTAACAAACAAAACTGTCTGCAGACGAAACTACATGACGCTGTCAAAAGACGATAGAACACAATTGGACAAAGTATTACAAGAAGATGAGTACATACTCGTTTTAACAAACAAACGTTAACACTAAAACGCCTTTTTTGTCATAACGAACAAAGCTGGCAGCAGACAAAATTACATGCTGCTGTTATCAGACAAACAAACAAAACTAGACAAAAGTGTTACAACGAAATCAGTACATTTCCGTTGTAACAAATCTGTAAGCAGACAAAATGATAACTGTAAAATGCTCTTTTCATAATGAATAAAGCTGTCAGCAGACAAAATGACAAGATTAGACAAAAGTATTATGACAAAATTACTACATGCTCATTCTAGCAAGAAAAACTGTCGGCAGACAAAATGTTAATGCAAGCATGCACTGTATAATAAACAAAGCTTTCAGCAGACGAAACAACAAATCTAGACAAAAGTATTATAATGATATTATATTAGTACATGCCAATTCTAACAAACAAAACTGTCAGGAGACGAAACTACAAGACCCTATCAACATATACGAAAAACTAAATTAGACCAAAGTATTACAGGAAAAATGAGTACATACTCGTTCTAGCAAACAAAAACGTTAACACTAAAACGCCTTTTTTGTCATAATGAATAAAGCTGACAGCAGACAAAATTACATGACATGAAGCAAAACTGTTTGCAGACAAAAATGTTAACAATAAAATGCTTTTAAAAAAAATTCTTAGAGAAGAAAATACACAACACCTCTAAAAAAATGTAACGCTAAAATGTTTTTGTCATAATGAACGAAGCTGTCAGCAGACAAAAAGACAAATGTATTTGAACAAAATTATTAATTGCCGATGCCCATTCTAACAAACAAAACTGTAAGCAAACGTTCACATCAGAATACTTATCATAATCAACTAAGCTAAACCAAAATAACAAAACCAGAAAACTAGTTTATCAAATGCTATATCTGTTGATATGGGAAAGCTCCAGTTTTGCTTCTTTCGTTTGCGGTGTAGATGTGCTGTTGCATGCTTTTGTCGTCTCTGCTATGGTAAATGCATTAGTCTGCCGTTAGCCGATTTCTCAGCCGTAACAGTGGGAAGAGGACAAAGGAGGACTCGTGTCGAGTTTAGTGCGAGTCTAAATGTCTGCACATGTTGGTATTCGATGCTATTTGTAGTTACAGTTCTAAAGCTGGATGAGACATTCGGGACTGTCTAGCTCATTCAAAACTGCTCAAGAGCTCACAATGAATAAATACATAAAATCAAAATCTGTATGCTAGTGCACTCCTTAAAGTTAGCAAAAATATTGTATGCATCTAAAGGAAAATCCCCAACCGTGGTTAATTAAAGCATATTGGTTATTTAAGAAATGCACCCAAAAATGTCTCACCCAAACTTCCCGTTTAAACAGGAAATGCATCAATGTATGAAAGTAAACTTCACATGAAATTTACGTACATGGTTTCTTATAGAATCAGGAAGGAACACCAGACAATCACACATCGATCTGCATTGTGTTCATATCAGGATAATGATACTTTTTGTCCCTTATTCTTAAATCTAACCCAGACACAAAGATGTGGGCATACTTATATTTATAGATTGAACACAACCAATCTACAATAAAAAAATTCGACTCACTTCTCCTTTTTAATGCCCATTAAACCAATGCAGTCTAATTAGACATGTTATTGTGATGTCATACTGATAAAGCCCCACCCACGGCTACTGACTGACCGTCCTGCATTACCATATAGTTTCCATCCTCAGTGAGTTGTACATTGTCCGCCATATCTCAATAGTGGGATACTATTGTCTTAGACTGTGTTCACAGATCTATTTTTACTGAAAACACTCACTATGGCTTTTGGTAAGGGAGTGAGGAACTCTTTAGCTCATTTGCATTTCAAGGTACAACCCGAAAACAGGGTGTTTTTGCTCCCACCCGTCCAGGGGCATTTTGGACATGCTATAGTAACGATCTGTTTTTTAGCTGAGATTTCACAGACACATTCTGGGAAACAAGATTCACCAAATACCTATATTACATCTTGTGAAAATGGGCATAATGGGTGCCTTTTAAAGTAAAAAATGATTTGGACAAATTTAACTACAGGGGACCCCCCAAAATATCCTCCTCAGTAGTCAGTTTCACTATATTTGTGAGGATGTTTTTAGAAATGTGCTGCTCACGAGTTCAGCTAAACCCGTCCACAGACACACACAAGCTTTTTATATCTTCTGATGTGTGACATACACCCGTTTGTCAGGCTTTATCAGAAGAGTTTTGATGTATTTAGGATTCATTCATTCATTTTCTCTATAGAAATTTCAGTTTCCGAGTTTAGTTACCAGAGTTCAAGTTCATGAATCAAACCAATCTGCCCTGAGATGAATCACAAAATTGCAAACATTGCAATAGTCTTTTATGAATGAATAAACTACTCATTCCAAGAAACATTGCAAATCATGTCATGAAAAATATAATACTACAAATGATGCTCTCGATAAAATATAACACTTTTGAGTCATTTATAATTAGTATAAAAATTACATTTAGGAGGAATGTATTACAATATATTTAAATATATACATATATTTTACATAGAGTTTGAGATTGTTTAATGTTAACAATAACATTTGTGGTTGCCAGAAAACCACTTAAAAAAAAAGAAAATGTTAACATTTTAATCACACAGACTAATGGATTTTACAAAAGCAAATACCAACACTTATTATGTCCTTTAAACCTATGGTAGGTCTGTCTATAGAGAAAATGAATGAGATTATTACATTCACACAGTAAAACGTAAAAGTTGAATCAACCTAAAAAATAATTAAATTCAGTTTTTACTTTAAGTAGAAAATTGAAGTAAATTTTTAATGTTTTTTTACCTTAAATGTTTCACTTAAAGTGAGAAAATCACTGAAAAAATGATTCATTCAATTTACTCATTTTTTTAGTGGTTGCAATCAATTTATTTAAGCTACATTTAAACAAAAAAATTAGAATAGTAAAATAAAATAAAAATATTTTGTTTAAATGTAGCTTAAATAAATTGATTGCAAACACTTACCTTAAAAAATGTGAGTAAATTGAATGAATCATTTTTTTCAGTGATGTAAGTTTATAATTGCAGTAAGTTTTGTTTTTTTAAATAGAGCAGCTTTTACTTTTACAGTGCAGAGCCCAAATGTTCACCTCTCAAATGATATTGACATGCATCATCAGTCCAACTGGCATACTCTCAATTTATCAAACGCCTTGTTAAGAAAAATACGTTTCCGTAACTAAAACATTTACAGATGTGAGTAAAAGTTTGATTATGTCGAAATAAGCGTGAGCGTAGATGTACAGAAAGAGTTTAAGACCGCATTAAATGATTCAGGCACTTTCCTTTAATCTCAGATTGTGTTCAGGAGCAGCATACAGACAGATAACTCATTCTCCTGGACACCGGTTAAAAAATACAACTCCTCTGCTCACCGTTTAGATAGTACTACTGCAGAAGCTTATAGGGGAGGGGGGGATAGAGAGAGAGAGAGAAGAAACAGAACATAAAACATCAGATGACAAACAGGATCACAGTTCACCGATTGGCTCGATGTTGTTTGAAGGATGAAGCCGATAGGCCAGCCGCTGGAAATATTTTGAGAACTTCACAACAACTTGCACAGTGTTCAGATGGTTTTTCGTTTGTTAGTTTTACTAGTTGTGTTGTGCTTAAGACAAAGGCAGAGAAAAGACATCTTGTTTTCATCCTGTAGGACGGTTACATCAACTTTGAGGCTGGTTTTGAGTTTTAAACATCGATAACACACACACGCACGCATACACACGCATTCTGAACAACACACTGGGTATATCTCACAAAAACTGTCAGATTTCTTTAAAAAAAATTAAAGAAAATGTAGCCTATTTTGAGGACCATGACTTTCTGCACTATGACTACTATGACTGTTATTTAAAGGTGCAATGTGGGACTTTTTGAAGGATCTCTTGACGGAATTGCAATATAATATACATATCTATTTTATCAGTGGTGTATAAAGATCTTAAAGCAACACTATGTAGTTTTTTACCTTTAAATAATGTCTCTAAAATTATTTCAGTGATAGAACAACTTTTTACTGGACAAATTGTACTGTTGCTGCAACCTGAGCAGCCTCCTAGCTGCTACAAGCACACTCTGAAAGTGGCGGTGGAGGGTAGGAAACACAGCCCCGCCCCTCCCCCTGCCTGCAGAAGAGTGTCTGATACCAGGCACTGTTGCGCTTTTCAACCACATGGGGGAGCTGTAAGTCATTTTTACATGGAAACTACATAGTGTTGCTTTAAATAATGAACTGTATTGTTTTTATTATCTTAGTATGAGTCGTTTTTATCTACATACACTGTGGGTCCCCTTACATGGAAGTCGCTGTCATGTTTCTACAGTAGCCCTAAACGGACAAACTGCTCTATATCTATTGTCACTATTTTATCTCAAACGATGTTTTAGTCCTGTGGTGAATTTCGTAGCTTCTCTATGCGTTTCGGAAGGGAGGGGTGAGCTGTGGACTGAGCTGCAGGTTGCAATTCACAGTCTCACCACTAGATTCCGCTAAAAGTCCCATATTGCACCTTTAAGCAAATCTCCCCAATTTAAAAAAATTGTAATGTGAAAAACATGTATATTTGATTGTATATTTATTAGGGATGCAACAATACAACATTTCTGTGTTGATTCCGATATTTTATTACTTAAAGACTCATTATAGTTCTGCGTAATTCCTATGGCTTAGCCTTCACGCATCGCTTTTCATACTTCTGCATTGTCGTCCGCGGAGCCAAAGCAGAAACAGCTTGGCCAGTAAACCCACAAACAAAGATGCAGAAGCAGTTTGATTTGAGTAGACCAGCAGTGATGGAGGTAAATAGACAGCGACTCTTAAAAACAATCACCCACAAAGAAGGGGTGCCCTGGTGCCTTTTGCCCTGATGAAGGCCTAGATGTAGGCCAAAACATGTTGGTGGTATTTTTAAGTTCTATTATGAACTAGCACCTTTATTAAAGCGGTTTTATAATTAAGAAGAGTGCCTTGGTTTCCTTTTGTTATTTTAGAGAGCGACTCTTGTTGCAGTTTGAGTTAAATCACTCCTTAACTTGGCCCATCTATGTTTTTACCGTAAGCATAAATGCTTATGAAGAAATGCGACAACGATTTTTTTTACTTGACGGGAGGGGTTCTAGTGGACCAATCACAGCACTTGCGGTCTGCGTAGAATGGACATGTTGTTAAATTTTTGTTGAGGTGCGCATCAGACCACGCAGAGCTAGGCATAGCCTATGGCATAGCCTACAGCATAGCCTATGGCATAGCCTATGGCATAGCCTACGCCATAGCTATGACGTAGAATCTACACATGACTATAAATTACTCTTTAGAAAGACATCTACTGATACAGATAAATACATATTGTGTTGCTTTTTACTCTTTGTTTCAGAGTATTAAGTTTTAAAATCTTAATTTAATGCAATTTGTCATTGTCAACATGCTTTTATCTGCCAATACCGATTATAGGCTAATATATTGCTGCATCCCTAATTTTATACATCATGGTAGTGTATGTTAGACCCCCTTTAAAACCACTGTATTATAGTAAAGAAAATCGCCATTGAGAATAATATGAATTATTAGCGGTAAAATATGTGGGTGCATTACAGTAAAGATTAATGGTTTACTGTAATGGTTTAATGGCGATAATAACCAAAATAAAAAATAACATCTCAATGGTCCCACAATATGCTTGATTTTTTTTTAAATTATTTTGCAATCAATTGTTGGGGTTAATGCAATCTAGACATGTTTTGTGAGACAAAAAGACACACAATTGCTTTACAATTGCTTTACAATTGTGTAGCAATGTGTTCATATCACACCTCACACATACACACACGGGATCTACCATCCTACAGGTCAACTATTTTGGACTCTGGGTTTGTCTAGTGGACGTGTATCACAGTTAAAACAGACGCCTCTGATTGGAGAGACACAGCAAACAGTGACGTAAAAATACGAATCGATTAAAACGAACAGACAAAGACGCGGGAACGTAAGTCAAACCTTTAAAGCACAGAAGCATAAAAATATAAAGTACCTGGATTTATATATTTATATCTACATATATTTATATATACTTTTCATATATAAACGAATATTTATCGTGTAGTCTTTTTAAATGGAAGCTGAGGGTTACTCTTTTAAAAACCAATACAAATAAAAACAAAAAAATATTCGGACCTCTGTCCGGTACAGTTAAACTGAAACAAACGAAACGTTAATGGGACGACCCTCTGAAATACAGCGGGAAGGAAAAAATAACAAATGCAGTTCATTCATTCCACACTGTTGTGTCCCGTCCCGCTGCTCACCCCGCTGCCTTGTGCTTCCCGCCACAACAGTGACACGCGACACCGCATCGGTAGCACGCTCGCAGTGGCAAGTAACAGCACATGCAGGGCGCTAACAGCGAGAGACCCAGGAGCGCCAACCATCGCAGGCAGAAACGCTCTTCGCTGGCATCGCACGAGCACGGGTCCGAGTAGTCGCCCTCGGTGTCCGACATGCAGTGGTAGAGCAGGCTGTCCGCACACCACATGAAGCTCACCCGCCGAATGCACGTTTGCACGGGGTCCGGGGCTTCCTGACAGCGCCCGCGCCCGTTTTCCACCGGACTGAACATGTTCTGGCAGTACACGCACCGCAAGCGCTCCCTTCCATCGTCCACGCGCCGCGGCAGCCATTTCGCCGTCAGCGGCCTCGGCTGCCCTGTGACCACGCCCCCTCCGATGCCCGTTTTGCCTCCGTGGGTCAGGTGTCCGTCCCCACTGTGTGGGTAAGAGTAAGTGTAGTCGTGTTTGGGTGGCTCGCTCTTATCGAGGTGAACGTAAGCGTCCGTGGCATCCGTTCGCAGTGTTTTTTCACGCGTGGCCGTGGTTGCGTGCCGATAGTCCTCATAGCCCGTTAGCCAAGAGCGTTCGCGCGGGTTAATCCGAACGATCTCCTCATCCTCCTCGTGAAACCTGACATGACGTGAACAGGGGAATATGGGTACCGTCTGTACAGAATGGAAACATTATATTATTTTATTAATAGGACTGAAGAACTTTTTATTTGAAATATTGCCATTCGAAATCATAATATGATCCACGTTACAGACTATTTGCACATGCTCACCTGTTCCAGGTAGTAACGGTCAGAGTGCCTGTGCTGGTCGTAAAGATGTCCCAGAATGCAATGGTGGGGCTCAGAGAAGCTGATTGGTGCGAGCGTCTGCATGGATGTCTCTCTCTTCTGAGAAGAATTAGATGAGCTGTCTGTGGTGTTCTGTGGACAGAATGACAAAATAGAAATTGTTTCTCAATGTCGGCAGGATTATTGTGACACGGTTTAAACAAATAACATTAGAGTAGCATTTCGATCATTAAACATATTGCATGCAAGTACATAAGTTGCGTCCCAAATGACACTATACATTATGTAATCATTCATCTGGTGTATGACTTTAAGTAGAGTAGTATCATCCCAAATGTAACACTTAATGTTTAATAATTGGAAGTATAAGCGGTTTTACCAGACAAGGGCAAATGACGTCAAATGCAAAACACAATCCAGTCGATTCTGCGCATGCGCAAAGTCCCTCTCCCAGAGGATTCTGATTAACGATTGGCTCTTTATACTGGGAGGCGGGACTAGAGCTTGACTGTTGCAATCTCGCCAATTTATATTCATATCAGCGTCCATCTTGTTAATAATAAATATCTTTGGTTTTAAGCTCAGATGCCATCAAACTGAAGTGTAATGGTCTCTGCAGTTGAACTTTGCTCTTGGAGCGTCTGATAGGCCCGCACTACGTTTCTTCTAACATACTTTCATCTTTAAAGTCACGATCAACTTAACTTTCATGTTGTGATGTATTTCGGAGTGAAATAGAATATCACGCAATGAAAATAGTGGGTGTGGCCTGTGTTTTTTTCCCTGTACTTTGATTATATACATAAAAGTAGGCATTTTATTCAAAAATGGACCTGGCAGCAGTGGAGGGGGCGGAGTTAACGAATGCTCCCGCCCAAGCCGTCTAGCTGCTGTCATAAAGAAATTATCGCCAACGGGGGTGGAAGAAAATTTTTAGATTTTGATTTATTTGAAGTTTATAATATAATATAATAAACAAACACTGCAATATTACATAAAAAATAAGAATTGTCAGTTCTGATTTCATTTGGACTTTAAATGTTGATGAACAACATTGTAAAAGTTGACAAGTTTAAAGGCTAGTTACCTGAATAATAACTCATCTGTTTTTTTACGCAGACATCTAAAGGAAACTCGATAACGCCCTTGGGTGCTGAGGTGTGTTACGTCCCCAAACCACATTTGGGTAGAATTTCCAGCAAAACAACCATTTTCGTGACATATAACGCTACTATGACTAATATTGCGATATAAAACTGTGGTCGTCCACCCACCCGATTCATAAGTGAAACTTGAAAGAAAAACTAAATACATCGCTAGCACATGTCCCCCTAAAAAGAATGAAACAACTTCCTGTATTTTCAAACTTACCGAAAATACAGGAAGTGTCTCTGATCTGTACAAAAACATTTAAAAATACTTCCACAACAATGCACAGATCATTCTGCGTGACCTCTGACCCGTGTCTGAGGTTCGTCCAAGTCGGCAAATGAAGTGCTAGAGCGCTATTATCTGTGACCTTCAACCCTTGAAATCTACACTGTCTCCTTCCTGTGGCTCTTCCTGAGGCTTGGAGCCAGAGTCTGAAGCCAAGTGTGTGTGTGTGTGTGTGTGTGTGTGTGTGTGAGAGAGAGAGAGAGAGAGAGAGAGAGAGAGAGAGAGAAAAGAGTTGACACAGAGCCACACGGCCATCAGTAACTCAAGAGTGTGTGTTTGTGTGTGATGATGACAACTCGTCTCCGCCGGTCATCTGTCTCCTTTCTTATGTTGGGACTGAAATCTACACTTTAGATTTACAGTAAAAATCTGGCATTTAGATTATGAAACTTTAAGGGTCACAAATAATAACAAAGGGACCGTTCGAACGGGAACTTCTGGAGGTGTCCATTTTTAGCACACATTACAAGCAGTGTTGGGGAAAGTAACTAACACTAAAGTAATGCATTACAATATTAAGTTACTCCCCAAAAAAGTAACTAATTGCGTTACTTAGTTACTTTTCATGGAAAGTAATGCTTACGTTACTTTTAAGTTACTTTTTCTTACTTGGCTGAGGCTTGATCTCTTTCAGGCCTTGCAAGTGTTTTTATGATCGCAAAAATGTCAAGCTATTGCCTGCCATCTCCGTTTCTGACTCAAACTGTGCGTAATTCTACGTTAATATGTTCAGTTTAATTCAGTACATTATTTTATTTTTAAATTTAATTAATTAATGTGAAAAGTAACTTGCATTACTTTTTTAAAAAAGTAACTAAAATATTAATATGTACTAGGGGTGTCCTCGACTAAGGATTTACATATTCGAATCAGAATTTTCGAATCTTTCCATAGTCGACCGATAGTCGAATCATCTATGTTTGTGTGCATGGGTTGGGAGGGGGCCAGACCAGGTACAAATTGGTAACTTTTATTTTCTTTCACAAGCAGCACACATAAACAACTGTCTGATAAAGTGACCAAAACTGTCTTTCAAGTAATAAACGAAGACAAAACTGACAATGCATTTATATATATATTTTTTTTTTTAAGGTAAAATGTAAGGCAACATTTTTTATTATTCCTCATAACATTTTAAAGCCACGATCTACAGAACATCACACAAAAATACATTTTGATAACTAAACCTAAAAAAATAACAAAGGTGATCCTGCCTTGGAAACTCCGGCTACAATTAAGTGTTTTTATTTAATTTGGAGATAGCGCGTCAAAGCAGTCATGACCCAAAAAAAAACCCGATAAATGAGAAATGACAAATAATTTGTGATTGTGACTGTAAATGATAAAAACTAATCTTTATATACAATTCATTAAACTTTAATTTATAACAAGAAAAACACTGAAATTAATGATTTTATAGACACTACGCGTTATTATTTAGCACAGAAATACCTGCTTGCTTGCTTTGACTTTGATCATCTCTGTATTAACTTTAGATACAGAAAGACCGGATGATATTATTTATTTCAGGAATCTCTTTGCTATCATTTGAAAGTGAACACCGACTGACCATAATATTAAATCACAAGAAAGACATTCGTGTCAGGCAGAAATAGGTTCGGTGCAGATACTAGTCACCGAAATAAAAAAAAAAACGACTTACCTGTTTTGTAGTTTAACTTTAAGATATACAATATAACCACTCTGTTTTAAATACATTTTAAAAACTTATACTCGTCGAAAAACATCCGTTTTTTAATGTTTAGTTTGATGAACTCCTAAATATGAGACGCAGAGCACCTACCTAGCCCGTTCGGCTAAATTACATGCGCAAGCATGGCCAGCACGCAATAGCGCAACATCGATACAACGAAAAGCTATCCAAAATTTACATACTTAAATTAGATCGGAATTTACGTTTATAATAAATACAATTTTTTAAATAAAATAAGGTCAGAAGTAACAAAGTGCAGAACAAATATGCAAAATGCCTCAAGTGCACGGAAACAAAACACAAACCAAATAGTTAAATCAGATAACCCAAAGTTATTTAAACCCAAAGTGATATAAAATAAAATATAGAAATTAAGTCAAAGTTTAATTTGCCAGCTTTGTCTTTTAAATGTTGAAACAAAGAGGCAAGGCTTTGAACGGGTAGTTATTAACATAGAGACCTCTTATGGACGTGAAGCCCGGTCACAGGGGTTGTTGGATTTATTAACGCATTTTAAAAATATTTATTGAAAGCTGCTACTTCACATATTATTTGCAGCATTATCATAATATGCAGTATATTAATATATTGTGAGAAAGCTGTTATATGTGAAATCAGATAATGTGTGCACCCATATACGGCCAAAATTGAATGATCCTCATTTCATAATACATCTGCGACGATTCGACTATGAGATTGGTAGTCGAATCAGGCTTCTCCTATCGATGCATCGAATCTTCGACTATTCGGGGTCACCCCTAATATGTACATTTATAAATTACCGTATTTTTCGGACTATAAGCCGCGTTTTTTTCATAACTTGGCTGGTGCTGCGTCTTATAGTCTGGTGCGCCTTGTAAGTCAGTATAAATAAATTTTGACATTTATGAGGCAAGAGACATCATTACCGTCTACAGCTGCAAATGTCCGCTATATGCTGCTTCTGTATTTATGTAATTTAATGGATTCAGTGATGCGGAATGACGAGTCTGCCATCTTCACACTAGTTGGCTTGTTTGGTTAATTTAGACTATTCAACCTTCCAGGCAAGTTCTGTATGCTATGGTTTATCGTTTAAATAACTGATAACATTACTTTAACGTTCAGACATCTATTCAGCCTGCTGTTCTGTCTGCTATTGTTAAGTTGAATAACTCGCCTTTCCGTCTTTATTTCATCTTAATGACACATTTTTGAATGATGCGACTTATAGTCCGGAAAATACGGTAATGTGTTACTTTACTCGTTACTCCAGAAAAGTAAAATTATTACGTAATGCACGTTACTTGTAATGCGTTAACCATAACACTGATTACAAGATACTTCAAACTTGTTTTTACAGAAGAGGTCGTCTTTTTTCGGCAGTTCATCAAATACCTTCGCTTCAAATCCGCTTAATCCCGGCCTTAGAAATACTGTGTTGATGACAGAATCTGCTAAACTTCGACTTTGTGCAATTGAGCTCTAAATGCACGAAAAATTTATTAGATGCCAAATTTTCGTGGATCACATTCAAACTTGTGTCCCTCGTGAGTACTTGTACCTGAATACACCCTGAATGTGACAGTCACGTGAACCGCAGCGCCCCCTAATGTGTGGTTCAGTTTTTCATTTTTACATTCTTCACTTTCATCATTTGCAATGTTTTGCTACTGTTTACTACTGTATGTCTTGTCCAAAGAAGTGGTGGAGGGTTTTGCCAAATAAGATTGCATGTAATTAGAGGGTTTTGCGGTAAAATACAGTCAAATTTGTAAATTAACAATGAAATGGCTAAAGATGACAATTTTGAAAATAAGCTATTTCAATTGCTGACTATGCCAACTAAAGTGAAATTACTGAAACTAAACATAAAAGCCTGATAAAAAAATTCTAATTTACAAGAAAACATGCCAGACACAAGGTTTTATATCTGAACTCCTCATATGCATTATTATAGTGACCTGTGTGTAAATGTGAGTGTTACTGTGTGCGTGCGTGTGCGTGTGTGTGTGTGTGTGTTTGTGTGTGTGATGTCTGGCTGGAAATGTATTTGTGGCTGTGCTAATTATCACTTTAGACTTCACCTCAGAGGGAATTAGACAAGCAACAGCTGCTGTCCATTCTAAAACTCTCTCTCTCTCTCTTTATCTCGCTCTGCCTTGCTCTCTATCTCTGTCTCTTTCCTCTCTATCTGTTTTCTCAATTTCATCTTTTTCTTTCTGTTTCTCTTCTATCTCTGCCTCTCTATTTCTGTCTCTCTCTCTTTTTCTCTAAAGTAAGGAGTGACTGACTATTCTGATTAGTAATGATCAGTGTCTGGCCGGGCTTTTATGAATAGCTGTGAGTCATAAACCTCTAAAGTTAGCCATTAGAGAATCACTACTGCTGAGAAAGGCTAACAAACGCTTCTCAACGCTTGACTTATTTTATCTGTGTGTGTGTCTATGACTCTTCTATACAAGTACTTTAGTGTGGTTTTGTGGTGTTGAATTAAGAGCAACCGGGGGAAAGGGGAGAACGGGTCACACCCTGTGCATGAACACTGATAGCAATACACCCTTAAACATTATGGGGCGGTTTATCCAATTGCATGTTTGAGCTGCCTTAATTTAAAAACATCTTACACTGTCATATCTTAACATATATCAGTGCCATTGTTTTATCTCAAGATGCACACAACTTTTTTTTGTAACCGTGGGTTCACACTAGCCGCATTTGAGGCGTCAAATTTACGTCTACCGTGTCTTGTTTGTCGGTTGAACATTTTGAGTTTACTAACTTCGTTCATTCGTGAAAGTCGCGCGTGGAATTCTAGAGATATTCACATGGAAATTCGCGTCCCCTTAAAGGAATAGTCTACCCTTTTGCCATATTAAACTATGTTATTACCTCAACTTAGACGAATTAATACATATCTATCTTTTTTCAATGCGTGCACTGTACAGCGCGTTGTGAATGTGTTAGCATTTAGCCTAGCCCCATTCATTCCTATGGTACCAAACAGGGAAGCCACCAAACACTTCCGTGTTTTCCCTGTTTAAAGACTGTTACATGAGGAGTTATACCAGTAAGTATGGTGCTACAAAATAAAACTTTTTTTTCATTCCCTAGTTTGCCGACATTCGTCTGTGGAGGGAAAAACCCGCTGTGTGCCGGTGCAAAATACGAATGATACATGCGTCACTGACAAAGTCAATTGCGCTGGGTGCAAGATAGGGCCCAATATGTCTAAACACCTTATAAAAGTGGATTTTGCATAATAGGTGCCCTTCAAGAAACAGCAAACAAATAAATATTGAGATCCATTTTCAATGTCTTATTTTAAAATAAAGTGAAGAAGAGAGAGGAAAGAAACGAACTTACCGTGAACACATCATCGTCACCCAGTTCAGCCTCATTCTGCAGTGTGGAGGAGGATGTTGTAGATCCTGCAGAACATCAGTTATATAACATGTTATAAATGCAGGAGTCATGTTACTCAGCATGTTTAACACACCGGATCTGTGCCGTAATCTGACTAAACATATAGTACATGGCATAAATTATGTGTTTTTAAAATAGCAAACGTTAAGATCCTTTCAACAGTCTCTGCCTTACTCATCTTCCTCTTGGATCCACTCACCCTCCGTGAGGTCCTCAATGGCTTTCCTCACGCCACGGTCGAACGCCCGGGCGTCAGCGGGGCTCTGGAACGACAGCCCGCATTTTCTGTTGTCCACCCTCCAATGATGAAAGGTGGGCGTGGCTTTAGTGTAGACCAGGTCCTTCTTTAGAAAGCACTGTAGGATTACCTGCAAAGACGACAAAGAGATATATTATATATGCACATCACACTAAGGTTGTATAATTGTAAATACGAACAAATAAACACTGTTTATTACACGGCTCATTGGAATGCTTGATTCTGCAACATTTGCATGTTTGTTATTCCTAGATAACAATCAAAAGTAATAACACACGGTAACCTGGATGCTGCAAATCATTTTGACAGGTATGGTTTAATAATACACAAATATTAAATATAAATATGTATTTTAATAACATATATGATAGCATATTTACTTTTAAAGATTAAACCAAATAGTATGTTCGTGACATTTAAGCGTCTTTTTATCTTAAAACCTAAAGTTAATGGGTTTTCATTGCGGAGGGACACAGAACTTTCCCCTAACGTTCCCATATGGTTGCCATTTGGTTATTTTTTTGGGAACGTTCCCTGTAGGTTATATTTATAATAACCTAAAGAGAACGTCCCCTGTAGGTTATTTAAGATATAACGAATATTCATAAAAAATTAGCAAATAAAATATTTCAAATAAATTTTTTATGTTCCTTACTTTACTTATGAATAAATAGCCGTGTAAGAAGCCCCAAAAATAAGCCCCTTCAGTGTGATACAAGACCCCTCGCTTCGGGTCCTGGTCACACTATCTGGGCTTATTTTTGCGATTAACAACCTTCTGCCTATACAATATCTTTACATATGACATGTTAGCTCTCTAACCTGCTTGTCTTTAAGTCTCTCGCCATAGATGAGAAAGCCATTTCGTCCCAGGAGCTCCAGGTCAGCTGGGACCATCTTACAAACCCCGACCCGACTGAGACCTCCACCCTCCTGAGCCAGCCAGCCCCCGCTAGACTCATCCCTCGTCATCACCACCGCTTTCACTCGCACTATGTAACTGTCACTGCAATGAGGAAGAAAAAGAGAGGCAAAGAGATGGAGGGGGTCAATGATAAATAATGACGATGAAAAGGTAAAATCATGCATGAATTTCTTCTCACACTCTCCAAATGTATTTTGAAACGAGATTCCCTCACCATTTTTAATGTATGATTGGTATTGCATAATAACTAATTCATAATATTCTAAGAATTTTGGAAAGACTTTTTGATCTTTGACATAAACAAATGCCAAAACTAATATTAATTCATAACTCGGCAACATTTTCATCATTTAAATCATCGTCTGTATGAAATGCATTGTTTTATGCACTTTTGAATATTTTACGTTATTAAGTTTTATAGTATTACATTAAATTCACTAGTACTGTTGTTTGAAACCATTTCAAGATGACTTATACAGCTTAACTACAGTCTTGAACTGTACTGTAACCCAATGTAACACCCTAAAGGTGTCTGTGTCCCAAAAATCTTTGCCCGAGGCTTTTAATCTTTGGCATGTAAATACAACTAATCTCCTGAGAATAACGCCTGGTTCGGTTCAAACTTCACCCAATTTGTTTTTAAAATCCAGTCTTTAGGACTGTCTGCAGTGTATCGTCATTTTGTAAGAGACAAAACCCGATCCACCTTTTAGGCAGTACAGAAAATAATAGTATACAGCAAACTTAAAGCCAAGACTAAAGGGGTTGTAAGACTTGACCTTATTCTGATTTATTTACCAATATTTGTCAATTGTAAGATGCCTGGCTTATTACCATATATATATTTCTTACGCCAGCGATCTGACGTGATTTATATTGATGACGTCATAATCCGTCCTGTTAAAAGCCCAAGCTATCAAGCCTGCTTTGCAAACCTTTTCCTGTGAGGAGGATGATGTTCGTTATGCAAACGAGATTTCGAGACTCATGCATATGTTACAAGAACGTATGCTAATGCCTTTCATAATATTGCACCTATTTTTATGTGCAAGCATGTGCAAAATATGACCGACCGTTTAAACTCTGATCTCAAATGCAAAACTTGAGATCAGGATTTCTCAGTGTGTCATTTACATACTGACTACAACAGTTCATGGGAACTTCACACACCTGTCGGCTCGTATTAGACTGCCGTCCATGTGTTTTAAAATGTTATAATGACTGCTGATCATACCTGGCTGTTTATATCTGGTGTTAAGATGCGTTGACCGCACTGAGCACTGTGGGTTTACGCCACAAGCCAGGTCCGGTGTAAAAACATTGCTTGCTACATCATACGTTATATCAGTACGCGGAGAGTAGCCAGACCACGTTCGACCAAGACCAAGCAATCCTGTCGAATTCGACTACCTCTGGATGTGGTCAAAGTGGATGAGCTCAAAACGTTTCACACCCCATTTATATCTGTATTTACTTAGCAATGTCCACTTGTGATCCGATCAATCAAAATGCATCTTAATAACAGGTGTAAACAGGCCAAACAATTCACAAAGTAAACCGGGTCTATCAATTATAAAGACAAACGAAACATGCAGTGCTGGGGTTGCCAGGACCGAGAACCATGGGTCACATCTGTGCTGTTGAGGTCAGCAACACTCCTGTCATTTCTTTCATCTGTCAATGCACAATCAGTCCGAGGGTGTGAATGTGAATATCCCATGTGCTTCATGCCGATTATCCTATCACGTGACTTCATCTTCGCTTTTCTTCTCCACTGCTGAGTAATGATGACACTAAAAAGACTCCCTGACCAGCTTTAAATTTTTTAAACTAATGATTTCTTTTAAACCTACAGCATAAGTCCTTCCAAAACTGTGGGAACCCTGGATACATAGTTAAAGGGATAGTTCGGCCAAAAATGATATTAAACCCATGATTTACTCACCCCCAAGCTGTCCGAGTTGCATATGTCCATCGTTTTTCAGACAAACATATTTTCGGATATTTTAGAAAATGTTTTAGATCTTTTAGTTGATTAAATGTAATGTTACGGGGTCCATGACCTTCAAGTCCAAAAAATGTGCATCCATCCTTCACAAGATAAATCCAAACGGCTCCAGGATGATAAACAAAGGTCTTTTCAGGGTAATCCGCGCGGTGTTGTTGTAGAAATATCCATATTTAAAACTTTATTAACGAAAATAAATACCTTCCGGTAGCGCCGCCATCTTAGTCGCGTCCGCATTCAGGATGAGAGCTTACGCAGCCTACGGAGGCTACTCTGCTGCTGCTCTGTGCCCCCGCCCTCCGAATTTGTCATACGTCACTAAGAAAAGTGCGTACACTACGCTAATACTCTCTCCTGAATACAGAGGAGTCTAAGATGGCGGCGCTACCGGAAGGTATTTATTTTCGTTAATAAAGTTTAAATATGGATATTTCTACAACAACACCGCACGGATTACCCTCAGAAGACCTTTGTTTATCATCCTGGAGCCGTTTGGATTTAATTTGTGAAGGATGAACGCACTTTTTTTGGACTTGAAGATTGTGGACTATGGGTGGACCCCGTAACATTACATTTAATCAACTGAAAGATCTAAAACATTTTCTAAAATATCCGAAAAATGTGTTTGTCTGAAAAACGATGGACATATGCAACTCGGACAGCTTGGGGGAGTAAATCATGGGTTTATTATCATTTTTGGCCGAACTATTTTCAGATAAAAGGGTTAGAGATGCACCGAATGTTTGGCAACCGAAACTATTTAGCTGAAAATAGCAAAACAAATCTGTGCTCGACCAATAAAGGGGATAGTTCAGCAAAATTTACCCCATGAATTACTCACCCATAAGCCATTCGAGATACATAATATGTCCAGTAGAAAACAGGGTCCACAACATTCAAAACCAAAAAAGTGCATCTGTCCTTCACAGAAGTGAACCACACAGCTCTAGGCCGCTACAGGAAGCTAGTTATTAATATAAGTTTAAAATATGGATATTTTCTTACAAAATTGAATTGATTATCCTCAGAAGGCCTTTATTAACCCCCTGGAGCCGTGAGGCAAACATGTCGGCGGAAGAAAGATGTTTTTTTGCTATTTTCGGTCAAATACTTCGGTTGACAAACATTCGGTGCATCTCTAAAACAATAAAATAATGACATGAGATGAAGTACACCCTCATAATGCGATTATAATGGGATATTTTTTCAATATTGCGATAATACTTTGCCCCGTGTAAGCACAATACTTCGATAAAAATAATGCAATTAAGCTCATAATTGCAGCAAGTATCATCGTATTAAAAGAGGTGGCGTACGCTATTTTTAATCTCAGTATGCGTCCATGTAAACACTGTTATCGCATCTATACAGCACTAACTGAAGTGCCCGTGTGTTTTAGGCTACGTTTACACAGAAACGATTTGAAAAGAAAATGCAAAAGTGGCGTTGCGTTACTACTTTTAATTCCGCGTTTATACGAGCGTTTTGAGGTGAAAATCTGCGTTCATATGGAGACCCAAATGCTGCGTCCGAAACCGCCTACTACATACTATATAGTACGCGAAAAGCCATAGGCGAGGCGAGTAGTATGTCCGAAAACATAGTATTCGAAAAACAGTATGCGAAAAGTACCCGGATGACCTACTACTTCCAGTTAGATTTTGCAGCGTGCATACGATGGACGCTTCACTATCCCATGATGCCCCGGATGAGGAGTTATCCAACGAAGAAGAGGCACGCGGCTGTTTTCGCGCTGAAATGACATGACGTGATGACGACGTATGTCACGTGATGTAGCAACATGGCGGATGTAGTACGTCCGAATCTCATTCATACTACCTGGATTCATACTATACAGTACCTACTGTTTTAACGCCAAGTAAGTAGGTACTTCATCTAATTCAGTACCTACTATACAGTATGCGGTTTCGGACGCACCCAAAGTGTTTGATATTTGATGTAGTATGCACTCCAGGCGGCTAGGTGGCAATGTGAAGCACTGACACACAACACCACCAAGTCCGCGCTGGCGTTCAACCTTCTTCCTTGTTCTCCCAGGTCTTGTCCATTCGCCTCCGACGAATTGGCATATCAACAATTTGATGCAGGTAATGAATGCACCTTCTCTGATCAGTAATACTAGCTAATATTTCGTACAACTGCTGGAAAGACTCTTGTATATTAATCAGAGCTGCTATGGCAACTTGAAGGTCCGACATATGGAAATAATCCGACATGTTTGTTGTTATTTTCATGAACCTGTATGCGGCGAGAGCCACCGTGAGCAGACTTTTGCGTTTTTACCCTTTAGACAGGAACGCGAGGGTAGATCATTTTTAAGATTTCCACTTTGGAGGGTGGTTTCACGTTTTTAAGCCCCTAAAATGCTGTCACCATGTAAACGAAAGGCACATCCGATAAAATATTTGTACGTTTTCACCCTCGAGCATTCTCGTGTAAACAGGCCCTTAAGGGCTCGTTATAGTCGTGCGTAGGTCCTACGTAGGTTCCGCGTCGGTTTTCATTTATACTTTTGTGTCGTCGTCCGTGTCGACGTGCAAACACACGCGCAGACTGGTGGTAGGCAGTAACCTTGCGTGTAACCAAAGTAGCAGCGCAAACGTCAAAGAAGAAGAAGCTTAGCAAGTTTACCCACAAACGAAGAAGAAACAGCAACTTGTTGTGTATAATTTGAGAAGACCAGCAATGATGGAAGTAAATAAACAGTGACTTTTGATGCAGTTTGAGTTAAATCACTCCTCAACCTGGCTCATCTTTGTTTTCACAGTCACAAAATGAAATACCTATGACGCAGTTTTTTTTACCTGACGGGAGGGGTTCTGGTAGACCAATCACAGCGCTTGCAGTCCGCGTAGATCTGACGCGCTGTTAAAGGCTCTCTAAGCGAATCTGCGAGACGTTAGTTATTGTTGACGTTTGAAACTGTTTTCAAACAGACGGAGCGTAGCTAACTCCTCCCCCTCCCTTCCGTGCTTTCATTAACGCGCCCAACCCCCACCCCCAAATCCTTTTTATCGTTTATTGGCTGGAATACTTGTTTTGTTTTGTGATGCTAGGTTTGGCCACTTGTTGATATTGCCGTTTGTGAAGCCTGGGCTGTCTACAGAGATCGCGTTTTTTTACAGTTTGATCAGCGGACAGGCAGCAAGCAGATAGTGAGGAGATGTTTCCGGTATGTAACAAAAAATGTTTTATGGTCTAAAACGCTTCAATTCGCTTAGAGCGCCTTAAAATTTTTGCGAGGTGCGCGTCAGGCTACGCAGAGGCTACGAATAGCCTACGGCGTAGAACCTATGCACGACTATAAATCGGACTTTAGTCACGCACCTTAAGCGCAAATTCATTTTACATTTGACATTAGGAAGTTTTCCCTGAACTCGACTCACTGTTAGCCCTCTGCCCAGCTCAAATAACGTGACAGCAGCGTATAAAACCCTTACAGGCACTGTCATAATGTCTTCATCATGGCACAGAATAACGAAATACATTCAGATAGATATGAAAGATATAAATTGCATGGGTATATTTGTAGCAATAGCCAACAATACAGTGTATATGGACCATTATTGTTTTTGGAAATATCGAAGTAAAGATCCTGTTCGATATAGATATTTTGTACTATCCTACCATAAATATATAAAAAAATTTATTGATCATTAATATTGATTTTCTCAATATTTTGATTTTTTGCACCCGCAGATTCCAGATTTTCAAATAGTTGTATCTCAGTCAAATATTGTCCTATCCAAACAAACCATACATTAATGGAAAATTTCTTGTTGATGTATAAATCTCTCTTTTTTTAATGACCCTTATGGTTTTGTGGTCCAGGATCACATATATACAGTATGCATAACATGATATGAAATATACGCAATATAACATTTTCATGACACCGCCCAAACTTCCCAGAAATGC
The DNA here is from genome assembly GCF_030506205.2 of Paramisgurnus dabryanus. Taxonomy (NCBI): domain Eukaryota; kingdom Metazoa; phylum Chordata; class Actinopteri; order Cypriniformes; family Cobitidae; genus Paramisgurnus; species Paramisgurnus dabryanus. The sequence goes on along the minus strand of NC_133340.1, from coordinate 24,445,970 downwards.
TAATGCTCTGAAAAATGTCCTCAAACTTTTGTTGTTATATGTGATCCTGCCTGTGAAAGCCATATGAAGTCATTTTTTGTGATTTACTTTTTAAACATATTTTTAATATTGACTGAGTAAGATCATGTCAATGATAGGAATCAGTGACTGAAATCAAACTTTCTAATCTCATAATGAGATTCACAGACAGGGTCACATATTATTCATTTATAAGTCACTATGAGTGGAAGGTTTGATGTAAAAGTGAAAGTGGCTAAATCACTGTGTACACATGAGCAGCTGCCATAGGAACCATTGTCACCCACACACACTGCAAATATAAAATAATAAACCTTTTCCATTCTTCAAAACTTCGTTTCATTGTTGCCTCTTCATTCTGTGTTTCTGAAAATGGTAACAGAGTATTTTATTGCCCTCGCACTTTCAGGTTAAAATAGAAATAACTGCGATTGACCGGTGTGACTGCTCTGGAAATCAATCCACAGCCTTTCTCAAAATCTGCTGTAACCAGCGTTAAGTTCATCTGGACTGACCTTAACTCAAGGTCACTCTCTCCATTCTGTATTATTGTAGGTCATGGCGGTGTGATCAATATAGATCGAGTACCCAGAGGGTGGACTGGCCATCCGGGTTTAAGGTCAGGGCGCCTGCTGGTTCACGTGAGTGTGCACGACTACAGTTATAACCAGTGAGAGCCACTGGTTTGCTCAGCACGATTTAGGGAATTACATTTATTTAACCAAGTTCAGGATGAGCATGACCATGTAATCCAACAAATCAGCACAAAGAGGCGCCTATAAATAGCCATTCCTCACCTATATCCCTTGACAGTTTTTGTAGCATCCCTCTTCCACCCCATCACCTCACTCTCAGCTAGTTTCATCTATCCCAGTTTAAGAGGGGGGAGTACTCTGGGTTCGGGCTAAAATTCGGAGTCGGAGCCCTCTCTTCGGACAGCACACAAAATATGCTTTATCTCATTAAAATAAAAAGCTTCAGTGCATGTTATACTATAAACAATTACAGTAAAGAAACATGTGGTGTTTAGTGATCATTGGTAAATGTAGAGACAATAATAAGGAATATAAATGTGTCCAAGACCAATTTTCCCATCCTCCGCAACAATTTTCAATCATTGTTTAAGCTCTCAAGGAACTGACATTTTTAAAAAAAAATTATTGTTGGAAGGGACATAATTGACTGTGACACTCAAGATGGCTACCAGGTAAGCAGTTCTTATTTTTTCTGTCCAGATAAAAGTTGAAATTTTGTTTGTCATAGTACCTAGACAACTTTTTAGTTCTCATTAGCGAAACATGAGTTTGTAAATGCATATATTTAATGGAATATCATGTTGCGGTAATGATAATTTTTGATAATGATAATCTAAAAAATGTAAATAATTTTATAGGAAATATTTTTAAAATCTTCTAAAAATAATGGTTATAGTAAGTTCAACCTTATATGTGCAAAAAAATTGGCTTCAAGGGCTTGACACCTTCTAAGTCTGGATTTCGTGAGAATCACCCATTCCAATAAAAAAGTCACCAGTTTTTTAATTATCCTTACCTGGTTTGGCCCGATATCAGATTAATTTTCCTCACGATGTTGAGCCCAATGTCTAAGTTTCTGTTTTTTACAGTTAAACGGGATGGTGATGACATAAACTGCTCTTAAGATTATACATTTGTCTATATGTCTTTTATACACAAAGCTACTATTACGTAATAAGACTCGGAATATATTGCATGTGATATGAATTATGTTTGTGACTCTTTCGCACGATACATGACTCGTTTATGTTCTATGGCAAACAAAAACCTAAAATCTCCTATAGAAATATAACTTTTTTGGTGACAAATTCAGTTCAAGCACAAGCTCTGATTTTCAGTTTGTGACAGTAAGTGATTTGGTGTCATGTCCTGTGCCCCAATGTCCCAGAGGTCAAAACACACAGGAAGTAGCCGGGTCAACAGTGTGTACAAGCAATGTGCACGATGACCCATTTAAGAAATACTGGCTGACCGAACTAAAACATGTAAAGGCAAAGCTCAGCCATGTTTTTAAGTAAGAATGTGACAAAAATGCTTCAATGCCAACGATGTCTCAAATCAAAACTTATACGAGTGTAAAGTGTAAACAAAATAAATGCAATTGCAATAAAAATCGATTTGTTTTGGGCAACACAGCACACTTTACAAGCTAAGCGCTGCACATAAAAATTCTGACAGCTTTTTAGATAAGGGCCATACCAGTTTATAGCTTAAAGGAATATAAAGCATAATTTAATTCATGATTGTCTTTCCACATAGAATGAAACAACCGAGGGGCGTGGCCGCGCAGTTAAGCTTCACCGCTTCGGCGACCTCTGTAACTTCCGCCGGATCTTTATTTAATCCTCTCACATTGTTTTCCCTCACAATCGCTCCGGGAGCGCCTTCTCTGAAACCTCCTCCCCTCAGCCGATAAAAGTCAACATTTCACAACCTCGGGCGATTATATGGTCCTTTACATCCCAGTCAGACACACGTATTTACTCAAACGGGTGTGAGCGTGTCATAAATTAAAACAATCCCATGGTCCTCGCAACACGTCTCGCGGGAATACGTTACTACATAAAAATGCAAGAACAAAGTTTAGATAACATTCCATAAAATGTGTAAAAACAACTTGTTTACAAATATGGTATATATTACATTATATATATATATATATATATATATAAAATATATACATTTGAATTTTTTTTAAATGTACAACAATTGACTGATCAAATCTGACAGCCCCCCCAAAAACATCACCATTTTAATTCTGATTGAGTGTATGTTACAAAAACTAATTTTAAGCCCTTAAAGAGCTCACTAAGTTAACGAGCCGTTTAACCCGCTCCTAATGCTATTAGCGAGAGACTTTGATCGGCTTGTGCGAGTCAAACTGTAAGCAAAGATGCGGGCCCTGGTCCAAACACCAACTTAAACATTTCTTAGTAAACACCAACCTATAGATGAAAACAAACGCTAAATGGCGCACGAGCTCGCGCGACTCTTGAATCGTCACGCGCATTGCGCTTTCCCCCCATGGAAACTGAAGACGTTTGATCAAATCTGACGGTCAAACGCATATAAAGGTCTAATATATGTCACATTGGCCCCCGTTTAACATCACAGAGCGGCGAAGCGCACTCTCCGCTGTGCGCGCCCCCGTCTGTATTTTTATGAATGAAGGACAGTATGCAAATGAGAGCGATTCACGAAAAGAAATGGCGGATGTAGCATGTCAGACCACCACAAAGAAAGACACCAAGAACGGCCAGACAAGAGGAAAACAGGCCCTTAATAAAAGCGTATACTTGCACGATATTATAGCTCGGTATGTTTATGAACGTTGCAATCGTGTGTTTGCTTCCCGAAAGAGGTTATTCCTCTTTAGGGTCGACATGTTACAAAGTATTCAACATAGGATCTCTCCACAAAATGTTTCCGCTCCAGCCCCTCCTCCCTCCCCTCTCGGTTTGAGACCAGAGCCCTGCAGCAGGGGCCCAGCACTCAAATCTCTTTGACACAGCATTGTTTTTCAATATAAAACACCTCCGATGTCTCAACGTGCACGAATTCCCTGCATTTCTCAGGCCGTTAGCATGGATCGGGAGCGCGCTGCGGCCACAGTATAAAGATTTCCTTTGGTGTCCACATGCGTCGTTTTCGCAAAAAGTGAAGGGGGTCTGATACTTACTCGTCTGGTTGCGATTCCTCGGTCATTTTCCACCTCGTTTCACCTACGATAATAATAATATCCCTCCGCGGGCACGCATCGTTCGGGCTTCATGTCGTCTCGGTTCTTCACCTCGTCCCTTTTTTCAAGTCCAGGGCAACGAGTTTTCCCCCAAATCCGTTTCGGCGTTGCTTATTTTCGCTCTTTCCCCGCGCACTCCGCTTTATCCTCTAGTGGTCGCAATGCATCTGGTTAAAAATCCCAAAATCCTGCCTTCGTGCATCGTCCCGATGGCTATATCGATGTTTTTTTCGCCTCGCCGTGGCTGAAGACTGCGCGCTGGTCTCGGTGTGGAGCCCCATCTCTTATTACTCCATGTTGGATTGTGTAGTCAGCAGCAGGCGAGCGCCGCCGACACTGGAGGTGGGGGGAATGGAGGGGGTTGCGGAAGCAATGACGTCACACTGGAACGGCTGCAGACAGTTTTGGACGAAGGGATCTCCGGTGTCGGGCTCTACCAAAAAACCGCCACCTAGTGCCTCATCTAACCTTAATCTGTAGATCAGGGTTAGATTTCATAACCACAGGTCTACTGTACTCCACTAGAAATGCGCACGTATGAGGTATCCGGACGTGTCACACATTTTTGAGTACGCAAACTTTTCACGTACTGCAGACTTGTTGAGCACATGCCATGTGAAACCTACAACTACTTTTTTTTATCTAACTGATACAAATGCGAGCTAATATGATTTTTTTAAGAAAACTAACATCTTACCTTTGTAAATTTACATTTATACATAGGCTATGACAGGAACACAATTTTAATAAAAATTTAATTAAAAATAATTCAAATAGATGAGTTGGACAGGGTAATGGAGAAAAAGCAGCAAACAATATTGTTCCCAGCATGGATGAAAGTAAGATGCTCACTTTAATATTGTAAAAATGCACCGCATGAAGCTGGTTTAGAGAGTGGCCAAGTATTCAGGGCCGGGGTCCACTACGGCAGTGGTTCTCAAACTGGGGGCCGTGGCCCCCTAGGGGACCCTGAGATGGTGCCAGAGGGCCCCAGTTTAATGACATTTTATGAATTACATGAATGAATCATAAATTCTGTGTAATTAAACCTTAAAAAATAAGACTACTAGCACTATATTGAATCATTTCATATGCTTGTTTAATTAAAATGTTAAGTTTTGGAATGTTTTATGTGATACATTTTATTTGGGGGGGGCATGAAGGATTGCCCGTACACAAGTGGGGCCCGCACGTCAAAAAAGTTTGAGAACCACTGCACTATAGAGGCCCTCAAGATGGCCATAAATTATTTAAAACCAAAGACAAAACAAGCTTTAAAATAAGCTTAAACAACCGAAACAACGTTATTATTTTTTAACAAATATACATCTTTGAAGATATGACAAACAATAAAATATTTTTTGGGGGGGGTAGAAATTGTGAGTGGGGTCTTAAATTATTCTGTGGAAAATGAGAGGGTCTTAAAAAGGTGGAGATCCACTGATCTAAGCAAATGGTAAATACCAATTAGATATTTAATTTTTGTTATTACATAAAGATTTATAAGCGCTTGTTTACAAATAAAATCCTTTCATTTGCTGCCACCTGGTGGTTAAACCTGAATTGAAATAACTTTGGTGAATTGATGGATAATAGGAAATAAAAAGTACAGCCTACGAGTAATTTACATGTAGCAAAAATACGCAACAAAACGTGAACGGGATAAAACGCGATCAATATTCATAAAATAATTAATTCGTTTTACATAGATTCATTGTCACCGTAAGTTTTCCTTATTAAAAGTTTTATGTTTTAATTTTACACACGCTTATTTTGAAACATATAAAACGTTAGGAAGGGAAACTTAACAATAAGCTAAGAAAGTGAAAAATCTTACCGAGTGCAAGTACAGACCAAAGAGGAATCTCTAAAAAATAACTGTTAATGCCAGTAGAGGGCGCCAAGTGGACGGTTAAACAAGATGTCACTCATGTTACATTGGTCAATTTCCTTCCTCTTTATCTACTTGACATTTATTTTTTATTCATTAGATGCTGTTTTAGTAAATAAAATCAGAAGAATGTATCTTATCTAGCCGTTTAAGCCAGCACGCTTTTTAGAATTAAAGGTTGGGCACCATAAAGAACCTTTAACAGCCACAGAACCTTGTTGTTTTTTTTAGGTATTTAGCTTGGTAGTTTTAAAACATAACATTCACTTGATGCATAATCAGGAATAAAATATAAATTTTAAGTATGCGAAACAAACATACAAATAAATAAATAAATGTTTTATAAACCAATAAACAAAAATAAGTGTTTTGGACGTACTTGACAACAAAGTACAGTGAGGAAAATATCGTCCAAAATTTTACTTATGAGAGCTTACACATTGTTTGATATCTGTAGCAAGGACAAACACAAGCAAGAGCGCGCACTGTTCGTTATTAATCATTAATAACTAGTTAACCTACCATCTTGTATGGTATGGTAAAAGACCAGCTTAGATTAAGATAGTTTTGAAAACCTATTGCCTCCTAATGGCCTAAGTAACTTAAGAATACGGTTTTGCGCCCTTACGCACGGGTTGGGTTTGGACTCGACGTCTCCTTTAAGAAGCCTGAATGCCACCTCTCCTCCTCCACCTCCCTTTTCACGCTCCTCACATCTCAAAGAGGTGTTATTGCATTAAGAATAAACCAGCCGAGCGATCAAAGACCCGAATGGAGTTTGCTTTTCACCTTTTGCCAACGGAATCCTCAACAAGGAGATAGTAAAATAAAGCTTTAGCGCAACGGTTTGGTTACTGGTCGAGAACTGGATTTCTTTTTTACTGCTATCCAGACTTGCGTTTGTTTAAACTGTGACCAGGAGTATCTGGGTGGATTACGATGTTATTGTTCATCACGGGCACTTGACTTGACTTTTTGGAGAGTTTTTAATGCGGTGTTTGGCGTCCTGCTCCCCGAGATCTGGAAGTGTTGAGAACGGAGTCGGTGAAACGGAGTCTTCCTCATGGCGCAACGGGTGCGTAAGAACCTCACAACAAAAATCCTTAAACGTGGCCGCCAAGGCTTATTAATCACGTGCCCTGACAATATACAGAAAGCTATTACAGTCAGATGTCATTTAATTCATTAATAGGATAATGTTGATGCGTGTGCACGCGTTACGTGTGCTACGTTTAGGATACACACCGCAACAAGTGAAGTCTCCAAAAACTCTGACCTTTCATTTTTTTTAACTCATGATGTAATCCCTTATTGGACTTTAAATACATTTTAATTTGTTATTATCATTTTACCATATATTTAAATGACAGGCAAAAGAGTAACATGATGTTTGCAGTCAGTTCCTGATACATATTTCTGTCGTTGCATAGCTGTGTGAGACCGATTTAATGGACCGACATTAGGCCCTCTCATAGCTACTAAACTTTGTTTTAGTTTTTAACTTTTATGCGCCTTTATATACTTTAACCTAGGCCACACCATTTGTAGCTATTTTATATTACTTTATATTTGAATTCGGGAAGTACAATAAAACTACGCCAGGTTGTGATAAGTTCAGACACAAAATTAAACGAATTTGTTTATAGCCGCACACGTAAAATAAAGTGAATTTAATTTGATGTCAAATACCAATTTAAACTTTTCTTATGTTAGAGTTGGTTTAAAAATTAAATGCGTGTCCAAATGATTTTAAATAAAAATCAAGCGAGATACAAATGCTAAAATTAAAAGCCTAACATACAAATGCAGGTCTCATTAAAGGCCTCAAAGTAAAACCGGTTCATTAATTTGTTTATGTGTTAAACTACTGACATGTAGCCTAATTAGTTAATTTGGTTGAGATTGGCAATGTGTTAGTTTAACTATAAAGTTGGGGCATTTCCCCTGCAGCGACAGCTTGTGTGATTTATGTGTGTACAAGAAAGTCCAAATATCATTTTAAAACTTCACATTTGCATTCCCTTCAGTACGAAGATCTGGTACATTACGGAATGGACGCGGTCGGGATACCGTCTCCGATGTACGGCGATCCTCACGCCGCGAGAGCCATGCAGGCGGTGAGTCACGGGCCGCAGCTGCACGCGCACCAGTACCCGCACCACGCCGCTCCCGGTATCCCATCGCCCGTTAACGACGCACTGAAACGGGACAAAGACGCCATTTACGGGTATGTGCGTGCGCATAAGTGCTTATCTGTGATTAAGAGGAGATCATGAAGACTGCAGGACAGCATTTCTTTCATGTAGGCTAGTTGCTTTTTCTGAAACATTAAAAGCATTTTGTTCATGTGCAGACAGCACATACAAATGCACTTTCATTACTAATGGTGAATATAGGATATGCATATTTTATTAATGCTATGGCTGTGTCAGAGTTTTTGGCCTTCAACATTATTTGCACTGTTTTGCATATAAAACTTGCATAATGTTGTAAAACGTTTTAAATTTTAATTTAATCTAAATTTCATATTTTAAATCTATTAGAAAATTGCCTAGAAAACAAGGCCTTTATAAATGAATATCGAAAATAATTTTATTTTATTAGCAAACAGCTTATATATATATTTATAGCGAATTTTACTATTACAATATTATTTTTATTTTACACGATATATTTATTACATATATTAGTGGTCTGATATCGACTATTTTTATCAGTGAACGTTACTTTTAAATAGCCTACCTGTTGCAAAGTGAGATTTACAAAGTAAACTCTTTAATATTCAGTCTTGCCTCCCTAAAGTTATTAGAACACCCAGATATTTTTATATTTTTAACATATCTGAAGAATTTAACTGAACAAGGCAAGGCCTCAAGCCTTGGCGACTTTGTTGTTAAGTCAGGCAAAGTTGTCTTTTCTCCAGACATATAAACTCCATGGATGTTTTGTTTTTCAGACACCCCCTTTTCCCATTGCTTGCACTAGTTTTCGAAAAATGTGAACTGGCAACTTGTACGCCGAGAGAAAGCGGCGTTACCGGAGACGTGTGCTCGTCTGAATCATTTGACGAAGATATTACAATATTCTCAAAACAGGTCAGGCATGAATCTCACTTGTCTGATTCATAAGCGCTCAATCGAAATATGAAGAAGTTAATAACATCCAACTACAACAATTAATTGTTAAGCGTCTGTGTGAAATCTTATTATTTGTTTCTGATCATTTTGCATTACTTTTTACATGACAGATAAGGGCGGAAAAACCTTACTTCTCGTCGAATCCAGATTTGGATAACTTGGTAGGTCGCAGATAAGATTAAGAAACGTTTCAGCATAAACATAATACAATTATTTTTTTGTTAATCAGTGTACGTGTTTTTATGTCATTTTATTTTAAATTAATGAAATATAATTAAACTGTGTGACATGAGTGGTCGCTTTGTTTTAGATGATTCAAGCCATACAAGTGTTACGATTTCATCTGCTCGAATTAGAAAAGGTTAGTTTTATTTCTAACGATTTCCATTGATTAATATCTATTGTGTTAATTTTATAGTATAAATAATAACATTGATTATATGTCAATAATATTTATGTTAATGTTACATGTAATTTTCTGTATAGGTACATGAGCTGTGTGATAATTTCTGTCACCGCTACATTAGCTGTCTGAAGGGAAAGATGCCCATAGATCTGGTGGTCGATGATAAAGAGGGGGGATCCAGATCGGACGGCGAAGAATTTACACGCACCCCAGGAGGGGCAGACCAGGCAAGTCTTCATTTATATACGTCTATTTTATTTATTCATTTTTTTTTTCGTTTTTAACGAGAAGTCTGGAATATTTGGGATTTGTACTGAGCCAGAGAAGAAGAAATTAAGAGTTTGGTGCCAAAACGAGATAACTCCGATTTTTAAATTTGTGTCAAAACATGTTTCTTATTATGTTTTTATTATGCTACTTAGTTGTAGGCCTATTTTTTTTAGTTATGAACGCTTGAATCAAAACAATCATAAAGGTAATAATAAAAATACTAAAAAATGCTATAAATTCAATCTTAATAATTTTAAACAACGAACGTACGTAAAAATTCTGTGTATGTAAAAATGAAATGTGTCGTACAGCTGGACTAGGCCTATTTAAGTTAAGAGAAAAAAATTAATGAAACTAAAAAAAATTATAATAAAGAAATGGAGACCAGTCACAGTATCTGCTATTATACATTTAGGCGAAAATTCTGATGTTAAAAATGAAAGTCCAAATACAATCACTGATAAACAGTTTTGTCTTTAATAACGAAACATTTACTTTTCTAAGGTAAAATTACACTTTTGGTTACATTTTATGTTTCACTCATGTAATTAATTACTATAATAATAATAATTACACTAAAATAATTACATGCTGTTCATTTAAATTACTCAGTACCGACAGTAACATGAACACAAAAGTAAACAATGATATTTTAGAAAGTCAAAAGTATGGATCTCAGAAAAATGACTACCTCGTTGCTTACAGTTTTATTGTTTACTGTATCGTTTGCACTGTTGTCGTTGCGCTTGAATTGCGTGTCTGTGTTGATGTGGTTTTGTGTGTCTCTGTCTTTGTGTTTTGTGCCCGGAAAGTAAAAGATCTTGATTTATTATCTGCGTGTCCTGTTTGCGGTGACATCTCCTTTATGCAAAGTGTTATTCTGAGAGCAAAAATCATTACAAGAGCAAACTTAAAACCGGCTGTGCGACAAAAAGACAATTTTATTTCATTTTCGTTTCCCCAACAGCTCAGAATGAAATAAAACAGGCCTAAGAAAGACGTCTGGAATGCAGAGAGGGAATTTATCTTATAAAAAAAGAACATAAAAAGGCATCAAGCCAGACTGGGGCTAGTTGTCACACAAGACTTATCATACAGAAACTGCTGCAGAACAGTAAGAAAATGCTACACAAATGTTTGTTTGGTTAACAAGGTTCCTTGAGTAAATATTTGACATTTTATAATCTTTTATTTTGTTTGGTAATTGTGACCCTGTCTGTGAAATAAAGCCTATAATCTAATGATCATTAAAAATAGATTTTAATCATTGATTTCAAACTTACTCGATATTAAAGATATAAAGGTTATATTTTCACAGAATGTTCTTTACATTATGATTCGAAAACAGAAAAATCACTAAAACACATATTTCACAGGCAGGGTCACAAATTGTTTACTGTTTAAATTTTGCCACAAAATGCATATTAAATAAGCGTTATACTTTGTGCAGTAAAGATCAAAATAGTAGTTTGTATCACTGTAAAAAATTCTGTAGAAATTACAGTATTTCTGGATATTATAGCTGCCAATACATTGTAAGCCCAGACGAGTTGATTTTTACTTTAAAAAACATAGGGTAACTTGCTGCCCTAAAAACATTTGTTAAACAAACAAGTAATTTTAAGTTAAACAAACAAGTAATTTTAAGTTAAATTTACTTAAAATTGCTGAACAGGCCATTTAATTTTTTTTTAACTGAATGTAAAACGTCTGGTTCCAGTAATATATCCTTGTTTGATTAACAAAACATTTCCTTTTCTACAAATAGTCAGTTAAAGGGGTAGTCCACTTTAAAGATGGGGTCCATTGACTTTTCATAGTAGGACATAAAAATACTATGGTAAGTCAATGGGCTCCATCTTTAAAGTGGACTACTCCTTTAACAATATGAGAAACTTATTTTAACATAGTTTTATAAAACTTGTTATATTAAGAGAATCAAATCTTTTGAAGTGAACGATAAGCTCTTGCACTTTACCACAAAAATAATAAGCTACAATGATAACAAAAAACAACTGCAGTAGTATAAATTAAGAAAAACAAACAGTAAAACAACAGTAGCAGTTAATTTTATGCATGCTGCAATGCATGATGGGTAAAATTTTCATATCCAGAGACTTAATAAGCTAAAATAAGTTGATACAACTCAAAATTTCTTGTTTTTTTCAGGGTTTAGGTTAAGTGAACTTATTTATTTGGGTTAAAACAACATGAGGGTTAACAGTGTCACTTACTGTAGATTTTACATTTATGTTATTTACTGGCAACAGTTTGTTCAAAGTTAAATGAACTTGAAACATTGTCAGTCTATATCTTCTACAGTAAGTTACTGGCAACCAGCTGCATAATTACAGCAATTTTTTATATTGTAAATTTTTTACATTTACTTTATATAGTATTTATTAATTCACCGTATTCTTTTTTCCAAAGCAACTTATAAATAAGACAGCATTTAACATTTTATCTAAAGAGCAATAAGCATAGTCTAAAGATTGTATACGTGCCTATATACGGTAATCAATGACGTTAAAATTGTGACAACTAACCCCAGTCTCTACCAACAATGTATGAATTATTCACATAAATATATTCTAGAAAATATAGTCTGTCGTGTAAACCATAAGAGGAGTAGTTGACGTCTATAGGTGCTGTAGAGTGATATATACAGTGGCTCGATGAACAGGTGTTTTGCTTCACAGTTGTTCCTATATCGAATATTTTAGCACAGCTGGAACACCGCATTGACCAATCGGCATCCAGGACCGTAACTACCTATTTAATAAGCAGAAATGCTCTTTTGTCGGTCGGCTTCGCTTTTGTTTAGTTTCTTCAGTCTGTTAGAATTTACAGTATGGTTTTCAGAATATCCCGTGCGTGTTTGTCTTTTGAGTTATGTACAGATGTTTGTGCGTGCATGTGTGTATGTGTGTGTATATACACAGATGTGTGTTTGTGTTAAAGCAGTCTCTAGTCTTTTCAGACAGTTTGCTCTTGGAACATATGTTCCATATTACTCCTTACAGCACTGTTCTGGTATGCAGCTCTATACTGTATTTAACCAATAATATATTACAGTGAACACAACTTATTACTCTCTCTCTCTCGCTCTCTCTCTCTCGCTCTCTCTTTGTCTGTCCCACTCTGTTTTCCTCTTTGTCTGTCTGTTTGTTTCTTTGTCCATCTCTCTTTCGGTTTTGTTTGTATCTCTCTGACCCACTTGGCTTTCCATATGTGGGTCTTGCTAAGTCTGTCTGTCTCTCTCTCTCTCTCTCTTTCCACCTCTCACTGTCTACCTGTCTCTCTCTCTCTCTCTAGGTGTGCTGGAGGGAGGATGATGCTACATCTGTACATTCTTCTGAAGCGGCCGCTGCCTGCAGCAGACACCACAGCTCACACAATGGAGACAACAGCAGCGAGCACGGTAACACACACATATACACACACACACGCACACACGCATGCAAGTGTTGGTAAAGAGGTTAGTGTGTGCCAAGTGAAACAGAGCTTCAGCAGGTTTGTCATCTCTAGCATACATTTGCACTTTAGCACCACCACAGGGGTCTCCTACTGCACACACATACGCAAACAGGCAGACGTACAGACGCACACATCATCCAGAAGACAGCTCCTTAATAAGTGCAACCGCTCTGTGTGCGTATGTGTGCGTAGGGCTGTGTGTTGGACAGGAAATGGTGCATGGTGGTTATAAAGACTCTTCTCTGTGCTCCTCAGCTTTAAGCACCAACCATGGCCAATAAAAACCAGAGTACATACTTCCCCGAGCGCACACGCGTGCATCTTTGTGCGTTCTGTCTCAGCTCAACAGCTGCGAGTCTGGCTCTGACAGAATATTTCACTACCTGAACAAAACAACAGACAGACAAACACACAGCTAACCCCTCAGAGGCCCACCGTAGCGAAATCGCAACGGTCGATTAAAGCAATAAAATAATACCTATTGTGCACCAAATACGGGTTAGGATAACATACGACAGCAGCCCACATTCTCTTCTTCCACCAGGGAAAATATTTATAGTCGGATTTTCCAGTAAGCCAAAGTCACACTGCCTTACTAACCGGAGTGTAGTCTGGTTTTTTACGTGTGCGCGAACGTACCACGAACGCACAGCCTTGCAAAGTGTAGTTTATTTGACTTGATGTGTACACTGATGTTAGACCAATATGATCTCACGGAACGTCGTGTTATAGTCACGAAAAATTAGATTTTAATTTATTCGTGTCCATGGCACAAAATTCAGCTTTTTTTCGTGCCTTGAACACAAATGCCTTTTTCGTCTCACTTGCACAAATTTATAAATAGATTTTCGTGTCCGTGGCACAACGTTTTCGTTTTATTTTATGTATTATTTTCTAAATTTTTCCCCCATATTTTTAAATCATTGTCGCTTGGGGTTGGAGTTAGATTTGGGGTTTGGGTTAGAATGTACTTTTATGTATTGGTTTCTACATTGTTTTCTTCCGCTTTTAAACTATTCTCGATTAGGAATTGGGGTTTGGGTTAGGATGTCTAAAAATGTAACAAAGTGATTCCAACCCCAAGCGACAATGGTAAGAAAATAGGGGAAAAAAGAGAAAACAATACATAAAATGACACGAAAAAGAAAGTCGTGCCACGGACACAAAAACCTATTTAGAGAAATTGCGTGCCAGTGACACGAAAAAGACATTCGTGTTCAAGGCATGCAGAAAGCTGATTTTCGTGCCATGGACACAAATAAATGAATAACATTTTTTGTGACTATAACACGACTTTCCGTGAGATCAGGCTGTGTTAGACAAATGCGCATTGCGACAAAATGCAATGCATCTGAGCTACATTCTTCTGTGCGCGCATGTGCGACCTACACGTACAAAGTGCGCGCGGTTACAAAAATCCGGCCGTGTGCATACAATGTGCGCTTAAAAATTTGCTTATTAACCAGAAAACTGGCAACATTATAAAACATTGTTAACTTTAGTAAACCTTATGCTGCGTACACACCAAACGCGACACATCTCGTTCCTTGCTCTAAATTTTTCTTGCAGGATTTAACGTAATTTTTCGGTTGAGTTGAATATTTTTAACTTGTACGAAGACGCGTTTGAGACGAATAGCGCATGTTTTTGCGCCATCGCACTGCCCAATTCTCCCCCGCGCGAGTTTGCGTCTATTCGCATCTTTGTGTTGAATTTGTTTGTAATCTACTCTCGCAAATCGTTGACTTCGCGTTTGGTGTGTACGCTCCATTATACGTATGGCTGAACGATTATGCCAAAAATCGTAATTGCTGATTATTTACCTTGATATTCTAATTGCAATTATTATTAATGCTTAATAGACTTTATACTAATGTTTTATAACTTTCTATGAAGCAACTGCATAGTGAATTCTAAGCATCCAAAACTAAATAGTATAATGTAAATAACAAATAATTATGGGAGTTATGTTGTAAAAAATCCAAAACGAATGGCTAAAGGACACGTCAAATTATCAATGTTAAAATCTCTGATTCACCACTGTATTTGGTGCTCAAACATGCTGCCGTAACGCACAGAAATGACCACAAATGGACAGCTGTAATGTAATTAAAAATTTTGGCAATTATTTAATTGTGTCACCCGTAACTGTAATCCCGATTAGTTGTTCGATAAATTGTGCAGTCCTACTTAAACACATTTTTATGTTGCGTGGGACTGAAAATAATTTTAATGCTTTTCATATAAAAAAATCTGATTTAGTAAATCACAGGTTTTTAATGTAGACTAACATCATTTTAGACTTATCTGAGATGACCGGATCTAAATTTCAGATTCCACCATGCTTGGAAGTTTTCCAAGTTTGTCAACTCAAGAAAGTCTTGTGTAACCTATTAGTGTCAAAGCCTTTTAAGTTTACTATTTATTTGTTGTTCTCAGGTGACTTTCTGGATCAGAGTGTTGCCTCGCCAAGCACAGGAGAGGAGGAAGACACAGATAAAGACAGGAAAAATAACAAGAAAAGAGGGATATTTCCCAAAGTGGCAACCAACATCATGAGGGCATGGCTGTTCCAGCACCTCACGGTAAACGAAATTCAACTTTTAAGCTCTTTTAAGATATTTTATGTTCCCAAACCAGCACGTTTTGCTTGTTTATTATTTGCTTATATATATATATTTACACATACGAATAAAATGTATAGCACTTTGGGTAAAACCATCTGCCAAGTGCAATAAATGTAAATAATTACGGTAAAATTGCTTTATAAAACTGATAAGCGTATTGAGGCTGTGCAGTACAGTTTTGTTACTACGGTTAAATTGCATTTGTTATTCGCCAGATGTAACCAATCTTTAGTTTACAGATCTATTTTAGATCTGTGTTAGATATACGTCGTAACTCTATTATGTATATAGATCTATTTATCAATTGTGACGGGTCTAAACTTGCCCACCCGTGTTATTTCAAGCTCGCTGAAGCTCATTATCTAGAGGCTAGTTAGTCAACACACATACGCACCACTAATGACCAATGTAACGGTATATTAGGGATGAAGCGCAGACAGGGTTTCCTTTCTGTCGTAATGATTGTTACCATGGAAAAAAGGGGGCGTGCACAACCCAGAGTCCCTCCCCCTCCTTAGAGCCTTGAATATACAGTGTTTCTGCGGGGATTGAACAAACACACACTTCTTATTCCAACTCTCCTTGCGGTTTTTTCTCCCGCTGTCTTACTGGGAAACTTGTTGAAACTTCCTAACAAACACAGGCACCACCTCATAAACACTTGATCTGGATAGGCCATGATCTGAATTGGGTATTTAGCGGCTCGTTTGTTCCAGATGTGCACCAGCGGAGCTACAAAACTACTCCACATTATAGAGTAACAGAAGAAAATCTCTGCTTTTAGATTGACAGACTTTTAAGCAAAAATATAAAGCAAGAAGTAGTGAGAAAACCAGAGTCAAAGTAAATATTATTTCATATACAGAAAGGAGCAATTTGCTGTGACCCCACTGTGCGCCCAAAACAATCGACTCATGTGTATTTCACTGGAATTCGAAAGTAAACACATAAGACAGAATGTGGACATCAAGGGCACATCAAGCATACAGATAGATGACATTACAACATTCCCTAAGCTCAATAGGGGGTCAAAGGTCACCAGTGTAAAAGAACGCCCTCACCCCGCGGGTGTTTTTATTTCAGTACAGTCGCCTCTTTTCCATTCAGCTCCAGCAATCACACAAGCACAATAAACACACATACACACCAGCCCAACCGTCTGTTTGATGTCTAAAGTTTAGAAATACGAGAAGCACCTACAAATGCAATTTGTACGTTTTCCAGCCGTCCACGAGGACTCTGATCATTTTTAATCTGCATATTCGTGTTTGTCAGGGGCAAATTTGATTTTGCAAACCTCCGCTTTTCCATGACCCGTCACTGTGTGGCAGAGCAGACAACCGGCACCAATCGAATTAAATCAAAATTCGCTCACTTTGTAGGAGGAACGGAGCAAAACTCTATTTCTGGTTTTCCGATGTTAGCTCTTAAAACTGTCTCGATGCACTAACATGATATTTTTTCCGAACGATTAAATTTAATTGACAGCATTGGCGGAAAAAGTTTATCAGTGACTCGTTTTCATACGTTCCCCACATAAAGCTGTTTTCGGAGGATGTGAAACATAGCCCAAAGGTATTTTAGACATACAAGAGAAAAGAAGGCAGAGTTTCATTTTTGGTGAACTATCCCAGAAAGCACTAAAAGACGTCTAATAGTCCTCCAAACATAGCCCAGATATCTAGGATAAAACAAGGCAAAATTTGGTCCGTCAGTGAAAATCGAATAGACGTCTTACCATAGACCCACCCCCCCCAATTTTTTTTTTAAAGTAAATAAATAAATAAAACAAAACACATTGTAATCATACATCTCGCAAGTTATTTACGACTAGGGCTGGGCAAAAAAATTGCTTTTTCGAGTAATCTTTTTTTTTTACGTGGTTGATTCAAAATCGATTCTCAAAGGCCACCAATCGATTTTTTTTTACGATTAACGTTAATCTAATTAGTCTTCTACGGAGCCCCTAAGAGGACATAGAGAAAAAAATTAATAAAGTTTAGTTTTGCGTGCGCTTGTGAAACTATCGCGCATGCACGCAAAACTAAACTTTATTAAATTTTTGGTTTGGGAAGTTATTGGCTAAATTAATTAGTTTAAATCTTTTTGGGGGGTGTTTTAACCTAGACGTCTGGGCTATGTTTGGACAACTATTAAACATCTTTTAGGGGGATAATT
Organism: Paramisgurnus dabryanus; assembly: GCF_030506205.2. Lineage (NCBI taxonomy): Eukaryota > Metazoa > Chordata > Actinopteri > Cypriniformes > Cobitidae > Paramisgurnus > Paramisgurnus dabryanus. The sequence goes on along the minus strand of NC_133340.1, from coordinate 24,428,192 downwards.
CACCAAAAATGAATTTTTACTCCAATGTCACCTTAGGGACTCTGTAGTCTTTTCTACCAAACTTACTTTTTTCACATACAGTTTTCATCTTTCAACAAAATTGTATTGTATTTAACATAATTGTATGCATTTGAAAATTAGAGATGGGTTCTGTTTTAACGTACCCAAGTGTACCTAAAATAAAAGAGTTTAATACAGGTTTGTGGCTATTAATTAAATTGTAAACTTTTGTTCACTGTTCTTTTTGTATAAATATAGTATTTGTATTAAATCTATAATCATTGAATTGATTCGAGAACCGGAAATCGAATCGATTTGATACCTTGTGAACCGAATTCGAATCGATCTGGAACATTTGAATCGATACCCAGTCCTATTTACGACATGTAACCAAATTTAAGTTTATTTTGGCTAGAAGTGGGTTACTCTTAGCCGGACAATATCCAATCTATAGTTAACCTTACTAACCTCCACCAATACTCAGGCTTTACAGCAGATCTCTTACTAAATCCCTTTATTTATACTCTGGTCATCTTACGCTACTGTTTTTAGCCCGTTTCTCTCCAGCCTCAATTTTCCTTTGAAGTGCCGGAGCATTTGGTCGTAATGAGGGAGCCGCAATTAGCGTCAGTCTCAAAAAAATGAGAAGCCGAGGGCTTTCGTGGGGGTTGGCGGTGGAGTTCATTTATCCAAACTGCACGGGCATGTTGGATCTACTGGGGTTCCACCCCCCCCGGGGTCTCTCCAGGGTCGAACTCGCTGTTATCAAAACACCATCCATTACCGCTCTGACAGCTTCTCCTGGGGACCCGGGCCCTACTAGACCTACAGGGAATTTCCGTCCTTTCCACGTGAAAGAAAGGGATGGAGAAAGAAAAATGTCGGAGAGAATGAAAGAGAGGTGATTCATCACGGCCAGACCCTTTTTTCGTAAACGGAGAAGGTTGGGGGGGTTAAACGGAGATGAAACAGAGAGCCATCGGACAGAAATGTAAAGCCTCGATGTGGGATACGCCGAAGATTGTAGCTGCAAAGTTAATGAAAATCTCAGTTGGCCTGCTGGGTCTTTGAGGGAACGTCTCTTTAAAACCGAAAATCGGTTTTATGCAGTGTTTGGGAAGCTATATTAAAACGGTGGCTTGCCAAGAAAGCCAAGCTACTTTAAAAAAAAAAAAGTAATAATCGAGTAATAATCGAGTGTGTTGTATCTATATCTACATAATTCACTTAAAGGTAAAGTGTTTGTTTTTATAGTTGATGGTTGATTTTGGCTTAATATGCAGAAATAACTATACTGTAAGCTATTTATAGGTTGATTTCTCTGAAAAGACTCTGCGGTGCTATCAATTGCTCTGTTGGTTTAAGCCTGTGGGTTTGACCGGTGGCCTCAGTTTTGAGACGGTCTAGCGGTTTGTTAGTCCATTGGCAAATAGTTTGGTTTGTGATTCCATTTCGTCACGTCAACATTTTACAATAAACACAAATTTACGCATTTCACAGATGCTTTTATCCAAGCATTTGATCGGTTGGTGTGTTCGTTGGTTTTCGAACACATGACCATTTGCGCTGCCAATGCTCCTCCAACTGAGCTACAGCAACGAGACAAACAAATCTATATACAGTCACATTATAAAAAACGGTAACAAGTCGCATTTTTCCTTAATGTATGAAACATTTTCCTATAGAGTAGTCTAGATGCAGTGTGCGAATACGATACACGGGCCGTCGCGCACACCAATGCACGCAGCTGCAACGTTGGGTGAGGCAGGGCGTGTTTTCGACTCTTTTAAGTACCGTTCACCCTGAATTACTGATCATTAGAGCCCTAACAGCTTTACTGCCTCTGTAAACAGGATAATGACCCCACACACACCTTCAACTCCTCATTGCCTTTCACAGAGCGCACACACACGCCTCCAGCCAGCACGGCTCGCCCGGTCGTAAAGTTACACACCATTTGCTACCAGAGCTCTCGCCCTGCAACAGGTGTTAAGAGAGAGCAACTCATGGGTGAGGTGTTTATAGCCGCCGCCGTAAAACCGCTGCTCCAGAATCAGTTTTTAATACACGTCCCAATTAATTTAAGAGCGCAGGGCTGCCCTAGGATCAGTGACCTGGGCTAATTACAGGTCTTGTCAATGCCTGCATATCCTTTTGGGTTTCTCGGTTGTTAGGGCCGTCACCGTTGGTTACAGGATAGCAATTTGTAATGACTTTGTGGCTCGGAGGCTAAATCCCAACTGGCTGATTTCGGGTCCGCAGATGGGTTTGCTTTTGACTCGAGGAAAAATACGATGTAGGCAAATTAATTGAGACAAAGGGGATAAATACATGATTTATAATATTGTTCGTTTTTTTGCAAATTAAGAGCTTATTCATACTGTATTATATCATTTTGTTCCTGTTGTTCAGTTGGTAGGGCATTGCTTCAGCAGTGCAAACATTATGGGTTCGATCCTAGGAAACACACATACTGGTAAAAAAAACATGTATAGCTTGAATGCACTGTAAAGGCCGAAGTACTTTTCATTTTTTACACGTATGCGATGGTCCACGTATAGTGTGCATAACGCAATTTTCGTCATCTGAAAAGTATGTGCATACTATACATGCACTGCCAGATTTTTGAAACACCACATACATGTATGTCACGCATGCACCTACAGTACAGTGTAGTATGAAGATGCATTGCATTTTGTCGCAATGCGCATGCATTGAACGTCTGTGTACACATACAAACAGAAACTTTAATTCGCCAGGCTCTGTGTTCGAATGTGCTTGTAAGTTCACATAAACGTAAAAAACAGATAATACTCTGTGCTTTAGTTGATTTAGATAAAAACATCTGTCAAATGCAGTGGTGGCCGGTGACTTCTCTTTTGAGATGTGCAAATTCAAAATTTGTGTTCGGTGCATTGTGTAAACCTATGTGCATCATGTGTCATGTCAAAATATGTGTTTGGTGCGTCATGCAAAATTATGTGCATCATGCTACATGTCAAAATATGTGTTTGGTGCGTCATGCAAAATTATGTGCATCATGCTACATGTCAAAATATGTGTTTGGTGCATTATGTAAATTATGTACATCATGCGACCTAAGTACATCATGTGAACCTACGTACATCATGTAAAATTATGTGCATCATGTCAAAATATGTGTTTGATACGTCATGTAAAATTATGTGCATCCTGCTATATGTCAAAATATTTGTTTGGTATGCTGTGTGAACCTATGTGCATCATGCGTCATGTCAAAATATGTGTTTGGTACGTCATGTAAAATTATGTGCATCATGCGTTATGTCAAAATGTGTTCGGTGCGTCATGTAAAATAATGTGCATCATGCGTCATGTCAAAATATGTGTTCGGTGCATCATGTAAAATTATGTACATCATGTGTCATGTCAAAATATGTGTTCGGTGCATCATGTAAAATTATGTGCATCATGCGTCATGTCAAAATATGTGTTTGCTGTGTCATGTAAAATTATGTACATCATGCGTCATGTCAAAATGTGTGTTCGGTGCATCATGTAAAATTATGTGCATCATGCGTCATGTCAAAATATGTGTTTGCTGTGTCATGTAAAAATATGTACATCATGCGTCATGTCAAAATGTGTGTTCGGTGCATCATGTAAAATTATGTGCATCATGCGTCATGTCAAAATATGTGTTCGGTGCATCATGTAAAATTATGTGCATCATGCGTCATGTCAAAATATGTGTTCGGTGCATCATGTAAAATTATGTACATCATGTGTCATGTCAAAATATGTGTTCGGTGCGTCATGTAAAATTATGTGCATCATGCGTCATGTCAAAATATGTGTTCGGTGCATCATGTAAAATTATGTACATCATGTGTCATGTCAAAATGTGTGTTCGGTGCATCATGTAAAATTATGCGCATCATGCGTAATGTCGATTTTGTGTTCGGTGCGTTGTGTAAACCTATGTGCATCATACGTCTTGTCAAAATATGTGTTCAGTGCGTCATGTAAAATTATGTGCATCATGTGTCATGTCAAAATATGTGTTCAGTGCGTCATGTAAAATTATGTAAATTATGCGTCATGTTAAAATATGTGTTCGGTTCATCATGTAAAATTGTGTACATCATGCGTCATGTCAAAATATGTGTTCGGTGCGTCATGTAAAATTATGCGCATCATGCGTAATGTCGATTTTGTGTTCGGTGCGTTGTGTAAACCTATGTGCATCATGTGTCTTGTCAAAATATGTGTTCAGTGCGTCATGTAAAATTATGTGCACCATGCGTCATGTCAAAATGTGTGTTCGGTGCATCATGTTAAAATATGTGTTCGGTGCATCATGTAAAATTATGTGCATCATGCTACATGTCAAAATGTGTGTTTGATGCGTCATGTAAAATTATGTGCATAATGCGTCATGTCAAAATATATGTTCGGTGTGTTGTGTAAACCTATGTGCATCATGCGTCTTGTCAAAATATGTGTTCGGTGCGTTGTGTAAACCTATGTGCATCATGCGTCACGTCAAAATATGTGTTCTTGTGTCATGTGAACCATGTGCACAATGTGTCATGTCAAAATGCGTGCCTGCTGCGCACGCGTCGAAAGGGTTTATGATATAAGAGACGCTCACATTCACAAATTACTCGCAAAGCACTATTTTAACACTAAACTCTGTTTCCACATGAGAATAACCAAGTATCTGGAAAACGTGAGATGTCTCTTTTATAAAAAAACCTTAGACGGAGCAGCAAAAACGTATTTTAACATAAGACGTGAAGCACATAGGTTGATGTGACGTGTTGAACACATATTTTGACATGATGAGCCACACACATGACGGGATAAATACATGTTTGGACGAGCTTTGAATCAAAAAAGTCACTGTCGCCACTGTGATAGGAGAAGTTTATATTATATTTAATTATTTAAATATTCCATATGCATTGTTTTTAATGTAAATGTTTATGTTTGTTTTACCTTGTAGCACCCGTACCCCTCTGAGGAACAGAAGAGGCAGCTGGCGCAGGACACAGGACTAACCATTCTCCAGGTCAACAACTGGTAAGCGTTGATCAGACCAGGCTGAAACCACATGGTCAAAGCTCCAACTTGAGTCATCCAGATGTGATCGTTCTTAAATGTAAAGTATGTTTTGAATTCATAGAAATACAGTTTATGCTTTTACATTTTCCACAAAGATCTTTTTATTTCGTCGTTCTTCAGAAGATCTTCCAGGTTCTGGTGATTTAAAAGAACGCACGAGCCAAATGCGCTGATCTGAAGAGCTTACAATGTAACATCAAGACCCTTTAAAATCTCCAAAGAGCCATAAAGCTCAAGAACTCGAACCCACGTTTTTTGAACCATCAAATAAGGATTTTTTTAAGGTGTATGTTCTGAATGTGGAAGGAAATGACCCGCGGTGCCTCCACATCAGTTATGAGTCCAGTAAAAACATTTCTGGAAACATTTCTGTATGGACATAAACTGACCGCCGCTCCCACCATCCTGACCGATGAATAGAGTTACACACTATTACAAATCACTTGAATCTCTAATGACACTTGGGTTTGACGTGGCGGTAGCGTATAGCGGTTGCATGTCTACACTTGTACGTTTTTTGGTTCAAGCATTGGAGAGTTGACTGCCTCGATTATGTCTTTGAATGTGAGCTATAAATTGTTTTGGATAGCAAAGGTCTGCTATATGGAAAAAAAATAAGTTTTTGTTTTCTGTAGAGCACATTTGTTTTTAATGGGTCTATACATGCCACATTTTTAAGTCCTGGTATCTTTAGGGGCACATCATTGGATTTTCAGAAATAACAGATGTTTGGGCCATGAAAACTTCCTCTCTGGAGATTTACGTTTTTTTTTTAATCACAATTCACCAGATAATAATAAAAGACGAGCAGCGGTCTATTATTTCGTAGTTATTATTTGTATTGGATTGAAGTTCAGTTTTAGATTTTATTAAAAACAATTTGCACAGATTTAATTTCCTCTGGTGGGACATCAGGAGTTAATCCATGTTGGGGAGAGAGTACCAAATAATGCTAACAAATAAAAAATATTCTGGTAACACTTTAACAGTAAGGCTATATTTGTTTACATTAGTAAATGCATTAGTAAATAGAAACTAATAATGAGCAATATAGTTTTTTGAGATTTATTAATCTTAGTGTTAGTTAAAGTCACAATGAACCAGAATTAGCGATTGTGTCATTTTCCCCGAGTGAAATGCTTTCTGAAATGAAATAAGGCAGGCCTGGACATGATTTTGTCTATCGAGAATTGATTGGATCGTTGAAGTTGGGTCATGTTGCTATTTGCTAATCGATGCTATCTTTTCCCATGCCCCGCCCACCTGCTATACCATATGACCGGAAGTAAAGAGAGATTGTTTGGAGGAGGGGATTTGCGTTTTTTGATTAAAGATTATGAGGGCACGTTAATTTAAAAAAAAGAAGCCCACAGATAAATAATTTGTAAAAAAAAATAACACAATATTGTTGTCAAGTTTTTCATTTTAATTTCATTGTGCCTTTAATGCCAATACAATTGTTCAAAGTTAGTTTTGTGTATTTGGTATAATACAATGTGTTTGCATCGTTTATGGTTAAAAAAACACATTATTTTCCACACCGTACATTTTTGGCCAGCTAATCTGTACATTGTGATTGGTCTGAATACCTCTGATGTCAGCCGTAAATGTGACGCTCCTTACCATGTTTGAAAGATTCAGTTTCTAACAGGAGTTAACTTACAGGCTATGAGTCAGAAAGTTTTCATCCATCGAAAACTGATTGGACCATTGGAAGTTGGGCTGCGTTGCTTATCGCTGCAATCTATTTTAACATTTTTTTTTTAGGTTATTTTTGCCTTTTTTGTTGATAGATTGTATGTAATGAGAGGACAGGAAAAAGTACAGGGATGGAAAGAGGGATTTTCGGTTTGCCGAAAGTGTGTCTGCACCATATGTCGGAGCAATGCCAACTACACCATTGGCTACGACATCACTGCGATCTTTGCCCTGGCACAAACAAGTCTCAGATAGCCCCGCCCTCACGCCATTCCTCATGACAGGAAGTAAAGAGAGCTCGTTTCGACATTATTGATTAAAGATTATAAGTGCACATGAATAAAAAAAAATTAAGTGCACAGATAAACAATTTATAATAAACAAAACAATGTATAAAAATAACAATCGTAATTTTTATTAAATGGTGACTTTAACAATTACAGCTTGATTTTAAAAATGCATTAGTAAATACTGAAATTAACATAAACTAAGATTAATAAATTCTCTAGAAGTATTGTTAGTTCATGTTAACTAATGCATTAACTACACTCTAAAAAATGATTTGTTGGCTGAACAACAATGACTTAGTAATTATTAATTAGATTAAACACGAAAAACTTAGTATTCAAACCTTTTCAACCTCTACTTAAGATATTTAGTATGTGTAACACAAAAATTTAAGTTACCAGGTGAACTTAAATGTATGCAAAAATAAAATGAAAAAACATAAGTAATGCCAACTACTATAACAACTGCGTCAAAATTAAGTAAATCTAGCATAACATTTTAAATAACTATAGAGCCACATGATATGCAAATTTCCCATGATGCCTTTCCAGCCAAAAATTCCGACATCTGTCATAGCTATTTTGTGAAGAACAAATGCAACCTTACTGTAAAGTGTAACTGTTTAAATCTTGATCTTTATTTTCACATTTAAACCCAAAATGAGTCCAGATGTTTTTAACAAAGACAAACAATAAACCACGAATAACCAAACAACAAGAGAATAGCAGTCTGCAATAACCGTAGTTTAAAAATCACCCAAGGAAACTTTACACTTGGTCAGCTGACGACAGCTCTGATCGTTCCCCTATAGCGATTTTCCAAAAAATCCAATTAATACAGATATATTAGTTATTTCATAAAGTATGTCAAGTTTTCATCTTAGGCTTTGGCCCATCGCTGTATCCTTCATAAACTATTTAGCAGTTTAATTAACAAAGCGAAAATACATTAGGCGCTCTTTAAAGGCCAACACAAACAAAGCGCAGTATGTGTTGTGTGTGTGTGTTGCGTTGTTTAAACGCGGGGGGAAACAGGTGAAGGGAGGCAAGGAGTGAAAACGAGCTCCTGTCAAATTAAACAGAAATTATCACAAGGAACAGCTGGACTGGTTTATTTAGACACGGACACACACACACACACACACACACACACACACACACACACACACACACACACACACACACACACACACACACACACACACACACACACACACACACACACAAATCTCGTAAAGAGCAACACTGTCCTCTGAATGACCTCACAATACAGTGGACTAAAAGAACATTTTGTGTCTATAGTTTCCAGACCAGGACATTTGTGTGTGGGTTTATGGTTTGATAGGCTACAAATGTCAAAGTGTGAATTAATGTAAACCACCAGACACAAAGACACAAGTACAGTACAGTGGGATCCAATACGGCACAGAAGGCTTTTCATTTAAAGCTTAGATTTAGTTGTAATCTTAGTAAATGTTAAGTATTTAGGTAAGACAGGGATTTTCAAACTGGGATCTCCAGGGGTCCCCCAGAAAATATTTAGGAAAAAAAGACAGCAAAAATACTCTACTGTGCAGACAATTATTTAAGTTTGGTAAAATAAATAGCTGTTTTTATAATATCGCAATTATTATTTATCTAACAGAATTAAAATGTTTCTTTGTACAAAAATATATTTTATTGGGTATATATTTTAGGAAGGGGGTCCCTCGTAAAAGATTCATCACGTTCCAAATTATTATGCACATGCCATTTTTGTTAAATTTTTCCAATACAGTCAGTAAGTTTACAAATTTTATTTTACTCTCAACACTTTCTGTATATGACAGTGTGGATGTTTTTCAATTTAAATGAAATTAATATTTCAAAAGATTTAAAAAAATATGCAAAATATGCTGTTCCAAATTATTATCTTTGACATGACATTTAACTCTCCCATTTATTAAACTTGTAAGTATACAAGTATAGGTTTTGTCTTAATTTCACTTGTAGACGCTAGTATTGCATCCCTAAGTTGATGTTTTGAATTATAGTGCTGTCCATCTCAAAGATCTTTCATATAATGATGCTCCACAGGCTCTTAAATAGGACTCAGATCAGAGGATGGTGGTAGTAATACCTTGATTTCTTTCTTATGTTATGCCCATATGAATTAAAATAGTCAGTGATGCTTTTTGCACCATGGGATGGTGTATTATCCTCTATAAAAGTAAATTTATTTCAGAGTAGGGATCGACCGATATGGATTTTTCTGTGCCGATACCGATTTTAGTTTCATCAGCCTTAGCGGATGACCGATACAGGCCGCCGATTTTCTTGAGCCGATATTTGAAGCCGATACTGCTTTGCTCACTCAATTTACATCATAAAAATGACACAATGATGATGCCAAATGTTACAAGTCTCAATTTAAAAAAAGTAACATTTATTGAACTTAAAAAAATATATTTAACAAATAGTAAAAACTAGGGATGCACCGATAGGATTTTTTGGGCCGATACCGATATTAAACACTTGTATACAATACTATACAGCTGGTCTATAAACTAGTTTATTCCTGCATCAAATTATTTTACTGAACATGGATTTGATCTAATTAACATTTAACTGACCAACATAATAAGAGAGGCACAAATTAAGCTAAAACAAATATAATAAGACAGCATGACAACCTTCAAAGGTGGTTTTTGCTATTCAGCATTTATTTTATTAACAACATTAACAATTTTTTTTTTACATATAATGGATTTCTTTATGCAGTTAATTAATAAACAATCAGTATCGGCCTTTCTCGTGCTATTGCCGATATGCCGATGGTTTCAAATTCATCAAAAATCGGCCGATAAATATCGGCGGCCGATACATCGGTGCATCACTAGTAAAAACAGGTGAGGGTACTATGGAACCATGAACTGCACTCTCCACAATGATGAGGAACTATCAGCAAAGGATATTGATTTCTAGCACTTTACTACTACAAATATATATTGGGGTGGTTTCCTTGACAGGAATTATCTTAAATTAGGACTAGAGCTTAGTTTAATTAGGAAATATAACTAGTTTTAACAAACATGCCTTACTAAAAACATTACTTGTATCCATTTTGATGCAAAACACAGGGCACTGATGTATTTTAAGATGTTAAAAAGAGATGTTGTAAATTTGGACAGTTCTTAAATTTATTTTAGTCTAGGACTAGTCTAATTGCTGTCCGGGAAACCGCCCCATAGAGATGACATATAAAAACCCGCTTTGTCCATCTATGACCGAGCTTTCAATGTTGTCATGGAAAGGTTGGTTGTTTTTAGTCACATAACCTGCAATCGCTTGTGGCTTCCAGCAATCTGTCTGTAACTAATGTCGGAAAAAAACGGCGAACACGGCAGCCACGTATCGGCCGATATATCGGTCTATCACTATTTCAGAGAACATAATTCCCTTTATATCCCAATGTGAAAAACAACTTTTAGGAACTCTGCATATCTTCTAGATTTCCTTTTGACCCCCTCAGGGACCCTTCCCAATATTCCAGCCCAAATCATTACTCTGCCACCTCTCCCTAAAGTTACAGTCTTGTTTGAATATAGTGGCTATTCACCAACAATCCAGAATAACATTCATCTACGTTATTCAGTGTATTATGGCATGTCAATGAAGAAAACTGTGTGAAAATAGTTTTCTTTTTGCAAGTTTTGGTTTGAGGAAGGGGTAGAAATACTGAAGGATCCCGTATTAAAGGGGAATCCAGAGACACCAGCAGGTTTAAATACATGTTTGCTTCTTATTACTCCTATAATTTTCCTAAACATATTTAAAAAAGCCTTTATATAGTCAAATCTTTCTGTACTGTGAATCACTCATAAATCTTATAATAGTTCAATAATTTCTATTTAGATCCACCAAATATAAATTGTTATAGGAAGTAATTTGCTTTTTTGGATAATGCACACATTTGTCTTTAGAAAGATCTTTTTTCATACCCATATTGTAGGAGAACTACAACTTGTTTAATAATTTGAAACAGCATATTTTTCATCTTTTTACAAAGTATTAAAGTATCTGTTAACATTTTAATTTCTTTTAAATCGAATAACATCCACACTGTCATGTACAGTAAGTGTTGAGGGTAAAATTAAATTTCTAAACTTAGTGACTGTATTGGAAAAATAAACAAAAATGGCATGCACATAATAATTTGGAATGCTGTGTATTTGGGCGTCCTTGTCATCATAAAGTTTGAAAACGCCTGATGTAAGGTACAGTATGTGTATAGAAAAAAAATGGTCCCAAGCTGTCTTTGCGGAAGTTCTGTTTAAAAAGGTCCAAATATGTTCTATTTAGGTACAGATATGTATAGATTTGGTACCACTAGTATGCACTCGTTGGTACAAAAATGAACCTCTGTGGTACTAATTTTGACTTTTGGGGCACTATTGACTTTTGTTAGACATTTCATTCCTTTTGTATATCTTCACATATAGCGTAATGACAATAAAACTCACGGGTACTTCGAGTTTTGCATAGCTGCAATCTATGTAACTTTATTCGGATACAGGACAAAAAAACAGGATGTACAAGTCTCCTTACATCCTGAATTCGCAACTGTAAGCTTATAATGCATTAAACTAATACAACCTTATTGTAAAGTGTTACCATAATGATTTATAATTTAAGATGTAATCTGACATCATGTAAAGACTGCATAACCTAACTATGCATAAATACGAAAAGTAGCGCTACTGTTTCAAACAGTTATGCCTGAAATGTCATTTGTAATGAAAACTTGAACGCTCAACTAAAAGTGTTTTCATTAACCGTCTCAGTCTTCAGGACCCCAGTGTACACGGTTCAGGTACAATGCGTTTCTTTGCTCCCTAGTGCATGAGAAAGGGCCCCCAAATATTTGGCTTGCTGCGTAGTGTTGTTATGAGTGTCCCGTGCATGTTGGGCTTTGTGCGAGTGTGCGTGTGTTTGTGGAGAACAGGCCGGAGCATGAAGCTCATAAACTCGGTCTCGTGGTGAGAAGGGGGGTTCAGTGAGGGGTCAGCTTTAAACCCCCTTTTAAGACTCTTCCCCGTCAGGGATACGGCTCTGATCTCTGATTGGTCACCTGACGGGCGGAGTTTACGGAGATGCTGATCTCTAACAACCTCGAAAAGTTCTGTTTATTCTTATCTAGCTTTGTTTTAGGAATTTGATTTTAGGGCCCCAAAAATCGAGCCTATTTGCATTTTATGAATTGCATTATAGCACTGTGTCTACCCTGCTGTCCGTGACCCGATCAGAACAGACCTATGACCCGTATACGGGTCACGACCCCACCAGCTGACAACTGCTAACTTAGAATAGTGATTATTGGTATGCCTACACAATATAGCTACAAATACACTGTTAACTACTCATTTCTATCTATATATAGTGACTCACTTTCGGCAACCTGAGTTCCTGGGCTCGTCATGTTCCCACTTTCCTGTAGTCTCTCCATCTAATAAAAGCTATAAAGGCCTGCTTTTGGACTCGGTTCAGTTTCTAGCGTGATATTGATACTGTAAGCTGTCTAACAGAAGAGCGTGATGTGCTTCTAGGGAGTCCGGAGACATTTAAGGATTAAATTGCAAAATGTTTTCAGTATTAATGTGTTTATATTGGACTACAAAGCTTGTTCTGGAAAAGCCTTTCTATAGATCTCCCAGAAAAAAAAGGGTCTGCATCATTTATCTTATTAACTGCATGAAAAAAAATTGACACTGTCACTCACGCCGCATCCAAACTGATGTTCATTCACTCAACACTGAACGTTCGGTGGGAGCGTTCTTGCGATTAGTTGGTATAAAAAGTTTGGCAATCTTTTCTCTAATGTAAAGTATCGTCATATGGTCCTTAATGGTTCTCGACACCTATCGCCGTGTGTGTTATTCACTTCCTATGAATGAAAAGCAGAACATCCAGTGCTTTGTGAAGGTTAAAATGGAAGCCAACCACCTGGGGTGACGCTGAGGAGTCATTAATCATGCGTGGACTTGCGTCCTGGCACTCAGGGGTCGAGGGTCACGGGGAATTTTTTAGACTGAGAAAGAGCAGAGCTGCACTGCTGCCCAGGGTGTGAGGTCACCGAGTCAGGGGGTGAAAGGTCAAGCGTAGCATGGGAATATATGTGGAAAGCATTGAAGATCTAAAGAGCCACGCAAAGAGTTACTACACATTTTTGGTTAAAATTAACTAATTTATTGAAAAAAATATTAAAGCTGCTAAGATGCTGGAAAGTTGCCGGTGGTTGCTAAGGTACTTTTGCTAAAGTGCAATGCTAGGTATTTGCTCAAGTCACTATAATATTTCCATCTCAAGATTTGGATATTTTATGTGATTTTTTTCATTTTATTGTCTGGCAGGCGAAATTAAAGGGATAGTTCACCCAAAAATAAAAATCCTGTCATTATTTACTTCCCTTTAAGTTGTTTAAAAGCTGTATAGATTTCCTTGTTCTGCTGAACACAAAGGAAGATATTTGCGAAATGCTATGGAAGTCAATGGTGCCCCAAAACTGTTTGGTTACAAACATTGCTCCAATGTGTTCATCAAAACAAAAACATTTTTATAGGTTTGTAACAACTTGAAGGTGAGTAAATGATGACAGAATTTTAATTTTGGGGTAAACTATCCCTTTAAATCTCATAATTTATTTTAAAAGTGAAAGTGATTTAAGGTCTCATTCATGTCTGTAGCACAAACTTATGCATCAAAGTTTAACATTCTTGAAGGATTCATTTACCCAAAAAGAAAAAATTGCCCATATTTTACCCACCCTCAAGCCATCTTGATTGACAGTCCCTCCAGAAAAACGCAAATATGCGATCATGATTCAATGCATAATCAGCCAAAGTCCGCATATTTATGCAGGGGCCGCATTTATTCAGATACGTCGCAGTTTTGCAGCATAAATTACAGATTTATGGATACGGGGCTTGCATGATTTCATAATTTCTGCATTTTCTTAGCAAAAAGTCATTTATATCATATCAAAAAGTTAAAAATTTTAGCATTTACTTCACACAAGCACAACCATGTCCCCTGATGCCTGAAGTTTTTGCAAGTTCCCGCAATTTCATAGCATAATATTGCATAAATATCCCGCATATTCCATCACATTTTTAAAAAAAAACATGCCGCAAGATCAAGGATTTTTGCCCACAACGATCACAAAAAACTCACGTTTTTCTGGAAGGACTGGTATATGACTTTCTTCTTTTAGCCAGATCTGAGATATATTAAATATGAAACTGGCTTTTCTTTATGATAGTTGGATTGGAAAGTGCCCAAAACAGCGCATCAATCCATTAAAAACTAATCCATATGTTATTAAATGTCTTTGTGTGTGGTGAAGCAATGGGTTCTTGTATTTATATTTCAAACTTTATATTACATTTATATTTAAACTTTACAAAGTATATGGCGTGTACACGAAAGAGTTGAGGTCAGGCGGATGGCTTACTTCTGACCCATTGTGACAAACCATTTTTTATAACCTTTAATTACTGTATAGATTAGTTTGTAAAAGATGGATGTGCTGTTTTTGGGGTTTTAAAAAATGGGGCACTATCCAGTGACATTAAAGGGATAGTTCACCCAAAAATGAAAATTCTGTCATCATTTACTCACTTTCATGTTGTTACAAACCTGTATAAATGTCTTTGTTCTGATGAACACAAAGGAAGATATTTTGAGAAATGTTTGTAAGCAAACCATTCATGGACCCCATTTACTTACATAGTATACTTTTTTCCTACTATGGAAGTGAATGGGGTCCACGAATGGTTTGGTTATAAACATTTCTCAATATATTTTCCTTTGTGTTCATCAGAACAAAGAAATGTATGTGGGTTTGTAACAAAATGAGGGTGAGCAAATCATTTTTGGGTGAACTATCCCTTTAAAAGTTGAACTTCAACTATGTTTGGCTAAAAAAAGAAAGTCATTTACACCTACAGTAGGATGTCTTGAACTGGGTGAACTATCAAATCCTCATCCTTACAGATACCAGTATACATTTAAACTCTTTTTACATAAACATTTACGCTCTTTTTGGTTTTTAAACACATTTTTATGTTTTGTTCTTCTGTTTGCTCTTTTTAGGTTCATCAATGCAAGAAGGAGGATCGTCCAGCCAATGATCGACCAGTCCAACCGCACAGGCAAGTAAAGCCTTGTAAATTATAAAAAAAATTATTTGTGCTGCTTCTATAAAGCTTTGAGTTCTCAAACTTGTGCAAGTAATATTTTTTTAGGCGCTGTCTTTATTAAATGTTTGTGTGGTGCACCGTCACCTTTTGCATTTTATGCTATTAGTCCAATGTTTGTAAGATGCCTTGTCAAGTTAAACGAATACAGACAAAGCTGGGCCGAGAACAAACCCCTTGGGTACACAGAATGTGTACATAGACATTAACGCAAAATTAAAATGCGCTTTCAGTCTTTTCTTTGTGCTTTTATTTTTAAAAGCAAGAACACATCCTGTGTGACTGGCCCCTAAAATGGTTTTCAGGATGAATTACTTGAACTCAGGCTTATCCATCACACACACGCCCCTTCCAGCTCTGAATGAAGTGTGAGGCGTGCAGGTCTGTTCAGGGTTTAAGGGTTGATGTTTGCAACCGAGCAAAACGGACAAACGGAAACTAGTTCTCGTTTCACCTAGTCAAATTACAGCATGTTTCATTTAAAGAAGACTTTCTGTAGATGTTATTCAAGCTTGTTTTATTTTATTTTGTTTTGTAACCATTTACACCATCTGAACCTTTGAATTAAGCAGGCTGTTGTTGCTAATAGTTTTTTCTAAATATAGAGAAAAGCATTTGCACCACATAAGAGTATATCCATCATGAATAAGGCAATCCCAGAATGCACTGCGACCAGGTGAACGAAGCGAGAGAAATATGAATTAGGCTTAAAATAAAAAAGTTACCTGACATGTTCCTGAAGCATAACTGGTAAAGCATAAGTTAGCAGTGCAAAAGGTTGTGGGCTAGATTCCTGTGAATACATAATGATAAAAAGTATAACTTATATGCACTGAAAGTCGCTTTGAATAAAAGCATCGGCCAAAAGTCATATCAAAAAGGACTATTTTATTAATTATTGTGTATTCATATGTTTGTCGTAATGTTAGCTTAGCGCACCCAAATTCAAGTCCCCTGTGTGTCGTGTAAAAGCGGTGTTATTTGCATGATTCATGAAGTTGCAGCCTATGTATAGATTTTTCAAATATATATATAATTTATTTTTTTAATTTATTTATATTATATATACATATATATATATGAATATGAATATATATATATATATATATATATATATATATATATATATATATATATATATATATATATATATATGAATGCCATACTAAAGCATTCATACCAAAATGACTAAGACAGCAACATTTTTTTAATTTATTTATGTGTGTGTGCAGTCGGTCATGGTGGCCCCTACACTCCTGATGGTCAGCCAATGGGAGGTTTTGTAATGGACGGGCAGTCGCACATGGGTATCAGACCACCAGGTACATCACCCCTCACATCTGAATGTTCAAATATTTAAGTTATTGAATGAATATCTCTGTTGAAAGTAAACCCAGTTTGGTTTTTTAAAAAGCATCCTTAAGGGGCGAATTTACACGGTCGGGTCATAGATTTTTTTGCATTGTGAAATTAATGACATCCCTTACGAAAATGAACCATGGTTACACTACAGCATTGTGCAGGCGGGCACAGAGTTGCAAAAGCACATTCTAGTTTCATATTTATTTATTACATAATTTTTATACAGTACTGTGCAAAATTCTTAGGCCACCATGCCAGATTTAGATTGGTTGTTTTTGCAATGTTATAGTGATCTCATATAATTGTTTCTCAGTCCTTTTAATAGAATACATCCAGAAAATACAGGAAATGTGTATATACTGTAGTATTAAAAACTGTATCAAAATGTAAACTGATGTGTCAAGTTTTTAGGGTAAACTCCTCTTCCACTTGAGCAATAGCAGTAAACTGCAGGATCTCTTAAACTTAAATAAAATTAAATCCTAATTTCTAATTTTAAAGAAATTACTCTTTTTACTTCATTCTGCTTTACTTCATTAACGCTCAAGATGCCAAGAGAGGTCACACTAAACACAGACGATGCCTAAAGAAGACATTTAGTCATTTAGTTTTTTAACATATTTCCTGTATTTTCTGTTTGTATCTTAATAAAATAGATTGAAAAATAAATATGGATGGGCATTAAAACTTACTAACTAAAACAACAAGTCTGGTGTTGGGGGCCTAAGACTTTTGCACAGTACAGTATATACTTGGCTTCCTTTATGTATGTTAACATTTTAAACAACGATAAAACATATCAACAAATAAAATAAAATCAACAAGTAAAACAAAAAAGTTTTGCGTATATAAAAAAGTATCCTTCCAGATTGATTTATTGTGATAGCCCTTGCTCACAAAAAGGTTGGAGACCCCCGAGTTAAATCATGCCAAAATTAGGGCTGTCACGGTTATGAAAATTTGGCTGACGGTTTATTGCCTAATGAATTATGACGATTAATTGCCTGGTTTAGGACTTTAATTATTATGACGATTAATTATCTGTTTTATTGCTTTGACATTTAATTCTCACACATTGTTTTTGTTTGTTCATGAAATAATTTTCACACATTGTGAATATTTAAATGAATCTTTTGCAAGGGCAGTAAATATTAATACACATAACACATATTTAAAAGTAATTATTTAATGAATATATCTTTCAAAAACTGAAAATTCTTCATAAGAAATAAACACAATAAAGTGCCTGAAAAATAACTAAAAATAAAAATGCAATCAAAATAAGCCAATCCTACTAAGGTCATTAGTACTGGACCACATGTCTGTAGTGGCTCGAAAAAAATCAATTCCTTACAGGTTCTTAAGAATAGCATCCTTCACTTCCTTAAATTTGGAATTGCTGTTTAGGAAATTCATATTTTACCTGGCAGTTCATAATACCTATCAAAGTTTTGCAGCATTTCTGTAAAGGACCAGTATTTAAGAATTTTATATCAATTAATCATAAAAATGGCCCTGATATGTCACTAGACATTAAGAAATAATTTTTTTTTTCAAATACTTATATCACTGACAACATTGATCTGGCCAGGATATTGTCATTTAAAAAGTGGAGTTGCAACCCTCAACTGATGTTTATGTTGTCATTTTGTGCATTGGCCACCAGTTGTGTGATTGCAGTACCAGTTTTAGCCACAAGTTTTGTGATTGCAATACCAGTTTTGGCCACAATCCTACATACTGTTCCTTTAAATGCAGTTTTTTCTCCTGTATTGAATGGCTTTGCAATGTTACACTGTCAGTTAAGGAGCTCCATCTGATACAGTCTTGTTTATACAGGCGCTGCAGCTCCCCCTTGTGTTTTTGAACAGATGTGCAATCATTGGGGTGATCTGAAATCGTTGCGATGAAGTCAAACAATCGCAATGAGACAATTATTAAATCATTGTGACAGCCCAAATATAACCATGGTGGTAAAACCATGGTTTTGCCAATGCCAAATAATTCACAAAAAACATGGTTACTTAAAAAAAAACATGGTTGATTTTCATAAGGGAATAAATCGCTTTTTGGTCATTCTAAATCCTATATGTTTTTGTATTGCTTTAAAACTGTCCGTACTGTAATGAGAAAAAAATGGCAGCATTGTAGTAATGAAAGGGGAAAAAGTAATAAATTGTCAAAAACAACCAAACAACAGATTTGAAGAGTCTAAAATTAGGCTTCTTGTTTTTTTCTTTAGATTTTGCGGTTAAAAGATGAGCTTAGTATCTAAGGAAATACTCGAGTGTAATTAAAATCTCTCTCTCCTCTTTCTCTGTGTCTCTCGCTCACAGGAGCTCTGGGCGGTCTTGGGGGAGTGAATATGGGGTTGGAGAGTCAGTGGCACTACATGTAACCATCCACCCTGCCATCCTGCTTAACACAGCAGACAAGAGGTACGTTTCTTCACAGGGGACGAGAGCTGGAGAGAGAGATCATCCACATCTACGATGCAGCTGCTTTGGTTACACAAATTTGACCCAAGCATGGGTTGAAAATAACCCAACATTTGCACGATACTTGCCTGACTGCATTCATACAGTAGGCAAAACTTTTCTGCTTGGTATCGAATTTTAAAACGCCCTCCCAAGAGATACATTTACCGTACAGCAACTACATGTTGACATATCGTATATACATACGTATATCCAATGGCCCACGGTGTATCCCGTCATAGCGCCCAGCCCTGGGTTTGATAAATTAGTGACTATTGATAACTCAGTGGAGACAGTTTATGACATCAGAATTAGTTAATGTCTCAACCCACAGGAAAAGATAAAGATGAAAGGGTTTGTTTTGACAGAAATGACAGGCGAATTGATTTGCGACTGTATGCTGTCGCCAGCAGTGTTTTCCTAATAAATGATTGAACCTCTTTTTGATTACAGACTCGGGCTTGTTGACGTGAGGATCGGTCCAGAGATTCGGATATAATTTGCCCATACGAAACACTACAGATTTAGAGACCTCTCGTCCAAGATGGCCACCTGGACTCGTGTTCTGTGATCAACCGTATTGAAAAAGAAACGCCTCAACAACTGGATATACCTGCCCCAGGCCCGACAGATTCTTTAACATGACCTCTCACCTGGAACCAGGTGATTCTTCCAGTGGCCTTAAAGGTCAAAACAAAGTGTCGCGTTTCCACTCAAGTGCCACCTGTAATGAAGACTCGTTCTCCACACAAAAGACACGGAGGAGTCATGGAGTCTTTTTTGGACATCTATGTCACACATATGCAGACGGTTGTGTCGGTATCTGTCTGTGAAAAGGTCGATGAGGACTTCTGCGCGAAGCAATTCAATACAGACCCTATACGTGTATATAATGCTGCTGGATGTGTCAGATGTGATACAGCAACGGGCTCCAAAGAAAGGTTCACATGCAAGTTTTCCTCTGATATGTTTGGGACTTTTACTGATGATTGTTAATTTGACTGAAATGAACGGAGTTGTATTTTCACACTATGTGTGTGCGTGTGTGTGTTTGGGTTTCAGTAAGTGTGGGTTTATTTACATAAAAGTTCATACCTCAACATATTGCTGTGGCCTTTGGGTGATTTTGTGACAATCTCTCGGATTAATTGGCTATTTTTTGGAATAGTATACTACATTATTGCTTACTACACAGTAGGGATGCTAAACAATTAATCGCGATTAATCCTTAGCAGAATAAAAGTTTTTGTTTACATCACATATGTGTGTAAACTGTGTATAATAAATATGTATATATATAAATATGAACACATTCATGTATAATTTTAAGAAAAAAACATTTATATACTAAGTATTTATATTTATATATAATATAAATTATACATAAATATACAAATGTATATACACATGTAAACATTTCTAAAACATATACATGCATGTGTGTACATTTATTTATACAAAGTTATTATACACAGTTCACACACATATATGATGTAAACAAAAACTTTTATTCTGCTAACGATTAATCACGATTAATCGTTAAGCATCCTTACTACACAGTGTAGTATACATGAAACAGTATATGGTGTGAAATCGATAAAAATCTAATTTGTTGCCAACGAATTTCATTATCGATTAGTTGGTCTGTGATGCCACAATGAACCAAATTAAGCATCTGTTTTAAAGTGGGGGGGGGGGAGATCACTTTCATTTATTTTGTTAAAGGGATAGTTCACTTTAAAATGAAAATTCTGTTATCATTTACTCATCCTCATGTTTTTCTAAACCTGTATGAATTTTTTTTCTGATGAACACAAAATAAAATATTTTGAGAAATTATGGGAAACACACAGCAGATAGTGAGCATTGACTTCCATAGTAGGAAACAAATATTTTGGAAGTATTGTGATAAATGATGAAGAAAATATCTTGATAAATGATGGTAAGCACACAGTAGACAGTACCCATTAAATTCCATCATATTTTTTATTCCTACTATGGAAGTCAATGCTCACTATCTGCTGTGTATTCATCATCATTTCTCAAAATATCTTATTTTGTGTTCATCAGAAAAAAATTCATACAGGTTTAGAAAAACATGAGGATGATGATGACAGAATTTTCATTTTAAAGTTAACTATCCCTTTAATACTTAATAATGTTAATACTCATCAAGGTCTAAAGTTGAAGATTAAAATGAGTTTATTAATTTGTGGCTAAATTTCCTCAGCACATCCCTTTTGACTCGATTCGTTTTGTTTATTTATATTTTGACATATAAAAATGTTTTACTATTTAAAAGCTAATTTAGGCTTAAAATATCACAATTAAAAAGATTAAAACAAGTAACGTGCATTACGTAATAATATTACTTTTCTGAAGTAATGAGTAAAGTAATATTGGAGTTACTTTTTCAAAATAGAAATGCAAGTTACTTTTTTTGTTTAATTAATTTGATTTAAAAAAATAATTACTGAATTAAACTAAACGTAGTCACATTATGCACTCCTATGCGTAAACGCCTGTGTGGGAACAGTTTGAGTCAGAAACTGAGATGGCAGGTAAGACCTCGACATTTTTGTGATGAAATATGCCATTTCTGAGTCATAAAAACACCTGCAAGGCCTGAAAGACATCAAGCCACAGCAAAGAAAAAGTAACATAAGCATTACATTCCAAGAAAAGTAACTAAGTAACGCAACTTAATATTGTATTGCATTACTTTTAAAAGTAACTTTCCCCAACACTGGTAGTAATGTGTGGCTTTTGCACTTTTAAAAGTAGGCTACACGTGAATACCCCAATTTAGTGCCTTATTTAGCTATAATAAGTGAAAATTATAATTGAATAAATCTAGGTTTTTATCCGATTAACAGAAAAATAAATTAATTAATCGATTATGAAAATAATCGTTAGTTGCAGCCCTTATTATAAACATTACAAATACTAGAAAGTTACATTGTCACTTTTTATGTAAAATTCAGAGTAAATGATATAATTAATTTTATCTTTTTAATACAATTTTTTGTAAGATACAGGGGTTAAAGGGGTCATATTATGAGATTTTTTTAAAGATGTAAAATAAGTCTTTGGTGTCGCCAGAGTGCTTATGTGAAGTTTTAGCTTAAAATACCTCACAGATAATTTATTATAGCATGTTAAAGTTCCCACTTTGTAGGTCCGAGCAAAATTGTGCCGTTTTTGGGTGTGTCCTTTAAAATGCAAATGAGCTGATGAAATGCAAACACTGATCGCCATGATGGTGGTTTGTTTTCATTGAAACTCAATAATTTTTTTCTCTCTGTCTCTCTGCATTAAATGGCAGTGCCGTCACCATGGTTGGATAGTGCAGATAAAGGAGCAGTATTTATGTAATACGCCTTGCTTCCTGCCTCACAAAACAGGCGAAATCTAAAACGACCTAAAAAACGACCAAAAATGGTTTAAGTTAGTGGGTAGTTCGTTTTCATATTTTCTAGGTTGATGCAAGCACTGGGGACCCAACTATAGCGCTTAAACATGGAAAAAGTCAGCTGTTCACGCTATAACCCCTTTAAAATTTGCATTTAACAATGTACTGCAAGTATAGTAGGTCATCCAAGTGTTTCATGCATATGTGCAAAATACATACTATGTACACTACAGTAATAGTGGGTAATGAACATAGCCCTTGGTATGTATCGCCTCCTGTGGGACATAAAGGGAACTGCTGACTCCTACAGTTTATACAGTTGATGACTTGCTGTGGTTTAAGTAAAAATGTCTTTAATGACTGGGGTAAACTAATGTTTAGTCTTTTTCCAAACATAGTTATAAACTTATCTACACATCTCAAGTGATTTTTCAATATCTATTTATAATAGATTGATAGATCTGGTTGTCGGACCTACAGTACAATTGATAAAGTTGCTTTAAACAATGAAAAGAGAGGAAGAAATTATAAAAAGAAATGCCAGATAAAGAGAAAGCTGGGTATAAATGTGGGTTCTGTTGTAAGACAAACATCTGAGGTTGGAGAGTGACTGATACTCAGTGTAATTAAAACGTCCGGGTTTGACATTTTATTACTCGATCTCCCTCTTCTTCCACTTTCCTGTTTAAACCAAACCAAAACAAACCGGCATCATCTCACCAGAGGAGAATTTTGAAACTTATCCAAAACTGTGTTTACAATTCTGGCAAACTGTTTTACGCTGACATTTTTTTACTCCGGAGCAGTTTTCCTGTTTGTATTACGAGTGTATGTTTCAGATCAGATCTTCGCAGTCCTACAGACCTTCAGCGTAGAAGTATTCTCATTTTCATTGTGGGTGAATCTTACAAAATTAAAAAGTGAAACCTGGTTTTGAGACTTTTCAGGAATGCCTCACATTTTTTCTTAAAATGTTTGATTAAAATAAGCGCTGTAAAAATAGGTTTAGTACTTTAGTACAGCATTTTAAAATGTTTATTAAAATAATCTAAAACATATCAAAATATATAAATACATTTTTTTATTATACACAAATATACACTGATAATACACTAATAATACACAAATATATTTTTTCTTCCATTATAGTACTGAAATAAAAAAGTATGTAACTGTCATAAAAATGTCACTGAAAATCTTAAAGGAGTAGTCCACTTTTAAGATGGGGTCCATTGACTTTTTATAGTAGGAAAAAAATACAATGGTAAGTCAATGGGCCCCATCTATAAAGTGGACTACTCCTTTAATATGATTTTTTAAAGATATAGTTCACCCAAAAATGAAACTTCTGTCATTATTTACTCCCTCTCATGTTGTTACAAACCTGTATAAATGTCTTTGTTTTGCTGAACACAAAGGAATATTGTAATTAAGTAGGAAACAGAAGCACCATTGACTTCCATAGTAGGAAAGAAAAATACTATGGAAGTCAATGGTGCTCAAAAACGGTTTGGTGACAAACATTGCTTAATATATAAATACAGGTTTGTAACAACTTGAGGGGGAGTAAATGATGACAACATTTTTAGGCCTAAAAACTTGATATGTCTTAGTTTCTTTACGCAAAATATAATTTCTTGTTTCCTTTGATTGTAAGGTGACATATGACCTTGACATATACTTTTATGAGTTTCACCCATGTGTTAATGACGCACTTGAGTCTTTAATTACCAATAAGATCATTATTTTAAATGTTAAGTGCCATTTATGGCATGTATACTGTGTTGCTTTAGCTGTTTAAATCATGCATATAATAGGGCTTGTCCACAATCTGCAAGGAAGTGGAGGATTGAATATCCGTCTAGATCTGTTTCTGTTCAAGGGGAAAGAGAAACGCAAGCGAACAAGTGGGTGTCAGGTTGTCCTCTATAAGGGTATAGCGGGACATGAAGTTGCTTTGGTTTGAAGCAGCCGCAGACTTTATTTAACAAAGACACCAATTTAAATGCAAGGGTTAAAAGTTTTGCTCAACAAGAGTTTAAAGAGATAATTCACTCATGAATGAACATTTTGTCATTATTTACACACCCTCAATTTGTCCCACACTTGTATAAATTTCTTTGTTTTGCTGAACACAATTGAAGATATTTAAAAAAAAAAATTGTAAGCACATCTGGGGCACCACTGACTTCCACAGTATAATTTTTTCTACTATTGAAGTTAATGGTGCCCCAGATCAGAACAAAGTAGTTCAAGTCTGGATTCAGAGGTATTAGATGGACACATCAATTACATTTATGCATTTGGCAGATGCTTTTATCCAAAGCAACCTGAATCTTATTACAAGGTATACATTTTATCATTATGTGGGATCAAACCCAAAACCTTTTGGGCTGCAAACTAAATGTTAATAGCTATTTTGAGCTTCCTGTTTAAGATTTTTGCTTTAAAATATCCAAAACTACTAGATCAGTGCTATAAATATATTTTTTAAATGTGTTTGTCGCAGTCTTAAAAAGCGTTTAGATCAATTCCCTTAAGCACTGAAGGTTTAACTACAACTCCCATCATTCCATGCTCTTTAACAGCATCATCAAACTACGGCCATTGTTGTAGTTTAGCAATCTCTAGCAGCAAAAATGGGATATTGTGCCTTAAAATACGGAGCCCCTAAGGGGACATGGAGCAAAAAATAAAGTTTAGTTTCGCGTGCGCACATGAAACTATCGTGTGCGCACGTGAAAGTGAAAGTTTCACATGCACACGTGAAACTAACCTTTTTTAAAAATAAAGGTTTTCGCGTGAGCACATGAAAGTTGCAGAAACCTTCATGTACAGAATTTTTTTATTTTATTTTACTTTCTCGTGCGCACGTGAAACTTTCGATTTCACGTGCGCATGCGATAGTTTCATGATTACGTGAGCACATGAAACTAAACTTTAGATTTTTTTTACTCCAATGTCACCTTAGGGGCTCGGTATTAAAGTCCTTATGAAATAATTTTTTTAATGAAATATTGCAGTGTTCATAATAAAACATTTATCTGTATTATTTTTTTTTTTATTCATGTGCCTATATAAACTTTAATCAAAATCTAAAAAAAGAGGTACTTGTGGGGTTGTGGCGATCATTTTCTGATGATGTCAGCTAGATGGCTTGGGCAGGAGCATCGATTAACCCCGCCCCCTCTAATGTCAGTCTGCTGTGAGTTCCATTTCTAAATGAAATGCCTACTTTTCTACTTCCAATCATTTGACAGTAGAAAACACAAGCCACGCCCACTATTTTCCTTGTGTGATATTCTGTTTTCTGAGCGGAGTTTTGAAGGAAGTTTGAAGATATAACTAACTATTAATTTTCGATTTCTGTGTTATTTCACACCGACAAAATGAGTTGTATTTAACTTTACCTTATTTTAGCAAGCCAGTCAAATTAGATGTTCAAGGGGCGTGGTTAAATTGGGTGCGCGGGTGTTCTGGGCGAAAGTTAGATACCACGGCTCCACCTCCAGGCTCAACGGACGATTCCTTCTCCGCATGCTCTGGCTCCAAACTGACGTTTTTGCGTAACATGTCAGTGCCCATCGTTGGACATTTTACGTTCAGTCTATTACAATGGAAGGAAGCGGCGTTGCGTCGTCCATCTTTTTTTACAGTCTATGGTTAATCCCCACTGAAACAGAAGTAAGGGCGTAACATATTGACGCTTCATATTCTAGACAGAATTTAATTGGTCTGAAAAATCAGAATGACTTCATAAAAATCACAAAAAAGATTTGAATGCTTATATATATCTTATATATCTAAATGCGAATTTGTTTATTTTATTTATTTGAGCAGAAACCATTCTGCTCAAAAGGAGTGGGCCGAAGCAAAAGAGCTTATAAGCCTAAATGCATTGTTGTGGCGCACACTAGACATCATCAAAGCTAACCAAAAAACTTTCATTTTCATTTCATGGGAGCACAGTGAGATATGAAGTGATGGGGTGACTGTAATTAAACTCCCCGGTTACCAACCCACCTCTGTGTGACCCTAACTAAACCCACACCAAAGACGGGCCTCTGAGTGATTATGCAATCTCACACACACATATACATTCAATCAGTTCTTCTAATCAAGAACCCGGCCACAAAAAAGGCCAAGCAGGGGTCGTTAGCGACCTTTCTTGCTGACATCATCACAGTGCCACGGGTAATCGGAGCCGTGCCCGCGCTGGCGTCAGTGCACAGGCTGTAAATCTCGGAGTTTCCCAATAACCGGCTGTTCGGTGAACGTCTATCCGTCAAATAAAAGACGGAGAGTGCGCAGGCGCGCGCGCGCAGTGGACGCACTCTAGACGTAAACATTGAAAATCTGTGGAGGTAGCTCGCGCTGTGACAGGGCAGTCAATCAGACCTGTGTCGACATATCTGGCCGACAGCTTAACTGTTCACGAGAGATTTATTAGACACGGGTCAGATGAAATAATATATCCCCAGTCTGCTCTTGTTTAGAATGACTTACCTCTATTGATTAGCTTTACTCACGAGGCCCATTCAGCCGCAGAGCCCGCGGGAAACTGAGCTAAAGCACGATATATCATGCTTTGATAATTTGACGAGATGTTCTTTATTTGTCACGTGGGTGAACAGAACTCTTGGCAATCACCTTAATGTCTAGTTGAAGGCTTTGGATTTCTTAAAGGGACAGTACACCCCCAAAATTAAATCACGCCGTTGTTTATTAATGGCGTTAGCACAGATAAAAAGATTTTAAAATCCTCATGAAGTGACAGTAACTAATTACTTACTAACTAGTTACAGCCAACACTGTTTATTGGCAATTATTTCTGACCTTTCTGAACCTTTTGAAACTTGTGGCGATGTATGCAAAAACTAATGTATGTCCATGAAAAGAGCTTATTTAGAAATTGGCGGATTGAAACTCTTTCATTACAAGACACGAACGAACCAATGCGATTTAACGTTATCGACGTGCTGCGGGATTTAAATGTTCCATGCTGGGGACCGACGCGATCTACGATCAAATTTGTGCGTACGCAAAAAAAATATATTTATGAAAACGATCTTTGACGTATAAAAGTGCATAGCGCCACGTAAGAGTCTGAGCAGGCTTAACAATTTTGCTTGTCCGATTGCAGCAGGTTTTTGGAAATATATGCAATTCTTGATGCTCGAAAAGGATTTAAACATTGTCAGGGGCTCCTGATATTAACATATTTTTGTCATCGTTTAAAGGCGGAGATTTAAGATCATTTGTGGTTTATAGATTTCATATCTGAAAGTGAGGCGTACGTGCATTTTCTCTGCGTATGTTCGTTCCAAGCGTGCCGCACAAGCCCTGAAAAGTGAAGCCAAAACGTCTCGATCGCCCCCCAGTGACTGGTCCCAGTATAGGTCATAAACCCCGCCTCCCCATGTTATTCAATGGGACTTGAGACCAACGAAAAAAATTAATTAGACTTCAATTATCTTTTTTCCGAAGCTGGTTTCTGTCATTTACTGTAGTTTTTATCACGCTGATGTAAATTCAAATGTTTGTTTTTAAAATAGGTTTGTGTTTAGTTAGTTATTTAATGATATAAAAATGTGGTGCCACGTCATGATTGACAGCTGTGATATCGTGTGATATGCGCATTCTACGAGAGCGAGGGCGGGGTTTTAACTTTGCGGCTTCCCTTCCTGCTCACTACTGCGCATGACAGCTCCCGAAATCGCTATTGCGCAGACTCAAGACCCAAGATGTCAGCGCCATATTGGGACACTGGCGGCTTCACTTTTCACCAATGGAAGAGAGCGAACAGGCGTCGTCCATCTTTTTTTACAGTCCATGGTTCGTTCTATGAATCCCACGTACGCATTTTTCAGAAACAATTGTAAGATTGAATTTGGAACTGTTTCTACGCAGCATTTTATAAATTAGGCAATCTGTACAGTGTTGCCAGATGTACGATAACTACGCATTTGTGCGATAATTTTGACCTCTGTACAATCAATAATGAAAAAAATACCATCATGTACAATAATTTCCACATTTTGTGACACTCAAATGGTCGTTGCAATCATAGGGCTTCTATACTTATTGATCTATCTGTTGATCCTACGTTTACCATCAAAATTGTGAGGAGAATGCATGTGGATAACGCATGTCTTCTATCTCTTGGTTTTGGCTAGAAGGGATACATCTATGGCCTAAATCTAACGAATTGTTGGGTTTAAAATTAGGTTTAGGGGTAGGATTAAAACAGTGGTCATGGCTAGATGGAATATAGCTACGGCATAAATCTACGGCCAATCATCGAGAATGACTCTAACTCTCTTTCTTTCTTTTTTCCAGTTGTTTTGACTCTCCAACTAAGGTACACTTAATCATTTATCTACTGATAAAACAGCTGAATTCTGCACATTTTACTTGTGTACGATAATTTTCCTCCAAATACCATAATTTTGAGGTTCTGGTACGATACTTGGACATTTCCAATCTGGCAACACTGAATCTGTATGTTTCCATGGATAAAAATTAAGAAATTAATTTTCATATAAGCTACAAATCTACATATATAATATCAACCAGATCTGAATGAAATCGCCAAAATATTTGTAGCTATTCACCCATATGACAAGAACATCTTATTGAATTATCAACGCATGATATAGTGTAGTTTGGCAACTGTGTTTCCTGTAGACTTTTCCTACCAGTATGAATGTTACTGATTGATGAAACGTCCAACTTTCTGTTTGCTATGACATCAAACGGATGTACATGTCCACTTAACCTATGAGAGGTTAAACACGTGAGCCTTTAAATTTATGTTCAGCTCCTGAAGCTGTTTCCTGTGTTAGATTACCATGAAATAACACTGAGAGTTTAGTGGTGCAGTTAAGAAGCTGGAATAAATATAGAAATTCCATAAGTAAAATAGAAAGGACCTGACAAGCAAAGATTACTATCAACCATTAGACACACATCATTTCAGAAAAGCACACACACGGTTTGACTGCAGCCAATACTGTGACTGACCTGCAAAAACAGACTTGAACGTTGTTTGCAAGCATGCACATTAACTGACAGCCAGCAGAAGCCATGCAATGCTTCAGGGTTCTCATGATGAATATCTAAAAGCATACGAGAAAACATAAAAATTTATTGCATTTTACATTTGCTAAACATATGGACCACTGGCTTATATTTTCCTTTAGAAAAAAAACATAGTATCTAAATTTATTTTATCATGATTGTAAATTGAGTGCAACAGGCATGACGTATTTTTGTAGGCCAACCCGGAAGTTAGCGGACACTGGTTCCCTCGACAAAAAGCCCATTTATTTCATAGACAGTAAAAGAAAGATTTATTTACCACGGACTTTTTTATTTTACCACAGACTTTTTTGGACCTCTGTCTTTAACAAATGTTTATAACACACATTTTGTCCAACCAGATAATCTTCACAGATGAACACAACTATGAATTCTAAATTTGTTTTTGTTCTAGTAAACGCATTTAAAGAATTAAAAAAAATTTTTTTTTTGACAAAACGTGTAAGTGTCATAAACTTTTGTTAAACACAGAGCTTATTTTTTGCGATAATCCAAAAGTCTATTAAAAAAAATTAATGGTTAGTGTCCCGCTAACTTCCGGTGTTGGCCTACAAAAATACGTCATCCCTGCGGCATTTTGTAGGCCACCATTAATATAGATTACTATGGGACCTAATCCCAAACAGTTTTTATAATTTTTGAATTTATTAAATTTCAACATACAAAATTGCAACATTATGTTAGTAATACTGTAGCTTATAACATTATTTTTTACGCAGAAAATGTTATCATTGGAATAAATTTCCAATTTCCAAAATTTCAAATTTTGTCATGCAAAATCATTTATACTCTTAAACATAAGTTATAATAAAACATGAAACGTATTATTTTATCTCTTTTTAAAATGTAAATACTGCTTACAGTAAACATCTTAAACGTATATGTTCACTTCGCTGCACGTTAACTGAACTACTGAATACAATTACATTAACTGTTTATGCTTTAAATCAACATAGTATTGTTATTTTTAATAATGTTTTGCTAATAAAAGAACCACAACGTACCAGAACGGTTTTAAGTTCAATTTTAGACAAAAGGAAATCTCCAGAGATGCGTCGCTGTGGCGCAACAAGTGCGCGCATTTGATGTTCTTGAACGCGCCTTCCGCAATGAATCATGGGAAATGCTTCGTCTTTGGCGGAATCTTTAAACGTTTCAACAACAACTCCGTACTTATGAACGGAGAGAAAAGCACACTCGAAAACGACAAATAACACAAGAAGAGCTCCGTGATATGATGCATTATAAACACCGTGAATAATCCAGCGACATGGAGGACAGAGGCAGCCAGGAACGATGTGAAATCGCTAAACTGACGCAGCTGAAATCGAAAGTAAACAGACTGAGACGGAGCCCGAAATCAGCAACGCAAAACCCCGCACGCGTCTGTCAGACAGGTACCAAAACACCCGTATGTGCTTCGTGTCACATCTAACGTTACCTCATTGCCTGTAATGCAGCAAAATATTGTATTTTGATATTTCTTCCCTTATGTGATACTTTATAGCAGTGCATCAATACTTACTGAATTCCAACCCAAATAGAGCTTAGCATAACTAAGTACTAATACTAGCTTACTTTAATACTTGTTTAGTCTTATTTAAAGGGCCCCTGGTTGATAAATAATGCTTTATATAGGAAAGATGCATGTGTCAAATTAAATTGGTATTTTCTGCCTATTGCAAGACCATTGTGTTCAAACTGTGTTTTTATAGCCGAGTTCAAAACACCTACACGTCCAGCGAGAGGTCAGTTCAGAAGAGTGATACCTGAAGACTCCCCAAGCAGCGACCCAGATTGTCATCAGGACATTATATGGGATACAACGTCCCCATCACCAATCCGACATGGCACGTATCACCATTACAACTGTGTTTTTTTTTTACGTACAGAAATGCTCAAGAAGTCCCGCGTGGCTTGTTTGTTTCTACTTTCAGGTCGAGGGCAAAGGAGAAATGTCCGATTGGTGGATATATCAGACATTGCCAATCGCATCGCTCCGAAGGTTGGCTGTCCACAATGGTTGTTTTATAATTGCATCGGCGTATTACACCACGGCTATATTGATGTTTCTTTGTTGATATATAGAACGGTAGACTGGAGGAGGCAGACTCATCTTTAATGCAGTGGATTGGGGACAGCGCCATTCCCTGCACCCCAGAAGTCCAACAACCGAAAGTCAAGGCCATGTCAACAAAGTATGTCCCTGACATCATTTCGAAAATACAGTTCACATATTTTCATATCAGCAATCCACCCAACACCACCAATCTGTATTTGTGTTTACAGTTTAAATGTATGTATCTTGTCATGTATGTAGTGTATGCAGTATTCTAATCATGTTTATAATAATACAATATATACTATTGAATACCTACAATCCTCATTTTCATATTTTAGGCTGCTGGATACAAATAGTAAGAATTTCATTGTATAGTGCAACCATATATGTTTTGTTTGTTTGCAGACAGAGCACTGTAGATGATCTAATGAGACTCGCCAAGCAGTTTGACTTCAACATGAGGCAAGATGAAGCCCAGGAACCACATACAAATGGACTGGGTTCGAAAAGTAATGTGGCAAACTGTGGTTTTGCTATAAAGAGTTTTCCTGTTGCTCCGGAATCAAGTAATGAAAAACCTGCAGATGACAGAGGACAATATCAAGACATGGACGATGATCTCGATTTTCTTTTCGACGGGCCGACCCAGCACCTCAGCGGGCGTCTCAGTCAGATGTCAGGCTGTCGTACTCAGGAGAAAAAAAACCTTGGTTCTGAAAATGGTCCTTTGTCTGCTAACATTAAACAAGTTAACAATGCTAATCAATTTGAGGATGATTGGAACAACGACAGTTTTCTTGAGGACTCGCTGGTGTTGGAGATGACGCAAAATCCGGACTTGTTCGCCGCTCCACGGAATTGTTCGACACAAAAGCAAAACATTGATTTTAGCATTAAAGCATGTGGCAATACGATGGCACCCAAACCTCAAGAAACCAAAAAGGATTTTAAATGTAGCACATCTCAAGGACAAAAAACAACACATCGACAAACATTTCAGCTGGAAACTTTTCATTCTGGTCACCAGCTACAGGCAAAACCCTTGCAAAGAACTGGAAATCAGGCTTTTGCTGTGACTAAGGCGTCGCCAAATCCTCCAAGCCACAGTAACGTCAACCAGAACCAGCAGTACCAGCACAAGTCTGAAATACGACAACTTCAAGTTCAGAATTCGGCGGTTTCCTCAACACAATTTCAACCAAGCGCCAAAGAGACGCTGCCGTCTACCAACTCCTGCACACCCAAACCCTCCCATTCAAAGCCTCCTTTCCTAAACTCTGTTGGTGTCAAACAAGAAGCAGTAGATGCCATTACTAGCGATGTATTAGATGAAGACCTGGATTCGTTTTTCGCATCTGATGACATCTGGGATGAGGGGGTCGAAGACGATGACCTGTTTTGTGAGGCGTGTGAAAATCTTGAGGTATCTGGCAACCCTCCTCTCCGTGTGGAAAACCCGGCCGCAAAGACTAGCAAAACACAAAGTAATGTTTCACAAAACAAGACGTGCATCAGCTCTGAAATGGCCAGTCAGCAAACAGTGTTTGCTCATCCCAAGCCTCCCGCTTACGTCTCCACGTCCAGTGCAAACACATCAGCATCTCTTTATAGGCCGAAAGCTCACGTTGTGCGTTCTGGACCTGCAGGACTCAACGTTAATGTGTCACGTGAGACAGCGAGGCCATCTGGCCCCACAAGTAATGGACCTTATAAATTTACACAAGTGGGACGCTCCTCTGTGGTTCGCATGCAGCAGGGTCACGATAGGGGTGTGCTGGCGACCCTCCAATCCGACGTGAGGATATCAGACAATCATCAGTTCAAGAAATCATACAGTCCCTCGATCACGTCCTCACCGGTGGTCACCAAAGGTACTGTACAGTACAATGTGTATTTTTCGAAAAAAGGTTGAGTTTCCAAAGTTGGCCACTACTGTATCATATATTTGGTCTTACACTTGTTTTAACCCATTATTGGGTCAAATATATAACCAAACAAGCATTTATATAATCAGTTGATAACGGTTATACGTATTAAATGTTTGTGTTTTTTTTATTTAGAGGTGTGTAACACAACAGCTGTGAAGTGCAGTGATGCTGAGATCGAGAGGAAGAAGCAGCAGGCCTTGGAGAGGCGAAGACTCAGGATGATGTCCAATCAGAACCTCCGAGCTCCTATCTGATTCACGGTTAACATGGAGATGCACTAAAACCTTTTTAGTGGACATGACGAGTTGGATTATGTCTACTGTACAAGCTAATGTTCTGATGTAAAAAATTACATTATAATTAACAAAACTTTACTTTGGGGAATGTAATTTTGTCGCATCATGCAGCTTGGTTGTAGACCAGGGTTTCTAAACCGGTCCCCCTAGTCTTGCATATTTTGTATTGCTGGTGCTCTGGATACCAACTGCTCTGTAAAAAAAATCTGATCTAGGATCTGTTTGGACAGCAGAGAGCAAATTGTGATGCACATGTTTATTGATCTTCTCTATAGGTCTGGCCACCTCTGGTCTTTATTTTAAAAAATCAGGCCTTTTCACGTCAGTTGTATTTGTTTATGTATCTCTATGTCGGTATTGCAATTCATATTTTCCTTCAAATCTGGTTTCTATAATTTAAAAATAATTCTTAAATAAATTGTTCTTGTTCGTTTGTTTTTCATTCACGATGATGTAGAGAAATGTTTTAAAAGTATATTGTTTGATTTTATTATAGAGGTTTTTTTGTACATATGTTAAAATAAGTATCCCAGAGTATTAAAGTGATTTAAAAGCATGGGTGACGCAGTATTTATTGATTCAATTAAAGACTTAAGACTTAATTAAAAGTCATTTCAGAGAATTGTTTCTAAACACATTATAAATATATTGCTAAAATACGTTACAAAGACTGAACTATATAGTACTGAATTGTGGAGTTACATCATTGAACAGTTTCTTCACATTTTTTCTGTTTTCAGGATTATTTGGGCGGGACTTTAACGGTGTCTCGATGACGCACTGGAGCCACCGAGCACAGCCCCGCCCCTAACACAATCACTATCACTGGTATTTAAAAAGTTAAGAAAGACGCTTCTGACTAGAGGGGATACAGCTGTGGACTAAATACTTTGGATGTAGGATTCAAATGAAAAGAGATTTCACGAGATTTTGGCCGTAGCAGCATTCCTTCTAGCCACAACAGAGAGAGACACGGCAGCTTGTCGGCGAGTGGGCGTGGTTTAGCGACGACAGCGGACACACCCCCAGCATTTGAGAGCAGAGAATCCTGCCTATTTATATAACTTATTATCATTCAAATTTGGTTGGGTGGTTAATAAAACATTTTTCTTTTGTGTGACAAATTAAGAAAAAACACGCACATCAAGCTTGACAAAATAAAAACGTAATAGTTTAAAGAGTAACTAAACCCCAAACCAACTTTTTTTAGTTAATGATCTGTAAGAATTATGCTTTATTAGTGCTGTTGATTGATTTTAGTAAGTTTTTTGACATTTGGATATAAAGTGTTTCAATACTACAATATATGGTGTAAAAACGTCTGAGTGCTGCCCTCTTGAGGTTGAACGGTGGCTACTGCAGTTGAATTTTCCTATTGGATGTTGGGTCCAAGAAATGACTCGTGACGTAAGCAGGTTCAAGCTCACCACGCCCTTGTTACGATCTCACCACACACTTAGTTCGTCCCCTCTATCTCCGTTGGGATCTGCCCACTTTTCTTGCATTTTTCAAATATTGCAGTGGGTGGAGTCAGGCTCTGACCAGGGGTTTAGTTACGCTTTAAGAATGCAACGTCGGCAACACCAAATCTCCAAAAGTTTCAAAAGATTTTATTATTAAAAATTATTGCATGGCTTGTATGTAACGTTTCGGGCACGCAAGCTATTCATCAGGTCTGACAAATTTAGAACACAATAACACACCTAATGTGGCACAGAAGTGTATTGGTCTAAAAGTGTGTATAGACATTTTTATGAGATATTATACATTTACAATTAAGCAGCTGTTTTTAAACATAAAATGTAATGCATTAAAGGGATAGTTCACCCAAAAAGGAAAATCATGTCATCATTTACTCTTTACATTTTTTTTTGTTCTGATGAACACAAAGGAAGATATAAAAAACTGTTCATTAAAGGGATATGCAAATTTTTCAGCTCCCCAGAGTTAAACATTTATTTTTTACCATTTTGAAATCCATTTAGCTGATCTGGCGCTAGCACTTTTAGCATAGCTTAGCATAATCCATTGAATCTGATTAGACCATTAGCACCGCACAAAAAAAATAACCAAAGAGTTTCGATATTTTTCCTATTTAAAACTTGACTCTTCTGTAGTTACATCGTGTACTAAGACAGATGGAAAATTAAAAGTTGTAATTTTCTAGGAAGATATGGTTAGGACTATACTCTCATTCAGGTGTAATAATCAAGTACTTTGCTGCCGTAACATGGCTGCAGCAGGCGTAGTGATATTACGCTGTGCCCGAAAATAGTCCCTTTGGTTACTTTCAATAGCAGAGGACTATTTTCGGGAAGGGATACTGGGAGATCAACTGAATGGATTCCAAAACGGTAAAAATCAAATGTTTAAATCTAAGGGAGCTGGAAAATGAGCATATTTTCAAAAAAGTGCAGTGTCTCTTTAATACCCATAGTATGGAAATGAATGGGGCTCACGAACAGTTTGGTTACAAACATTCCCTTTAAAAAAACTTCCTTCGTGTTCATCAGAACAAAGACATTTATACAGGTTTCTAACAACATGAGAGTGAGTAAATGATGACAGAATTTTAATTTTTGAGTGAACTGTCCCTTTAAAACTCAACCAAACAGGTGTATAAGGCTTCTCAGTCTGACAGTTTCTTTCTCATTAGCTCTCTGACACCTGTCTTGCGGACACCTGCGCACACCTGAGCGCTTCTGAAAGTCGAGTCTTGTTATCAGCCTGCCGGTGTGTAACTGTAGCTAGCACGCAGAACTACGAAAACCCCCGCGGCCTGGGGATGAGGTTTCACCCGGGCAGTCGAGCGTCCAGGCACTTGCGTGGACTGTGTGTTGTTTGAACTCTGATGAGGACAGCATGAATAGAAGATTCTTCATGTAGTACATGCAGAGATTAGTGGCTGTTTTGATATGGGGTTGACCCGGGGATTACATGGCTAATGGCAAAGGTCTGCTTCATTAAACACTTATCCTAACAAATACACACACATGACTGCTGTTACATTCAGATATACTTAAAAATTAAAGTGCTAGATGCCATAAAATCATCCTATAACCTTTATATCTTTAATATTGACTCATTCAAAGATTGAAATCAACGAGTGAACCCAGACAGCAGGCCGGAGCTGCTGACCTTGGCGTGCATCCGGCCCAGAGTCGTCTGGGAAATCAAACTTTGTTGCATCATTCGATTATGAGACTTTAGCCTGGATTTCGCAGAAAGAGTAATATATTTTAATTCAGGCATGATTGTGGAAATTTATCAGCACAAAAGGTCAAGGGTTTGAACCCAGGGAACACACATGCTGTTGCTTTGGATAAAAGCGTCTGCCAAATGCGTAAATGTAACGTAATGCATTTTGTGGCTCTATTTAGAAGCGGTCTGGTGATCCGTCACCAGAACATGGAGACGGCGAGCAGGTTTAAACTGAAGCAACAGTATCCTCACTGTCCTTTGTCTGCTCGATAAACATGCTTATCAGCAGCCTGCATACAGAAATAAAGTCACCTGAGAATACACCTGAACTCCAAATGAACCCTCTCTCCTCTCTGCTTTACTCCGATTCACTCACTTTCATCAATTATTCTCCGTCCCAATCAGTACAGACACCGATACAAAATATCGCACGGTGTCCCAGACGTGGTGCCTGAGAAATGCCAACCTTTGAGGCCAAGACTATTGTCCCACCAGGGCACGCATTCTGGACGCGAATCAATGTGTCTTCTGGTTTGTTTGCATGTGTGTGGGAAATAACTGTGTGTGTGTGTGTGGGAGAACTGTAATTGATAGATGCTCTAATTTGTCTGTTGTACTTCACCTGATGGTGACTGATAGGGTTTTGTTCTTGAATGAAAGATCTCATGCAGGACTCGGTTACTGCGAAGGAAAAAAATGACGTGTTGGAAAATGTCTCATGGTTACAGCTGCAAATATGTCCTTGGCTTAAAATTGTAACATACTTAAAATTACAATTCTGGTCGCAAGCCTGCCTTTCAGTTGAAATGTAAATGCTAAATTAAATTAGGGCCTATATTACATTAGGAGATTTTATCACTCATTCATGATGCCATTCTTGTCAAAACAATACACCTTATTCAGCCTGCCGCCATGTTGATTCCAAAACGAGGCTGTGAGGGATGGACATCTGTGCATTTTAACCCAATTGTTTTGTATTGGGATGCAGGTCATTCAACCATCAAAATACAGAAAATACATCATTTTGCAAATTTCCACAGGACAAAGAAAATGTGGATTTTATTTTAACACTGGGGATTTTGCTGTGACCAGTAATCGGGGCGCACAGACCCAGTTTACCAATATAAAATTGAAATTATTCTTTCTAAAAATTTCTGGAAACTTGGAGATTGTCAAATGATGCCAAATTAGGTCCTTTATCCAAAATGACCCACTCAAGGTCAAAAAATTAACCCAAGCTGTCACTGGGGCACTACATATTAAGCAAAGTATACCTTTGCACATAAAGAGTTCATAGACTATTAGTACCTCAGAGGTACATATTGGTCCCTGCTAAAAAACAATAGACACCATCACAGAAATTCTATTAGTTTTATTGGGAATTTTATTGGTTCTAATGGATTATGGCCCAAAACACACTACAGTGTATTGTTTTTTGTTGGTCTCTAATGGTATGTATTGGTTCTATGTATTGGTTCTAATGGAATATGTATTGGTTTTAATGGAATATGGCCCAAAACACATTACAGTGTAGTGGTTTTAATGGTAAAAGCTAATGGTTCCTATTAGTATTTTAATGGAAACCATTAGAATTTTCTGTAATGGTTATTGTTTTTTTCAGCAGAGGTACCAAATATTTGTACCTAAATGGTACATATTAGGACCTTTTAAAGGGCCCTGACCCTGTGACAGCTTGGGTCAATTTTTTTTACCATTTCAGTGTGTCAATTTGGAAATAATGAGGTAATTTGGCATAATTTCTGTGTTACCACTACAAATCGCTTGGTCATTTCTTTTTTATTTGACAATGATGTTACAGACGTTGTGAATCTATGACCATACTTCAAAAAATATTTTCTTTCAAAATAAATAAATAAATAAATTAATGGGTTCTTTATATTTAAAAAAGTTAACATTGTAATTACCACTTTTCACACTGTTAGCATTTTAACAATGTAAAGTGCAAGTTAAAAGTGGAAGGTAAAATTTCTGTCCACTTCGTATTTTATTTGGATAATCTGGGAATCTCAAGTGCAGTGACTAAATTAACTTTATTCTGGAATTCGTTTAAGAGATTTCATTGTATGAAAAAGCTGCTCTCGGGTCAGTAAGAAGAAGAGATTTCAACTCAAAGAGTAGGATGCCGGAAAAAATATTCAATTTACTCGGGCATTTCCAGGATACCAACCGCACTGTATAAACTAGTACAATTAGCAATTTTCTGGGAAAACATGACAAATGGGCGAATGTTCCTAATTCTGTGTGTTTAGGGTTAATGGATAGCTAGCTTTTCTGCAAAATTTCCCAGAGGAGTTTAAAAGCAACAAGTCTATTAAAATCGCCTTTCTTTAAGATGACATATTTAACATTAACAACCAGAACACTTTTGTTCATAGTGTTGAGGTGACGTCACTTCTGCGTCACCAAACGGAATTACAATTAGTTTGTTTGACAATAAATTGTTGAATAATAGGGTAACACTACCAGTTTAGCCAAATAAAGACAGACAGTGGGGTGTTTTCTAGTTGTTTAATCATTTTGAGCTTTTAAATACAGTTTACCTTCCATTCCATTTACCAGCATCAAGTTTCAACATGCTTTTGTGTTTGTTCATCTGCTGTGTATTACTGACATCTAGCGGTTAATAACTAATATTACCGATGTTGAACTTCTATAAACAGGCATGAGCAATGTCGCGTGATTAAAGGTGGAACGATTTTGTTTATCAGTCAATTTTATAGTCCCCATATAATCAAAACGGACCATTCTTCTTTTTTAATAGAATATTGCAATGTTATAAATAATTTATCCGTGTGGGTCATTATTTAAAAATAAATCATGTGCCTCATAAACTTAATCTCAAAATCTGAAAATGTACTTCTTCTCTGCTGAGGTGATTATTCTCTGATGACGTCAGCTAGATGGCTTGAGCAGGAGCATGTGATTGGTTAAGCCTGGTTGAGTCTGAAACAATAAAATGACGGACAAAAAAGCGGCATGAAAGTGGAGTGTTTTAGTGTAAATAAAGTTATATTTTCACTTATTCCAATTTTTTATTGGATTTCTATAAATATATAAAATGTACGGTTAAAATTTGATTAGGTTTCACAAAGGCCCTCTTTGTTTATATTTCAAAGAACGCTGTTGCACTGCCTATGAAAGCTGTCCGAATGGGTTTCCAAACGCTGCCTCCGAAGTTATTGCCTCTTGAGGTAACGAGGCAACAAGTCAGCTGCCTTAACTTTTTCTGACGCAGCCAATTCACTCAGAAATATGGAAGTTGATCGCGACTTCCTGTTTACGGGGACTTTAAGGTAAACATTTTTTTAACCCTAATAAGTCCCTTGGGGTCAATCTTACCCCAAGCCAATTTCTTTAGTTAAAAAACATGGTTCCCTTCATCTCAGTGGAATAAGATTTTGTGCCTTTTCCAGTTATCTGTCAAGATTCATATAAAAAAACTGGGCTTGATTTGGTTGTTCTAAAGGGGTGTAAAAAAATTGACCAAAAGGGGTCCTTTTGGGGTAAAAATGACCCCAATTGAAATGAATGGGAAATGCAAAAAAAATTTCTTTCTTTTTATTTGTAAAAAAAATCAGTGCATCCAGAATAAATCTGAATTGTTAACACAGAAAGGTAGGCCTGGTACTAGAGCACAAATGCAATATAGAAAAGACTTGCTCGCTCGCTCGCTCGCTCGCTCGCTCGCTCGCTCGCTCGCTCGCTCGCTCGCTCGCTCACTCACTCACTCACTCACTCACTCACTCACTCACTCACTCACACACACACACACTCACTCACTCACTCACACACACACACACTCACACACACTCACACACACACACACACACACTCACTCACACACTCACACACTCACACACACACACACACACACACTCACACTCACACACTCACACTCACACTCACACACTCACACTCACACTCACACACACACACACACACACACACACACACACACACACACACACACA
Source organism: Paramisgurnus dabryanus (assembly GCF_030506205.2). NCBI lineage: Eukaryota > Metazoa > Chordata > Actinopteri > Cypriniformes > Cobitidae > Paramisgurnus > Paramisgurnus dabryanus. Next base: position 24,387,036 of record NC_133340.1, on the reverse strand, counting down.
CACACACACACACACACACGTGTATGACTGCCACAGAGAGCATCTTTTACAGAATTTGGCAAAAAACAGCCACAGATGCAAAACAAACACACACACACACACACTCAAATTTCTGTGGCATTTTGTAAAAACAGAAATTTCAAAATGCATCAAAAAATACAAAAAAAATCTACTATTTGAAATATTATTTATTTTTAATGTCCGTTCTTATGTTTATATAACCATAAATTCACAAAATGTTTCACTAAAGTACTGATGTTGAGCAGTTGGCCACATCCAGTAAAACGAATGGGTCGCTATGGGCCTCTGCTGGTCGAAGAGATTTATTTCCTAAACTACAATTATTTTATGTTTTTTTTCTAAACACCAAATTGCTGAATTCAACACATAACATCTAGATCAATTTCTAAAAAACAATTTAAATCAAATTTAGATAATAATTTATGTTAATTTTCATAAAAATTTGATATTTTACAGGGAAGCTAATGGTGTAGTTGAGGAATTGATTGGTAAACAGGTACAAAAGTACTTCATATCTCCCAAAACACAGCATTAATGTATGGGAAGTAAACAAAAAAATATATATATTATTTGTATCATTAAAAATTTAAAAATATTTTTGTAATCAAGCTTTCATTTCTGGGTTCATTTTTACCCACAAGGAACTATAACGTATACAGGAAAATAAGAGCTTATGAGGGTTAAACAGGTGTTTATGAGGTGTGTTTCATTAACAAATTATGTTTAATGCATAATAGTTTAGCTATGTACATCATGTCGCTTTGGTGCGTTTTGGGAATGAACCTGGCAACCGGTGTAATCATCACACAGACTACGGTTTTACAAGTCTCAAATATTATTTATTTCTCATTTTCATGAATGACATTTCAATGAATCCCACAGCATATAACGCAGCATGCAGAGAAACGAAGAAAGAAACAAAAACATAAAAGCGAAACGTTTTCACTTCCCAACACGCTCTCCCATCGACACCACACCTAAGTTAGATGGCTGTCTGACTGCCCAGCTAAAGCAATACAAAACAGAGAGCACTAACACATTATCCTGTACAAAATCATTAAATCATGAAGGGAAATGAAAGAGAAAAATAATAAAAAAACAAACTTCCTCTTTTTAACATTATCAGATTAATCAGAGGAAAAAACTGAGCTTCGCTGGGAGTGACCGACACCTATCCAAGAATAACCCACACATTTATTTTTATTATTTTTCTTTCATAATAATAATAATATTAATAATAATAATAATAATTGATAAATGTAGTGAAGAAACTCGCTTTAAAATCATTTCCATGTTTAAGCATTTACCAAAAGGTTTGGCAACGTCCATATATATGTATGTAACTGTCATTCAGATTATATAATATCTCAATAGTACGATTCATATGTAAACAAGATAATCTCTTTCCCCGAAAACCTCCATGCACAACAGAAAGAAAAGAGGGCGAAAACCCTCCTGTATCATGCAAGCACATCACAAGACCACGAGGGTCTTTGGGAAAGACATTAAAGAGCGTCACCGTGCAGCAGTTGGCGCCAAACACCCGATCGCGCGGGAAGAATCACACGTAAAGCAAATAGCGCGCGTGGCAAAACGCCGCGAAGTTTATTAATTCATGTCGACGGCGTTTAGTTTGGTCTCCCTTTTATGAAACGATCAAATCACACACACAGTTTGAATCAACCTTTGAAATGATGAAGGGAAAAGAGACTCTGGACGCTCAGATATTTTAAACCTCGTTTTGCCTACTTTGTGATCACTTGTCAATGACGTGTCGATGACATGCTCGATTAAAGCTTAAAAAAACACCCGAACCCACAAAACACACAATCTGTCCATCGATCCCTAATATACAAATATGAGCTACTAAGATCTTTACAATGCTGCCCGCAGTAGATTTTCAAACCGGGTGTTATTGTGATGTGACTTTAAGGTTAAGAGGTAAAATAATATTATTTCCTCGCTGTGTTAAAATGTAATAAAAGTTGAGAAATTGACCGATGGCACCGATCCATCCTATAGTAACGTGGTGTGATTTGATACCCCCCTACACGAACAATAACACACCCATCTTAAAAGTAAACCATATATGTGCACGACTTTGAATATATTTGCTCTTTTTCTAGTCTAATATATCAGAAAGCAAAAGACTTCAATTGAACTCCCTGACAATATTAACATCACACTTGTACATACATACACAGCATTCTCCATAGAAAATGTGAAATTTGCATTTTCCAAGACATATGAAGCAAATCAAAATAATGTTTGCGTAAAACATGTGGAAAAAGACTTGTGTTGATGTGTATTTTTCAATATAAATCAGCCATTTAAATATTCAGCTTTTGTTAAATCTCACATACACGTCGTGATTGGCACTTCATGCTTGAAGCGTGTTGCACTGAGATCAAGTGTGTCAGGTCATATACACATTTACCTGTAGATCATCTTTAAAAAAGACAGGACCAAAATAAATACAAAAAAATCCCTCCTAACTGAAACAAAAACAAATGTACACTTACATACACAATCACACACATGATAACGCATACGCACACACACACACACACATACACACCCTCCTCTCTTCCTTCTCCACCAAACTGAATCGCTCGGTGATGGACAGAGAAGTCATCTCTCTAACTGTCCTTAAATACCCGAGAATTTGGACAGAAGAATCTCATGCTCTATAACACTTAGAATGGCAGGCGTTACAAGGCTCAGGGACTATAGACAGGGAACAGAGGCATCATTCAGAGAAATACTTCCATTGAAAGAGAGAGAGAGACAGAGAGAGAAAGCGTGTTAGCGGAGCTGATTCTCAGAAATGGAGAAGTGAATGAGGATGTTCAGTGAAGATGGCCTTCTGTCTCCTCACACGTCCACCACCATCTTTTTGTGAATGTCTAAGCCGCCAACAACCTGCGAACCAAAAAGGGAAATATTAGTGCATTTTAAATACACCAAGAAGGGAGACGTCCAAAATTCAACTTATAACTGCAATCCGTTACTTTTTGGATACTGAGAATTATCAACTGATTACCTTACGTTTCCCTCAATCGCAATGTTAAACTTATTATAATGCTTTATAATAATTAAACTTGCAATTTTACGTTTAAACATAGAAAGAGATGCAAATCTCACATTGCAGTTTAAAATGATCAATTTAAAGGCGTCCTATTATGAATTTTTTATACATATTTTAAACTTTATTTAAAGTGTAACGTTGCTGTTGAGCATAAAAAGATCTGCAAATTTGCAAAGCTCAAAATATACTCCAAAGGGATATATGTGACCCCGCACCACAAAACTTCAGATTTATACAATTTATACAATAATAAAAAAGATTAAGTACAATAATCAGAATAAATAAGCTATCCATTGATGTATGGTTTGTTAGGATGGGACAATATTTATTCGGGATGCAACTATTTAAAATCTGGAATGTGAGGGTGCCAATTTTTTTAAAGTTGTCCAAATGAAGTCCTTACCAACAAATACTACTTATTATAAATACATTTTTTTATATATATATTTACGGTAGAAAATGTACAAAATATCTTAATGGATCATGATCTTTATTTAATATCCGTAAAAAATCGGAAATTTTGACCCATACAATTCATTGTCGGCTATTGCTACAAATATACCCCTTGCGACTTATATACTTTTAAAATAACTCATATATTTTCTCTAACAAAAAAAAAAACACTTTTACAAACTACAACAAACTCGGTGCCACAACAATGCACTTCTGTAAATTCAAATGTCATAAGAGCTTGGTTTCCATCACACTGGTTTTATGTGCATTTTGAATAGGGCTGTCAATCGATCATTTTATCGTGAGTTAATCGCACATTTTTATCTGTTCAATATTTACCGTAATTTAACACTTCAAGTTTTTAATATTCTAATCAGCATGGACAAATATAGATACTTTATGCACATGTATGTTTATTATTAGCGAAAAAATTAGCAAAATAAAGATTTTTTAAAGGTAAAAAAACTATAATTTAAAATCAATGGTAAAACTAATAGATTTGGCACAAAACTAAAATCAAAATTTTATTTGAAACTTTTTCACTTTTTTTTTTACAAAATATTATCAAATTTGTGTCGTTAAATTTAATTTATGTTAATGCGTTATTAATTTTGACAACCTTAACTCTTTCACCGCCAGCGTTTTTTAAAAAAGATGCCAGCCAGCGCCAGCATTTTTCATGATTTTTACCAAAGTTTAATGCCTTCCAGAAAATGTTCTTCTTTAAATATATAAACATACAATATACCAAATGAAAGAACAGACCCTCTGCTTTCAAACAAAAAAAAACCGTTTCATCCTACCTTCAGTGGTTCTTTTGTAATCAGCTTTTGAATATGGGTAAATTTCTGCAAAAACACCACATTTTGAGCAAAAAGCAGAGATAATTCCATTTTTGTGACGGACTTTTCAGCCGCTTGCCATAGGGCAATACTTCCGGGTATTATCCACCTGGTGGATAATAGCGGTATTGCGGAAAGACAGAAAATCTCGTCATTGGCAGGGAAGCGTTTTCTCTTAATTGACGAGATATCTCGTCAATGGCGGTGAAAGAGTTAATCATAAAGTATCTCATTAGAAACGAGTGATGGAAAAAACAATGTAATTTGGAAAAGTTTTTACGCTCGCTTGAAGTTTTTGATTCATGCGAAAAAGAGTAAATGTGACTCATGGGAGATGGAAACGCATTTGCCGAATAAATTATTTTGTTTTGCTGTATCAACTGACGTTGGCACAATATCATCGCATTGCCCTTGCTGCTAGTTCCTGCATCAAAAATTCTGCATTTCTTCTTCTGTGTCCATCATTTAGTTTGGCAATTATAAGCTGCACTGCTAGTAAATTTACAACTAAATGCAGTCCTGTCTCTATTTTCTAAGCATGCCTTGTTTTGTTTACTGTTGGTTACCAATACCACAGTTATTCCTTTAAACAACTTCATGGAAACGCACCTAATTTGCATTTCTTTGTTTTTCATTTTTTTGTGAATTTAAAAAAAATTGCTTCAAGTTTTATAGAAACCCAGCTAATGAGAGCTGAGCTACAACAGGGTATCTGAGTTAAACTGGGTAAAAGAGCTGCTGCAATAATGTAAAATAACTTAATGCGTTTAAAAAAAATCAAACCTGTTCTTATTGGCTCCCAAAACAAAATTGAGACTTTGTAAAGAGGCATAAAAGGACTCCAGATTTTGCTGGGTGAACTGTGCTAAATCCCAAAATTAAATCCAGCCCATAATAAAATGCAAAAGGAATATGGAAATGGAGTAACTCACAGCACAGAATTCCTCGAAGGATATCCTCCCATCTCCATCCTTGTCTGCGTTGATGATGGTTTTATCGACGATCTGCTGCAGCTGAGTGTCCTTCAGGTTGTTTCCCACCATCATCTTTAGCACTTGGAACAGCTCTCCGTTGGATATGTAACCGTCCTTATCCATGTCATAAATCCTGAACGCAACTGCAGAAACAAATGACGAATGCCAGAAAGATGATTTCATGCTATAGCCCAAATTTGGATAAGGAACAGTTTTCATTCCATGTTTAGCCTGAAAGCGTCCAGTGCTGCTTTTATAGGCCGTCTACAACAAGTGTTGAATCTGCACGTCACCTCTGAACTTTCACTAATGGACCAATCGGCTGTAAGATTGAGACTACGGCAATTGAACGCAACAATAATGACTGAATATTGAAAGATACTCACAGCGAAGCTTCTGCTCTTTGTCGCCCTTGACGCTGAACTGCGAGACGCCCTCGATAAACTCTGAAGATAATAGGATAAACATAAGGGTTAGCAGGGAATTTATGTTGAAGTATCTAAACTCTAAAGTACACGGTGCATCTATAAAGTTGGCAAGACCCTATGACTCCAGAGTTCTGGAGCAGTACAGCTTGTGCTTCCACAAATCTGCAATAAACTTCTCCATGATGCAGTTAAATATTATCCCTACGGCTCCGTTTCAAAACCTTGTATGTTGCCTTGTCCTCTACTGCGTATGTAAGCAGCTGCCTTTTGAGATATAAAACTGTAAGGCGTACAAATAGTGGGTAAAACATTTTTTTAAATATAGATATTTAACTAGAAAGATATTTCGTCAAGCTTGTCACAATGCATTATGGGATTTGTGTGTGGCTGAATTTTGCATGAAAGAAAGCTTAATTTTGATAAGTTTGATACCTTTAAAGTCTACTTCCCCGTTTCCATCCGTGTCGAATATATCGATGACTCGTTGGACCAAAGGGTTCTGCTGCAACTCCGGTAGAGACATGAACTCCTCCACGCTGAGAGACCCCGAGTTATCCAGGTCAAGTTTCTTAAACCTCTTTCCTAGTCTTTTAATCTCATCAGCATCAACTAAAACAAAGAAAAAGAAACACGGACGACAATTATTTCTACAGATGTACCAATACAAACAAACATTCTTGAATATTTCTTGTTTGTTTGGATTTCCCTCGACCAGCCACTATCACTGCTAGTTTACTCTCAAAATGGCGATCCACCATGTTGACCGTTCACATACACAAGGGGGGCGTATGCAATAATCCATATTTAACGCAAACCCTTTGTAGGTCCCATCAAAAAGTCAAAACCCTCACCCGGTTTCTCCTCTCTGGTCGTCATGATCATCGTTCAGAGAGCCGCTGTTGAACTACAGTAAAGTGTCGTGCTGTGTGGACCACTAAATAATCTAATCTCATTGGGATAGGCACGTGGTACACACCAGTTATCCGCAGGCTGAGGGCAGTCAGCTCTGCACAATTAATCAAATTAAAATCCAAATCACCCAGCACTATTATTGAATTGCAAATAAAAAGCTGCAATTTTAATAAAAATGTAATATGCATGCCTCAAATTTAAGGTTTCTGTACTGCGGTCTACAAGAGAGGTACATTTTACATAAACTTCATCTCTGTATGTGCTGAATTGCTTCAATACTGAAATTGTAGTCTGTTGCCGTACACAGGCAACCCCCATTAGTAAATAGTGAATATAGAGAAGAAAGTTTTTTTTTTTTTTTAGGAAAACAGTCCAGGATTTTTCTCCATATAGTGGACTTTATTGGACCAAAACCTTTATCCTCGCCCAAAAATAAATAAAAAATATGTACTATTAAACCACAACTTCTCGACTTGCACTAGCCGGGTAACACGCCAGCGTGACCTTACATCAGTGGTTCTCAAACTGGGGGCCGCGAGATGGTGCCAGGGGGGCCCCAGTTTTATGACATTTTATAAAATAAATTAATTTATCATGAATTCTGCACAATTAAACCTAAAAAAATAAGGCTACTAACCAACAGCACTACTTTCTATCCTTTAATATGTTTTGTTTAATTAAAAGTTGAGTTTTAGAAAAAAATTGTGTCATAAATTTTCTTTGGGGGGCGGCCGCGAAGAAATGCGCAGTACACAAGGGGGGGCCGCACGCTAAAAAACTTTGAGAATTAAAGATATGAACAAAAATAAATTTGACACACGATTTTTGATAAGACAGGCACATTTATTTTGTTGGCAGCCAGCAATCATTCGTGTAGTATATTTAAAACAACAGCAAGAATTACGCTAACGTTAGCGGTTTTCATATCGTAAGTGCTGAGGGGTTAGTTATAACACAGCGTTACAATTAACCCCGCTGGGTCAAAATATTTCCAAGCCCACCAAAAAAGTTGCTAAGACCTGCAGACATATTTCAAAATGATGCTATGTTTTAGTCAACAAGACACTGATTAATATGACAGAGCATTGGTTTTGGTATCTTACACACCCAACTTAGAAACCGAATAAAAACATATGATGAAAAAATTTACTTTCATGCCACCAAAACACTCGTTCATCAATAACTCTCTGGAAAAACATGATACATTTACAACAATTTGCAGGAGATTGGAAAATCAAAACGCTTAACCCTGTGCAACAATGTAAACAGTCCGTGTTACAACTAACCCCGCGTTAGTTTTTGCCCCGCGCACCCCTATACGTCATGCGTGACTTTTCGACGTGATTATGTAATACGTAAGGTCACGCTGGCGTGTCACGTGGCTAGTGCAAGATGAGAAGTTGTGGTTTAAAAGTACATTTTGTTTGATTTTCCCTAAAATTACGATCATTTCGCTAGATAAGACCCTTATTCCTTGGTTGGATTCATTTAGAGCCCTTTGAAACTGTAAAATGTTGAGGTCCAAAAAGTCCAACATATATACAGGTTTGTAACAACATGAGAGTAAAAAAATGATGACAGAATTTTCATTTTTGGGTGAACTGTCTCTTCACCCAAAAATGAAACCTTAAAGCATTTCTAAGGTGGTATTTACATACAGTAAGTGCCCTAAACTGAACGAAGGACAGGGGTCCCAATTTCTTTTCAAATTTAGACATATAATTTGACACTGCACTTTAAAAACCATACATTGCACCAATCAATGAATGTTTTTGGTGTCATTTCTGTAAGGGAGGTCCAACCCCAGAATATTTTGTTGCCTGATTTCTATGCTCAAAGAGTGCACACGAATGAATGCTTTTTGGATGATGTCATCAAAGTGCTCCATTACCCCAGCTGTTAATTGCTGTGGGATTATGGTGTCCTTGTGGTTGCTAAGCATCCATCTGACCAACAGGTGGCTCAGTTTTACACCGACACACACATTATCACCCTGTTATAGTACTCTGCATTGAATTACTGTATTGGCTCCTAAGACAAAGGAACATATGTGATTTTTTCCCTGCAAGATAAAAAAACTGCATTCTAGGGCAAAACCTTCTATGTATAATTGATTTTTGAATTTTATATTTTGCACAATTTTATGATTCATATTCTTGCTTAGTCTCAGCCTCGGGGCACATGCATATAGCTCCATCCTTGTTTTGCATCATATGAACAAAAAAGGTCCAGCTGGAATCCCAACTGGTCTTCCTACTCTCCATGATCACAGAAAACAGGTGATGTTGCCGTAGCAACAGCACCAGAAAAGGGTACTCTGGGCAATGTAGTCCTATGCAGCTGCAGAAGATCAAATATTAGGTGCATGCAAATATAATTGGACTGACTGTCCACAGCATGCAAAATTTTAAGAATAATAGCAACACAAACCAGAAATGAATTAAACCACATAAACTGAAGTATCGCTTCCACCCCCTACACTCCTAAAATAAACCAGGCTCTCCCTGCAGCCCTGACACTGACCTTTACCAACTGGAGGCATTTATAGCCTTCGTTTTTACTAACAACTTTACACCACCCAGTCTAGTCTGAGTGAACCGGTGCTGGCCCCCTTCCAAACTTAAGCGTGCCCCTCTTATCCAGGGAATACCCTCTTCCTCACGTCCCAACACTGGGTGTTTAAAGAGAAAGGAAAACTAACTTTGGACTGGTTGGACAAACTAGATTTTTGTGTATAAAAATGTGTCCCTTCTATGACACATATCAGTCCTTAGAGATGTATTAAACTTTTTTTTAATATAGCAGGTTTATAAAAAACAATTTTGCTATAAACTCTAAAACTAATTTTAACAGTGTTAAAAAATTCTTCTGTCTTTATAAAAACTTCATCTTAGTGAAATCACAATAGCAGGTATGATGGCACAGGAGCCCATTTACTTACAGTGTGAGCACATCTCCAAGGGATAACTCGCCTCGTTTCCCTGTAAGAGAAAGGAGAAGTACAAATTAATACAACAAATTATCACTGGTAAAAAACATAGACAGTGGGGAAAATGTAGTGCCACTTACGGCAAATTTTTTTATTTCTTTGGCCAAAAATATGTTTTAAATATATGCGAAATACATTTTGTAGAAAGTAAAGCTTAATTAAATATATTTTTGAATTTGAATCTTCATACATTAACATATATTAACATATATATAATTTATTTTTAATTCTACAACAAAATATGTATTTTCCCTGGCCCAAATATAAAAGTTTGTATAAAATTAAAGCATAAAATGTACTATAAATGAAATATAATATTATAAGTATATTTTTGAACATCAACCCTGCTTTTTACAGGTTTGTAACCCAATGCAACATGAATGCAATATAAATATTTTAATTTTTTTTAAATAGCCAAAATATATAGACCGTTTCAGCAGTAACAACATAAACAAGCGCTGTCGCGGTCCGCACGCAACTTCCGGTAAACTCCGCTAAGAATAAATAACAACAAAGTTCTTTAAACGTAGTTTATTTATATAACAAGCAAAAAAACAACACATAGATTACATAGGAAACCAAAACATTTGTTATTTTCGTCGAGGCATTTGTTTTATAGATCAGTTTAGCAACTAGTCAGAGCATTAAAAAATGAAACCGGAAGTAAGGTTCGGATCCAGACGTGTATCACGTGCGTCCGATGAAACCGTCTATAGTTTTATATTTCAGTACATATATATATATATTTTTTAATATATTACAAATTATGTTTGAAAATATGATTTTTTTCCATATGGGGCAATAAATGCCAATATGGTGGCACGTTTATAACTTCAATAGCTTCATAGATGTGTTCAACCAATGAGATTTGACGCTATCAGCATCCTGCCATGTGCTGAATGGTACATTTCTATGGATGCGCAATGTATGTATCGTATGTATCGTTCACTAAAAAACGCTCAAAATATTAAGCGTTTTCTTTTACAAACGTGTCGTGTCACTTCAGAAGCAGAAATTCATATATGTGTGAATGTGAAATAAAGGACAAGTTTTAAAGGTGCCAAAGAATGCATTGACATAATTTGTTAAATTGTTCTGTGATATCTACAAAGAGGTTCTGTGGCTTTATTAAGTGTAGAAATTATTCAGAGATGGTTTTATATGTCCATTTACAACCCTAGCATTTGCCTTTAGATTGAAACTGTCTTTTATTACCTTATTTGAAAGGGTCATGAATAATAATGTTGAGCTCTGCTCTGATTGGCTCTTTCACAGAGCAGCTCATTCAGTAGCTCTGTGTGTGTGTAAACAGACCTTATATGTTTGAGCCTTTATCAGACGAAGATACAGAATTTGAAGAACAATCAATTGTTTGGAGATTGTTAATGGACGTTTCTGAGCGGTAAGTTTGTGTTTTTTCAGTATGGACCTGCAAAACGTAACTGTAACGTCAACAGTAAAACTTCAGCCTAAACGCTAGCATATAGCGCTAACTCAGCAGTCACAACTTTGTTTTTTTGCATTGTAACAACATTGTACTAAATTTAATGTTGGGGCGTACATCACAACTGTAACGTCAAAGTCGTTGTTATGTTGAGTTTGGCCTGTTTTCCAGCGGTCTTTTGCATACAGAAGGAAACAATCGCGTTTGAGGCTCATGATATGTCATTATTACCATGTACAGAGCTCGTATTATTCATCTATGCCTACGGTACCTTTACATTTTGAAGAAGTTTTGTGTATGCAAATTTAGTAAAGAGCTTTATGCATTGCTACATAATGACACTCAGGTGTCAGCAGAGACATGAATTAAAATGGTCCTCACAGTCACCACGCTAGCACTTAACACGTCTGAGCTAAATAGCTAATCAGATCTAAAGAGTGCGTTGACAGTGCTACGGAGGCGGACACCAGTGTCAGACAACAAGCGCCAAATGATGTAAACACTGACAATACATAATCGACTGTCAATCTTAATACCAAGCATACTGAAAGAGGACAAACCTTACTGATGAAAGTTAACACTAGGAGTCAGTCAACATGACCGGTATAGATATAAAAAAGCAGGGTGACAAATATAGAGCAGATTTATATGAATTTACACATGACTACACATCAATTAAATTCGACACAAAATTGCTTGACGACCATTAACAACTAAATTATGCTACACGTTGTGCTTTGTCTTGACATGTTTGAGACACAGCCCACTGTGTTTTTGCATTACGTCATGCTTCATTGCTCAGAAATGTAAATAACATAAAGCAGTCTGGCACCATAGCCGATCTAGCAAAATCTCCAACGGTTAACTTAATACCTTTCTACCATTGTGCTAAGTTAAAAGAGGAAATGCACTGCAGAAATCAGGCCATTCTCCCACCAACCCAATTCCATCACACTGGGACATTCAGAAATAGCAAGAGACAAAGAAAGCAATAGACACAGAAAGAAAAACGAAGTATGTCATGATAAAAAGAACAGAGTGAGAGAGGAAAAAGAGAGATCATCTCACTTAACAATGACTGATGTATACACACTTGCTTTTTTTAAACCTTCTGTAGCGTGTGGCATTTGTTTGAATTCTGATGATCCTGAAGAAACCAGAATGAAAGTAGGGATGCGATAACGGCATTAAATGACTTGATCGGTAATCGCTACATTTGCATACTCGGGATCTTGAATGCGGCTGCAATTAGAGAGCATTTTTTACATAGTGCGAGCATTGTTATAACCCGTTGCTCATGTGCGACATGCAGATTTGGATTTCTCTCTTTGCCCTTACAGAGATATGTGTATTTCCTATGAGGACGCGCTCCAGTCAACAGCGCAACACGTCTTCACATCCCCATCAAACCGCATATACAACACATATCTGTCGCGGTCAATTGCATCCTCATGACAAAAGTTTATTATTTGCATGCGTTTTAAAGTTTTGAGCATTTACATTTAACAAAACAATTGACAATAAACAGAAATTTTGAAAATGCTAATAAACTGGGACATCCATATGGTTTAGAGCGTCCAGGGTAAAATCACATCCATTGTGACTAAAGCCCGGAGTATAATATGTTTTTTTTTTTGCAAAGCATAGTTTATATGGCTCATATATGTGTACACAGATGTTTGAAGCATGCGCATTGCGACAAAATGCAATGCATCTCCTGGGCTGCATACTATATTCTCCTATACGCGCCTTACGCGTACATAGTATGCACGGTTACAAAAGTCCGGCGGTGCGCATTGCCAGTGTGCCTTCTGTGTGAACGCAAAACCTCCTGGAATTTTTCGCTACCGGAATGGGGACCTAGTAACATTGCATAAACATTTCCGGAACGCATCATGTGTGAACAAAATGCAAGAACAATGCCGTAAGGGCGCCCATCAGGGAGCTCTCCACTGGAACGGCCAGGGCTCCAGACTAACTTTTTTCACTAGGAGCACAGTGGCCCCCAACTGAAAATTTTAGGGGCGCAACCAGAAAATTTAGGGGCACATACTGTAATCAACATGCTAACCAAATATTCACATTTCTACTAAGTAATACACTGTATTACTAATAAATACTTTGATGATAGATGCAGAAAGTACAATGTGCTGATTTAAATTCAGTGTCACATTACAAAAAAAAGGTACAATTTACTGGTCGCACATGTGTGACTGGATGTAAAATTCAGTGGCAGACTCTCAAATTTGGTGGCAATCTGGAGCCCTGAACGGAACGCGTTCGCGTTGTGATAATTTCTGATCGAATCAGAAATAAATGCAGAAATTGCAGATAATAGGAAAACTCCAACAGGTGCAGAATTATAATTTAATTAGACGTTACGTGTCATTACGGGATGTGACCCAAAATCTAACGAACCCCAAATGAATCCCAGCTTAAATAATATCCTTTAACCTTTTAAAATGAGACATAAATGGATAAGTGCTCTAATTTATCTACTTAACGCAACCAAACTAAAGCACCCCTTTGGTGCAGACAAAGTGTACAGGAGTATTTTGGGTGTACACATACATTGTGAAAGAAGACTAAACCAGAACGGGACAGGTGAGTGACCTCAGTCACACCGGTTCAAATGCTTCTCCCTAAGGGCTCTAATTAACTTCACCTAATTTACTGCATTCAGACACAGCCATTGTAACTCTAAAATTAGTTAGGACGCTCCAGTGCATCTACAAACACAGACAACAACAGTTGGTAGGTCTGTGCTATTTTGACATCAGCGTTACACAGACAGCAAATTAGCTTAAACTGGATTTAGGGTTTAAGGTTACTTTATCCAGTTATATGGTCTCTCGACAGTGAACAAGTAACCCGGCAAGGATCTCAACTGCTTATTGGCTAAAATGAAACTATGTTTTATGACATCACTTTCTTCTCCAGCACTCCAGTGTCCAATCGAGGGGTTCCTTCAGTGGCCTTATCTAAAAGCAAGACATCAAAGTGCCGGCTGGCATGTTGTGGCATCGTTACCTTCACGACTTCTACACAACAGAGAAAATATTTTGCTCTTCCTGATGAAAAAAAAAGCGAAATGCTTCAATAACCACCTTTCAGAAATGCTAAAATTAAGCCAATGTGAAACACTATGCAAATGCACATTCAACTTAAATGCAGGGCACTTAGCTTCATGTACCAGGATTTAGTAGGATTGTTAAAATACAGCAAGTGGGCGTTATAGTTTGTTAGACGGGAGGCCTTAAAAGTAAGCGGGGTTTCATAACATCACACATCCATTATGCACAATAAAGTAACTTGTGACTATTAAAATGCACATTACTATCTCTTAATGAAGGTCATAGGTGTGGGCCTACATTTTTTAGACACAGTTTACATCTGGTCAATTACGATAAAATTTAAACCAGTAAAAGCGGGCGCCTGAAGTCAAGGGCCAGGCTAAAACTGGGTCTGTGAAGGCAACAAGGATTCCCTGGATGTATGTAATGCTATGCATCCCAAGTATGCATACTTTTCTATTCTCTGAAGAGAGTGCAAACGGCATGTCTTTCACGGTCGAATGTTACGTACAGCAAGGTCCTTAAAAACTCTTAAAATGGATGCATTCCTGGTACAGTATGAATGAAAGTGATTGTCCATATTTTAGCTCCACTATCCCTTTAAGACACTACGGTGAACTTATTGACTAGAAAATGTTATAGGTAGGGAACAATTGATGACCAGCCATTAAATTATTCGAAAATAATGAACACCCAAGGTAGTAATGTGCAGTGGACAACTGACCACAGTGGAGTCAATTATACCACAGTTATTGTCAAGACATTGCTTTGACAGGTTAGGTGTGCGTTTATCGACAAATAATGCATACCCACGGTACATTTCTCAACCATTCAGAATAAAGCATTCAACAGCCCCGTGGTATAATCACTAATATCATATCGTGTTAATTTCCATGACTACTGTAAATTTCTATTTAAACTGCCTGATATCTCCAAGTTATCCACGAGCACGAGGACCCTGCAGCAGGTTTCGTTAGCTCCCTGTATGATTTGTA
Organism: Paramisgurnus dabryanus; assembly: GCF_030506205.2. Lineage (NCBI taxonomy): Eukaryota > Metazoa > Chordata > Actinopteri > Cypriniformes > Cobitidae > Paramisgurnus > Paramisgurnus dabryanus. The sequence goes on along the minus strand of NC_133340.1, from coordinate 24,371,816 downwards.
CCCAGTTATCTCAACATAAATTTTACATAAACACATGCCTTCCTCTCTCTCAAGTCACCAATGACACAAACTCAACCCTGTGGACGCAATAATTGACAGAAGACCACGTAAACAAGGTTCATCCACGATGCTTATATTATATTAACGATGTTCAACAAAAAGCACATTCGTGTAGTTGATAGGCCAGCATAGTCGATGTCAAGTCGATTTAAGTTGTCAACGGATCTATTTTACAGGCTAACAAGCTCTCGATCAACTTGACAGCGGCATCGATCGAGCCTCCGTTACAATGAAGCTGCGATACAATGTTTCCCTGCCGCGGCATTACAGTGTTCAACATATACAACGTATCACTTTTAAATACAATATACAAATAACATCTTTTAAATCTACGCATTTTCCGCGTTGTTTTCCCCGTTCGTAGCGTACACAGCCTGAACGTGGGCCACACTGACAGCCATAGCTCCGTTTTATCAACAACAGCTTCGATCACGACACCGCAAGCACATTTCAAACGGGGTCACGGCACCAGAAAACACAATTTAACCGCTGAAACGATGTGAAGCGCAACATGCTTGCGGAAGTATCTCGGACATGTTTGCACTGGTTTGACGGTAGCTCCTTACCATTTTGTCGGTCGGGTCGTCTTCGCCTTGTGCAGAAACTCACGGAATCAGCTGGGCCTGGTGGACTCCGCGCGGTTGTGGAAGGGCGTTTTTCGGACCGGAGTCGACGATCGTAATGGCCAGTCGATGGGATTTGGTTGTCGGTGTTTCAGTCGACGGATGACGGGCTCACTGCAGTGGCTTCTGGAGGTGCGCAACGGAGGGGGAAGAGGCAGTGGGTTGAGTTGGTGGTGAAGAGAGAAAGAGGGAGGGAAAGAGCAAACCGAGCGTGTGGAGGGGGAGGTGCGTTAGAACTGTACATCCGGGTATTCCTGCCTTATTTTCTCTGTGAATAGACGAAACGTTGGCTTTGCCATATTGATTTAAATATTGTATAAAATATTTATGCAAAAAAACTTGGTTAATTTTGGTAACCTATGCTGTACGTACTGTAATACAATATTTGAATGATAAAAGTATAAAAAATATTGCTTGCATGTTGAATTTGTGAAAAATTAGGGCTGGGTATCGATGCATATGTTCCTGATCGATTCGATTTACCAGCGATCAAATCGGTTAGATTCTCGATTAGATTCCGATACTCGATTTTTGATTCAATTATATAGAATATTATATTATATTAGAATATTATATTATACAGTATAAGAATATATTCGAATAGTAACATCGAAGAAAAGAAGAAAAGAGGGTGACATCTAGTGGAGAAGACTAGTGGGGGGAAAAATCGATTGGTGGGCTTTAAGAATCGATTTTGAATGACCAAAAAAAAAACAAGATTAATCGAAAGGAGAAAAAAATCCGTTTTTTTACCAGTCCTAAAAATTAAACTGTGATTATTCCTAAATATGGAAAAAAAATCCTAATTAAATGGTGGTGTTTTACATATCATGTAAACATGCATTACAAAAATGCCTAAATATTTTAAATCTTATTGTGTATTAATAATAATAATTGAAGTAACAAATTAATTCCACCAGTAAGTGACAAAAATATCATCATTTGCATATTTATTGCATTTTTTTAAGCTATCTTTATATTTCCTGACTCTTCTACTGTTTTTTTAATAGGGTTTTCTTTTTTTTTATAACATATTCAGTCAAACATGACAGAAATTTGGGCAACAAGATTGATGTTTATATTCTTACAAAAAGGTGAACGTTTGGCTCAGATTCACACTTAAATCAAAACAGAAATTCAACACATACGCACAACACAAGCAAATAAACAAGCAAATTATGAGAAGTTGTGACAGCACTATTCATTTTGACTTCCTGACCACATGTGCCATTAAGAGTTAGGCAAAATAAACATTATTATAATTAGTAAACAACAGTAAATCAAAGGGGAATTATGAAACATTTACTCATACTATAGAGAATCACACACTCGTCACAAATATATAAATATTAGCGCTGGTCGCAAAAGACCACAATATTAACTGATTGGTCTTTCATTGTATTATTACATTATACATAATTATATAGAGTGATAAATATCCAGTCATGTTCATACAGCACCTTTATACGCAAGCGTTTTTGAGACCAACCAGCAAACAATTAAACTGAATCCTGCAGTAAAACCTTCACATCATGTTAACTTCATTGTTTTTGTAACCGTAACAGAGCAGATCATAGTTGTACAAATGGCCTCGTTCACACCAAATCCTGTATATATCGTCCATCTTTTTCCGATGTGCACCAGCTCAAGCATGGTAAGGATAAAATAAGGAGAAATTCTGTCAACTCAAGACATTAATGTTCAGATCATGCAATAAACAGTGGTACAATGAATGACAGGCGAACAAAGAAACACTGATAGATCTCTTGTCTGGGCCTTTAATATCCACAGCTTGTTTCACTGAGGGCGGTTACGTCGTCTGTTTCACGTACAGTCACCCTTTGATTGTTATAGGTCATAGTGTGAAGGTTTGCTACTGCTGTTGTTGCTGTGCTCAGGTTTTACTGAAAGACCTCTTTGTTTATCCACATCAGGCTGCGGGTCTCATTGGGTTTTGCTTCGTACTCGATGCAGTTGAAGCTGTTGCCGAACTGACAGTGTTCTCTCTTGTAATAGTTGTAGTACTTCACCTGCCATACTGTCTCAAACGTGCCGGCATCTTTAAACTAGCAAGCACAAGAAAAGAACAAACATAACATAATTAACATTAATGTGATTTCAATTAATGCATGAATGAGGTTAATTTATAGTCATGCTTGCTTTAAAATCTACCAATTCTATATTTTTTCCCCTCAAATGTTAGTTTTCTGATCTTTTAAACATTCACTATTCTGTCCTATACACTGCAAAAAAAGAGTTTCTTACTTAGTATTTTTGTATTGTTTTCAATAGAAATATTTAAAAATTCTTAAATTAAGGTGTTTTTTCTTGATGAGCAAAACGACCTAAGTAAATAAGTCTAGTTTTAAGACAAATAATATACAATTTAAGTGAAAGTGTCCTTAAAACAAGCAAAATTATCTGCCAATGGGGTGAGAAAAAAAATTGTGAAATAAGATTTCTTTCTTCTTAAACACTTAATTCAAGTAAAATTTTCTCACCCCATTGGCAGATATTTTTGCTTATTTTAAGCATAAATTCACTTAAATTGTATATTTTTTGTCTAAAAATAGTATTATTTTCTTAGGTCATTTTGCTCATCAAGAAAATACATCTTGATTTAAGAATTTTTAGATATTTCTACTGAAAACAAGACAAAAATACTAAGTAAGAAAGTCATTTTTTGCAGTGTAGATCCTATTTAATTTAATTTAATTTAATTTCATTTCATTTCATTTCATTTCAGTTCATTTCATTCATTTCATTTCATTTTACACTTTAAATGTGTCTTTGGATCAAAGTAAAAAACATGTGTCAGCTTGTTACATCTAATTAATTTTTCATAACTTAAAAATTTTAAATCGAAAGTAATTAATGTAAACTATTTGGGGCAGTTTCCCCAGACAGTGCTTATCCTAGTCCCAGACTAAAATGCATGTTTAAGCTGCCTAAATTTAGAAAAATATTGCAATTACATGTCTTAAAATATATCAATACCATTGTTTTGTCTAAATATGCACACCAGTAATGACTTTTGTAAGGTATGTTTGTTAAAACTACTTAAATGCCATAATATAACTAAGGACTAGGCCTGGCTTAATATAAACCCTGTCTGGGAAACTGCCCGTTCAACTTAAGAAAAATTAAAGTAATTAGGGGGTGGTTTCCAGGACATGGATTATTTTAAACCAGGACTAGGCCTTAGTTTAATCAGAAAATATTACTAGTTTTAACAAACATCCCTTACTAAAAACATTACTTGTGTGCATTTTAAGGCAAAACAAAGGGCACTGATGTATTTTAAGATATGTCAAGTTGTTGTCAGTTTAGACAGCTTTTACATTTATTTTAGTCTAGGACTAGTCTAATCCCTGTCCAGGAAACTGCCCGCCCTAGATGTAACAAGTTGAAACTATTTTTTTTACTTTATCCAAAGACACCTAACTAAATAACCCTATCCTAACCCTAACTATAAAGTAAAAAATGTGTCAACTTGTTACATCTATTTAATCAGTGGCGGCTCGTAAATGCTCATCCAAGGGGCGCAAATTCAAAATATGTGTTCGGAGTGTCGTGTGTTCCTCCTGTTTTCAAAATATGAGTTTTGTGTCATGTAAACCATGTCCATCACGTGTTTTGTCAAAATAAGTGCCTGCTGCACATGCGTCAAAACCGTTAATGACAAAAGAGACGCTCACGTTCACAAAATACACGTAAGACACTCCCTTAACAGTACACTTTGATTATGATTAACGGAGTATCTGGCAAACGCGAGCGTCTCTTTTATCATAAACCCTTTAGACACGTCTGCAGCAGGCACTTATTTTTACAAGACACGTGATGCACACAGGATCACTCAACGCGCAGAACACATATTTTGAAATTACGAACCACACACATGATGTGCTACATATACATGTTGTGACGAACTTTGCATCGAGCGCCCTCGAAAAAAAGAATTCACCAGCCGCCACTTTATTTAATTTCATTTTTATTAACTTAAAAAGTTAACATTTATTGTTTTAGATGTAATTAGATGTAATTAAAGTATTTAGATGTAACAAGTTGACACTTTTTTTTTACTTTTGATCCAAAGACACAGTTTTTCAGTATAGAATGGAATAGAATAGAACGGAATAGTATATTGTATGTTCAAATAGGATAGGACATGATAGGATAGTATATTGTGATAGCCATTGTTTTGTCTCAAGATGCACACCAGTATTGTTTTTTTGTAAGATATGTTTGTAAAAACTACTGAAATGTCCTAATATAACTAAGGCCTAGTTCTGGATTGATCTAAACCTTGTCAAGGAAACAGGATGAACCTGTATGTTCAGATAGGATTGGATAAAATACACTATTGTATGTTAGAATACATACATCTATTTTATCCCATCCAATACTCAGTTTTTTGTTACCTCTATGGAGACTTGCACAGGTTGTCTGTCCCCGCTTTTGGTGTGTGGCACACCCTCAGTATCATAGGTGCCATTGTAGACGATTTGTTCATCATCTCTGGACAGCTCTTCCAAAGGGAAGGTTTTTCCTCCAATGCCCATTGTGCTGAAATGCAATACAACAAGAAGCATATCTGTGTATTGGGTAATTTGATACAAGTCTGATATCACTCCATTTGTAATAAAACAAATGACAGACATCAAACACATCCCATCAGTTGGCTAAGCATGGAGCTAGCAACGCAAAGGTCATCGACTCAAAATGCATAGCATTAATGCAATGTAAGTCGCTTTGGATAAAAGCATCTGTCAAATGCATAAATATAAATATTAATATTTCTTGTCATACAGGGCCGCAGGTGCACCTTTGGATCAGAAACGTTGCCTAGCCTAGAAAGACATCGAGCTATATATAAATGGTACCTATGAAGTCTATTCTATATTCGCAAAATCATGAATGGATGATATATTTAACTGACCTGGCCTCTGCGTTACCCGGCTTCACAATCACCGCGATTTTATATTTCGACCCCGTTAGCATTTTGATCGTCCTGCTCTGACCGAACCTCGTCCCGTCCACTTTGTAAAACACGGGTCCATCGTTGGGTTGTATTTTTAAGGAAATGGCGATGTTTATGAGCGCTGGGACGTCTGTCATTATTGCAGGATAACGATGGATGTGTGTCCAGGGTTCCTGTCACTAAACGGATAGCGGAAGATCCCAGGAAGCGGTGTTGGGGGATGAAGCCGTGACGTCTGCACAAACCATCACACACTTGTGTACACGTACAGCTTCACGGGGTTCATATTAATCCGCTGAGTAAACAAAGGCAGGCCAAATACTAATCTATTGTTTATTTATTTTTTCATTTTTGCCTACTTTAAGAGTAATAAATATTAAGTTGTATAAGAAGTGCTGGTGTCCTTGTTCATGGGAGCGATTCAGTGAGTCCCTGTCCAAAGTGCTGAAACAGAATTGAAGTCGTTAAAGGGACAGTTCACCCAAAAATAAAAAATCTGTCATTTACTCACTTATACATTGTTACAAACCTGTATACATTTCTTTGTTCTGATGAACACAAATAAAGATATTTTGAGGATTTTTGTAACCACACCAATTAGAACCCCATTGACTTCCATACAATTATTTATTCCTATTATGGATGTCAATGGGGCTTCTGATCGGTAAATGATGACAGAACACTTTATGATCATTAACCTATCTATCTATCTATCTATCTATCTATCTATCTATCTATCTATCTATCTATCTATCTATCTATCTATCTATCTATCTATCTATCTATCTATCCATCTATCTATCTATCTATCTATCTATCTATCTATCTATCTATCTATCTATCTATCTATCTATCTATCTATCTATCTATCTATCTAACAGTACATCCATCCATCCATTACATTAAACTGTACATTGAACAAAGATCATTTAGTGTTTTATTAAAATTTTATTACAATTAAGCTTGACATAGCACATTGCAAAGTGTAGCTGGCACAATCAAATCTTGGCCATTTAGTGCACATTTCCATAAAAAACTTTCAGAAAATGACTACTTCAAATGTTTTATGACTGTTTGGTTTGTTTTCAACAGTTGTTTTTAAAATGTAGCTTTGTATGTGAATTTAGTTTTAACAGCTGGCTCTCAAGTCAACCAGCACTGCCAGGAAAGGTCCTGCTGCTCTTCATAACCCAGCCCTGATTTTCAGGTAAATAAAAGGGGAAAAACACGTTACAGTAATGAATATATTAGCTTTATAAAATAATATTTTTCTTTTTTTTAAGACAAGACAATATTGGCAGTGACATTTTTTTTTTTAAGTGGGGAAAATCAAATAAATTAACACAAAATTTAAAAAAGGCACAATTTTAAAACAAAAAGGCACAATATATATATTTTTTGTAGATTTTCCTGATCTACAAAATAAAGAAAGCTAAGGATAAACTTATTGTGGTCCGCCTATAAAAACCTATACAGATCCAGGTAAATGTCAATAATACAGCCAAAAATTTCCATTTCACCCAAATCAAAACCACATTATTGTGTATTCTGACAGGCACGCAGATGCCCAGCAGTATTTTTGATAATTAATTATGAAACATTTTATAAAATGTTTTAGCCAGCAAGTGCTTCGGTCATAATACTCTACATCGTAGACACTGCTGATGTATTTTAGTCTTATCATGATTCAAAAAGTCTCTTGGCTTTATCTCTCCAGCTCTGCCTCCAGTATCTCTCCCCATGTTTCTACGTCCAGTGGACACATGTGGTTGGGTGGGATCTCATCAGCAGAGTGGATGTTGCTGTATCGGCCTTTTAGCCACCTCCTCTTTACACACCCTTTCCTGTAGTTGCGCAAAAGAGTAACCTGGGAAAGAAGCAAACAAATTTACCATTTACATTTTCACATTTTTGTCTATACTTTTTCTTTAATGTGAGATGTCACGGTTTAAAACTATGAAATATTTTTTTTCATGCATGTATCTATTTGGTCACTATTTCACCTAGTTTGGCTAAAACTAGCATAACACAAACCTTCCAGGAATATCCATCAAGCCTGTCCCCATCCACCTCCCTACGACAAATGGCCAGCACCGTAAGACAGTGGTTGCGCCACAGGTAATCGCTGCCCTCAATGATGCCATTCCAGCGTTTACAGGTGAGCGAGGCCCGGCCCAAACTTCTGAGGTCCAACTCACTAAAGATCTTTACACTCATCTCCGTAGGAAGGGTCTCAGCAAAGTTTTGGTGAAGTGGATCCTCGTCATAGATCATGGTGGAACCTCTCTGGATAAGACAGTGCTATGGCTCCCTTTTCAGACATTCGGCATCTCTCAGTGCCCTAAAACAGTTATAAAATAAATGACTACATGTCTTTAGGAAAAACATACATAACTTGGTTGAAGACCTGCTCTCTTTAACCCTTTACTTGTTATTGAAAAGTAAGGGACATGCCATGGTAGGATTTTTTAAATGTACCACATTATTAATTAAGTACAATGAAGAATAATATTGTTATTATAATGTAGTACAGCATATATATATATATAGATATATATATATATATATATGCATATATATATATATATATATATATATATATATATATATATATATATATATATATATACAGTACAGTATTACCCTTATTTCTTTATCGACATTCACTAATAAATGTATAAAATGGATACATAAATTAAATAAGATTTAATATAACCTATACTATGTCCAGTCCATAGAATACACGCGAAGTGAATTGGCTAACCAGTGGCTAGGCTACAAACACATTTCAAACACAAACCACAAAACGGTCACATCTTTATAATATTATAACATAGACATAAAAATTGATGATATTTTTGTTAAAAAATTGTGATTTGTGAAGATTTTTACCGACGGAAGCGTAGCCCTTGACAGCTGAGGATTTAAACGTCTCTGTTTGTTTACGCCAGCGCCGTCACACGTCAAGCCCCGCCCCTGAGAGCGCGCATGCGCAGAACAACAGCATGCTTGTTATGTCTCACGAGTGGACACAATACGTATTTTTGCAGTTTAAAATGTTCCGTGAGCATATTTTGATTTAAAATATTGATTATGCTGCAAAACATGTTCGAGTCATGTAAAGCGTCTGCTTTGAAAAAGTTTGAAAAGCTCCTACATGCGTGTTTACACAGCGCATGCTCACGCTAAAAATAACCGGAAGTTCACATTTAACCAAGAAAAATAATTCATTCCCTCTAAAATAGTAAACACAGTCACTTTGTACATGAAGAAGCGTTAAGGTGGGTACATGTAACTCGATTTCGAAGCTTAATTTAGTAGTGTGTAATGTTTTCATTTCTGTGTTAGTAAAAGAGTTTGCATTAAGAAGTTTTATGACAGTAACGTTGGTGTTCCTGCACAGCATGTGAGCCAACAACTGACACTACAGTTTGACTTTTGTAGTGTATACTTATTAGGGCTTTTGTGTCTCGTGCTCAGATGCCTGGCTTTGAGTTGGAGCAGGTGGGGGGTGGCAGTCCTATAGATCTGCCCTATGGAGAGAATATCCTGGGAAGAGGACCATTTCTAGGTGTAAGTCATTTATTTATTTATACAATATATATGTTGTAATATACTAGATAAACAAAAGACACAAAATTCACATCTGTTGGAATTAGACACGGCCTTACTGTAACATTGCTAAAGTTTTATGTTTCTATCAAATTAGTTGATTTTGAATGCTACCATATTTAGGCCCGTTTTCTTATTGTTAACTTTTATCGTGAAAGATATTTTTTGCTTTCGGTTACATGCAGACATTTTAATAGTAATAGTGACAGTCTTAATCCTCAAGAGGGCGCCAAACTACCTAAGAAAATAGTGACAGTGAGGGACAGAAACAGTGATTATTGGTTTTAAAACAACTCATAGAGTGGTCAGTTTTTGACTGTGCTTGTCTCTGAAATGCAAAACAAACTAAAGTTTGCAAGATTGGTGTTTTGTAGCGTTCAAATCTGTAAGCTTTAAGTCCATTTATATGCTGTTAAATTCTTAAAAGTTGACAAATTATATTATCTTCCATGATAACCATAACAATTTTTGATGACTCATATTGCACTCATAAGCATATAACATTTTTGTCCAATGAAATGCTCAGTAACGTGAGAACGGCTCTCCTGGCACCCACACTGTAAAAATACCTTGTCGCACTTAAATGTTTAAGTTTAATCAATTTATAAATTACATCTAATTTTAGCTTTTATGACTAGTAAAGAGTTGCTATAAATGTTAAAAATAAAGTTGAATTAACTTAAGCTTATTTAACCTTTTTTTTAATAATCAACCGTATATTTATAATTTACCGCAGCTCCTCACTAGTCAAAAAAGTTGAAATGAATTGTAAAGTTGATTAAAAGTAAAAAAATTTTATTTAATCCTAAATTTTAAGCCGAAAAATCTAGCGAAACGATCAGCATTTTTGGCAAGAAAAAAAAGCACTTTTAAACCACAACTTTTTGTCTTGCAGTAGCCTGATAGCTGTGTGATGCGCCATCGTGACCTTACGTATTATGTAATTACGTCAAAAGGTCGCTTTGAAATGTCTTTGTGTTAGTTTATTGTTTAAAATAGCAAGTGTGCGTTTCACATATGTAAAGCGTGACCTTTCGACTTGATTACGTAATATGTAAGGTCACGCTGGCGCATCACATGGCTAGTGCAAGACGAGAAGGTTTAAAAGTAAATTTTTTAATTTTTCTTGTGGAAAATAATGATTGTTTTCACTAGATAAGACCCTTATGCCTCAGTTGGGATCATTTAGAGCTGCAATTTTAAACTGCATTGAAACTGTGAACTGTTGGGGTGGGGTCTAATAAAGTCTATTCAATTAAAAAAAACAAAGAAAGACATGGCGGTGAGTACATTTTCAGGATTTTTTTTATGAAAGTGAAATATTCCTTTAAGTGCACTAGCAAGTAGCTGTAATGTAAACTGAAGTCTTTTGTCTTTTTCAAAACAAGATGAAGAGCCCTTTGAAATGTCTCATGGTAGCTTCCTTTATGTATCAGAAAAAATTCAAAGGAAACCCGTTCCCATCATGCCATTTTTATAGGATTGGTTTATCACTCAGATCACAGTGAAGTGACCTCATAGTGTCGTTGTGATTGTTCTGCTTCACATGTGATGAATGACAGTGACAGTAGCTGGGACACAACAGTTTATATCAGAAGTGCATCTGGTCGAGGTCACCGGGCGTTTATGATTGACAGTTCAGTTTAATACTTTTCACTTGGGAATAGCAACATTTATCATTTATTTATTTATTTAATCAAAATTGTTAGATACGTCTGTTTAAAATGGTCGTAAATTATTTTTGGAGAAAATATAACTCGGACAATTTTGTGGGATTCACCCATATCTGTTACCTTAGGATTGAACCTGTAACTTTGGCGGTGCATGTGATATCCTTTATCATTTCTGTCATTCTTTATATCAAACGTGTTTTCCTTTCACTTCCATAACAGGTAAATGATAAGAGGGTGTCCAGAAACCACTGCATACTGGAGAACCAGAATGGTCAACTGCGCCTGAAGCCCGTATGTTCCTCTTCATCCTTTGTTTTATGTGGGACGAGACTGTGATGGTGGTTTTGTGGATTTAGCATGTACACTTGTGTCAGACAAGACTCTGCCTTTGATGTTAAAACTTCAAAAGTTTTGTGATGAAGATGATGTCCCGCTTCTCTCCGGCAGCTGTCTCTCTTAATTACACGTGAAGATCTCCATCCTCTTAATCGTGCTGTCATAGCAACAGTGCCTAGTTGTCTCCTCTATTGTCTCCATTGTTTTTAGGCTTCAGCGTGTACTGTATCTCATAAATGTTCTTGGACATTTTGTATGTTTTTGATACCTAGTAGCTGGTAAATAATATAAACAGTGAATGATTAACATTAGCATAAATTGTCCCCTTCTGTGGCCAGTTTCTTGTCATGGATGAGCAATAGTTGGAAGACAATCTTCTTGAGAAAGTTTTGAACTATATAAACCTGTGACATTTTTATGGCTAACTACTTGAATAATAATGCATCTGGTTTATGGGTGAAGACACTTGATGATAGTTTTGGGTTTTGAGGTTTATAGCAACCACAGTAATGCAAAAGTGGATGTGCTTCATCTAGATTGTACAGTCGCCAGGAAAAAATGTTTGTCAGCTCAGTATTACAGCTTTATGTGTGTTTAAACTCTATTAGTAAAACTTGGTTAAATGGCTGAATGGGCCTGTATGTTAAACAAAGGAGGTCTGTGTGTATATAATAGACCATTATTTTTCTGATCTCCACCCTTTAGACACACCTGAATCCATGTTTTATCCAGACGAGCATTGTGGCTGACCCGCAACCGCTGGAGAAGGACGTCTGGCACTTTTTGCGCGAAGGTGACGTCTTCTCTCTCATGCCTGGAAGGTACATTTACAGAGTGCACGTCAAGCAAGAGGATAAAACCCCCAGGTAAATCTGCCTGTCATTCACAGACGCTGTGGTAGGGCACACAGGATAGACTAGAATTGATTTATTTAAAAAAACTTCTCAGAGGGAAAGTGACTTGAATTAAGACTTTATATGTGAGTCTGAATCCCAGTGTTAATCTGAGTAAATCTGATTTGCTGAGTCTAAATCCCAGTCTGAATCCCAGTTTGAATCTAATTAAATCTGGTTTGCTGAGTCTGAATGCGAGTATGAACCCCCAATTGGATGTGAGTCTGAATCCCAGTTAGATAATCTGAGTAAATCTGGTTTGCCGAGTCTGAATCGGAGTCTGAATCCCAGAATCCGAATCCAATTCTGAATCGGAGTCTGAATCCCAGTCTGATAATCTGATTAACTGAATGTGTGTCTGAATCCCATTGTTTCAGTAAATCTGGTTTGCTGAGTCTGAATCCACAACTGAATGCAAGTCTGAATCCCATTTTTTATTTGAGAAAATCTATTTTGCCGAGTCTGAATCGCGGTCTGATTCTAATTAAATCTGGTTTGCTGAGTCTGAATGTGGGTCTGAATTCCTTTATTAATTTGAGAAAATCTGTTTTGCCGAGTCTAAATCGTGTTCTGAATCTAATTAAATCTGGTTTGCTGAGTCTGAATGTGAGTCTGAATTCCATTGTTTAATTTGAGCAAATCTGGCTTGCCGAGTCTGAATCCCAGGCTGATAATCTGAGTAAATCTGCTTTGCTGAGTCTGAATGTGAGTCTGAATCCACAACGGAATACAAGTCTGAATCCCATTGTTTATTTGAGTAAATCTGGTTTGCTGAGTCTGAATTCCAGTCTGAATCCCGGACTGAATCCCAGTCTGATCATTTGAGTAAATCTGATTTGCTGAGTCTGAATCCACAACTGAATGCAAGTCTGAATCCCATTGTTTATTTGAGAAAATCTGTTTTGCCGAGTCTGAATCGCGGTCTGATTCTAATAAAATCTGGTTTGCTGAGTCTGAATGTGGGTCTGAATTCCCTTATTAATTTGAGCAAATCTGGTTTGCCGAGTCTGAATCCCAGGCTGATAATCTAAGTAAATTTGCTTTGCTGAGTCTGAATATGAGTCTGAATCCACAACTGAATGCAAGTCTGAATCCCAGGCTGATAATCTGAGTAAATCTGTTTTGCTGAGTCTGAATTTCAGTCTGAATCCAGGTCTGAATCCCAGTCTGATAATCTGAGTAAATCTGGTTTACTGAATCTGAATGCGCGTCTGAATCCCCAACAGAATGCGAGTCTGAATATCATTGTTTATTTAAGAAAATCTGTTTTGCCGAGTCTGAATCGCGGTCTGAATCTAATTAAATCTGGCTTGCTGAGTCTGAATGTGAGTCTGAATTCCATTATTTATTTGAGCAAATCTGGTTTGCTGAGTCTGAATCCCAGGCTGATAATCTGAGTAAATCTGCTTTGCTAAATCTGAACGTGAGTCTGAATCCACAACTGAATGCAAGTCTAAATCCCATTGTTTATTTGAGTAAATCTGGTTTGCTGAGTCTGAATTCCAGTCTGAATTCCGGACTGAATCCCAGTCTGATAATTTGAGTAAATCTGGTTTGCTGAGTCTGAATCCACAACTGAATGCAAGTCTGAATCTCATTTTTTATTTGAGAAAATCTATTTTGCCGAGTCTGAATCGCGGTCTGATTCTAATTAAATCTGGTTTGCTGAGTCTGAATGTGGGTCTGAATTCCCTTATTAATTTGAGAAAATCTGTTTTGCCGAGTCTAAATCGCGTTCTGAATCTAATTAAATCTGGTTTGCTGAGTCTGAATTCCATTGTTTAATTTGAGCAAATCTGGTTTGCCGAGTCTGAATCCCTGGCTGATAATCTGAGTAAATCTGCTTTGCTGAGTCTGAATGTGAGTCTGATTCCACAACGGAATGCAAGTCTGAATCCCATTGTTTATTTGAGTAAATCTGGTTTGCCGAGTCTGAATCGCGGTCTGATTCTATTAAATCTGGTTTGCTGAGTCTGAATGTGGGTCTGAATTCCCTTATTCATTTGAGCAAATCTGGTTTGCCGAGTCTGAATCCCAGGCTGATAATCTAAGTAAATTTGCTTTGCTGAGTCTGAATGTGAGTCTGAATCCACAACTGAATGCAAGTCTGAATCCAATTGTTTATTTGAGTAAATCTGGTTTGCTGAGTCTGAATTTCAGTCTGAATCCAGGTCTGAATCCCAGTCTGATAATCTGTGTAAATCTGGTTTACTGAATCTGAATGCGAGTCTGAATCCCCAACAGAATGCGAGTCTGAATTCCATTATTTATTTGAGCAAATCTGGTTTGCTGAGTCTGAATCCCAGGCTGATAATCTGAGTAAATCTGCTTTGCTAAATCTGAACGTGAGTCTGAATCCACAACTGAATGCAAGTCTGAATCCCATTGTTTATTTGAGTAAATCTGGTTTGCTGAGTCTGAATTCCAGTCTGAATCCCGGACTGAATCCCAGTCTGATAATTTGAGTAAATCTGGTTTGCTGAGTCTGAATCCACAACTGAATGCAAGTCTGAATCTCATTGTTTATTTGAGTAAATCTGTTTTGGTGAGTCTGCATACCGGCCTCAATCCACGCCTTAGTCTGATTAAATCTGGTTTGCTGAGTGAATGTAAGTCTGAATTCCTATCTGAATGTGAGTCTGAATCCCATTGTCTTTGAGTAAATCTGGTTTGCTGAGTCTGAATCTGATTAAATCTGATTTGCTGAGTGTGAATGTGAGTCTGAATCCTATGTCTTTCCAATCCGGTTGGCCGAGTCTGAATGGGGGTACAAGTCCGAGTCTGAATCCATGTTTTAATCTGAATCTAACTAAATCAGGTTTGCTGCAACCTTTGTTTCACATAAAAGGAAGGGATAATGTTGGAGTTGAGTGTATTTATTTAAATTCCCTAACATTGACCTTATTTGCGTTCCTAAAATATCATTTCTGATCCTGTTGTGCACAATTCATTTCCGTCCTCCACAATCAACTGCAAACCCAATCTGGTATGAAATGCCTACTTTGGACAAATCCAATTTCTGACAGATAAAATCAAGTGGTGTCCTACTTGTTTCAACGAATATCCTGGTTCACTCGGAATATGGTAGCGCTTTGTAATAAGGTTCACTGTTACCATTTAATAACAATGATGAACAATTCTTTTCATCATTCATTTGTACATTTATACATTTCAGGTTATATTAATAAACTTTATTGTATAACGAATAGACATGAGTTACCAATGCATAATAATGGATTTATACATCAACAATCATAATTAATTTATCATTGATATGATACTTAATTCATCAACTAAATATACAATGATTTTGTTGGTTTTCATTTTTATTCAGATACATAATGTATGCATTTTGAGTCTTCGGATGAATATGGTTATTCAGAGCTGCATCTTATCCTTTATTTAATAAATTTATCGGTGACCAGCTGAGTTGAGATCAAAAGCTTTAACTGCCGTTCTCTGTGATACTGTACTGACGTTGGGTTTAATGGTTGTGTGGGCACCTTCAAACAGATACTCGGATAACACACACAAGCCCATAAGAGATGCTGACGTGAAGAATTGATTCTGAAGGTCTTGATTTGCATGCATTTAAAAGTCAGGCCTTTCATCTATGAAATGAGCCAATTAGATTTTTTTTTTTTGCATTAAACTAAGCCTTGATGTCCCCTGAGGCTACGTCCACAGTCATGAATTTAGCTGCAGATGCTTTTATCTGAAACCACTAATGCTGCTTGGGAATCAAACCCGGGACCTTGGTGTTGCTAGCGCCATTCTCTAGGAATTGAGCTACAGGACATTGTGTCTGAATTGTCTCGTGTTGCGTGTTTATTAGGAACCTTTGAATAAAACAGGAATAATATCAATGTGTAGAGCTTGATTCCCAAAGAGCACATGGCACAGCTTAAAACAATATCTTTTTAGATAAGAGTCACTGTAATTTACTGTAAAGGGAGTTTAAAAGAGATGATGATCTCACTCTGACTCTTTCTTTACAGAAACAGTCAGGGGTTTGATGAGGGGATGGAGGAGGAGAAGTGTTTGCTTGGAACAGTAGAGATTTCTGAAGACTCATCCACACTTCAGGGCGAGAAAGACACGCCCATTACCCAGAGTTCCACTCTCACAGGAAGTCAAACACAGGACGCTTCTTCACACACCCATTTCTCTCTTGATGAGGTGTGTTAGCACATATATTTCAGAAGGAACCAAATATTTCTGTTGTAGATATATATGTAGATATTAATCCTATATAAAAATTACACCTATCCAAATGCTTTGCTAATTTGTGTAAACTGCAAGACTGTCATGCTGTCATGATCTTCTTGTTACATTATGCGCAGTCTGTGTTTAAAGTTCCAGCGTTACACCCTCACCCTCAGAAATCATTAAACTTCTATTTCATATTGTACTCTTTTATACTCTTCCCTTTTCTTCCTGTACTGTGGTTTACTCTACTCTACGGTACTCTATTCTATTGTACTGCTTTCTTTACTGCTTCACTCTACTGTACTTTATTGTACTATACTCCAATGTACTGTACCTTTTCTGCTCCACTATACTCTCTCTATATATATATATATATATATATATATATATATATATATATATATATATATATATATATATATATATATATATATATATATATATATATATATATATATATAGCGCTTTTCTGCAGTAGCACTCAAGGTGCTCATCAACCACCACCAATGTACTCTACTTTTCTGCTCCACTCTGCTGTACTCCACTATACTCCAATGCACACTACTTTTTCTGCTCCACTCTACCGTAATCCACTATACTCCAATGCACTTTATTTTTCTACTTCACTCTTCTCTACTTCACTATCCTCCAATGCACTCTACCTTTGCTGCTCCACTTTGCTCTACTCCACTCTACCATAATCCACTATACTCTTAGTGTACTTTACTTTTTCTGCTCCACTTTACTCTACTCCACTATACTCCAGTGCACTCTACTTTTTCTGCTCCACTCTACCGTAATCCACTATACTCCAATGTACTCTACTCTTTTTGCTCCACTCTGCTGTACTCCACTCTACTACAATACACTCTACTTTTTGGGCTCCACTTTACCGTAATCCACTATACTCCAATGCACTTTATTTTTCTACTTCACTCTTCTCTACTTCACTATCCTCCAATGCACTCTACCTTTGCTGCTCCACTTTGCTCTACTCCACTCCACTATACCCTAATGCACTCTACTTTTTCTGCTCCACTCTACCGTAATCCACTATACTCCAATGCACTTTATTTTTCTACTTCACTCTTCTCTACTTCACTATCCTCCAATGCACTCTACCTTTGCTGCTCCACTTTGCTCTACTCCACTCTACTGTAATCCACTATACTCTTAGTGTACTCTACTTTTTCTGCTCCACTCTACCATAATCCACTTTACTCCAATGTACTCTACTCTTTTTGCTCCACTTTGCTCTACTCCACTCTACCATAATCCACTTTACTCCAATGTACTCTACTCTTTTTGCTACACTCTGCTGTAGTCCACTCTACTCCAATGCACTCTTCTTTTTTGGCTCCACTTTACCATAATCCACTATACTCCAATGGAATTTACTTTTGCCGCTCCATTCTGCTGTACTCCACTATACTCCAATGCACACTCCTTTTCTGCTTCACTCTATCATAATCCACTATACTCCAATGCACTTCATTTTTCTACTTCACTCTTCTCTACTTCACTATACTCCAATGCGCTCTACCTTTGCTGCTCCACTTTGCTCTGATCCACTATACTCTACTCCACTCTACCGTAATCCACTATACTCTTAATGTACTCTACTTTTTCTGCTCCACTTTGCTCTACTCCACTATATTCTTAATGTACTCTACTTTTTCTGCTCCACTTTGCTCTACTCCACTATACTCTACTCCACTCTACCGTTATCCACTATACTCTTAATGTACTCTACTTTTTCTGCTCCACTTTGCTCTACTCCACTATACTCTTAATGTACTCTACTTTTTCTGCTCCACTTTGCTCTACTCCACTATACTCTACTCCACTCTACCGTAATCCACTATACTCTTAATGTACTCTACTTTTTCTGCTCCACTTTGCTCTACTCCACTATACTCTTAATGTACTCTACTTTTTCTGCTCCACTTTGCTCTACTCCACTATACTCTACTCCACTCTACCGTAATCCATTATACTCTTAATGTACTCTACTTTTTCTGCTCCACTTTGCTCTACTCCACTATACTCTTAATGTGCTCTACTGTACGATACTCTTCTTTTTCTGCTCTGCCCTACTGTAGTTTACTTTACTCTATTTTGTTGCCCTACTGCATTGTACTCTTTATCACACAGTAGACCTTTACAGTTTTTGCTTTGTATTTATTCTTTTGAATATTTCTGTGGTCCCCTAAGATCCTGTGGACCCTTGCTCTACTGTACCATAATGTTTTTGTCTCTGTGTTGTCAAGGCGCCTGCACTGCCACAGAAGAAGCGCATCTTGCCAGACTGGATGATGGCTTGCGGTTCAGCTGGTAAAAGCCCATCATGTGCCAAAGGTACTGTCGCCAAGGCAACACAACCAATACTCAGATCACAGCCACATTTGCAGTAGCTATAATAAAAAGTATGTACAGCTCATTACTCATGGCAACACATCCAGCAACTAGGTTATCTTGTCAGGTAAGACTTGTTCATGATTGATAAAAACCCAGAGGGACGACATAGAGAGCTCAACCCAGCCAAACAGGGTTTAGATTCGTCTCGGACACCTCACCTCGATGCGTCACGGAGCTCTCCAGAAATGCAAATGTGTTGCTGATTTGCTTGTGCAAAAAGTGTGCTGGAGACTTCATAAACACCTCTTTAACACTAAACCCGTTCCATACAGCGCACCATCTGGATCTTTTTACTCCGCATCACATGGCCTGTAAACGATTTTGCCCATCTAAGTCAGTCTCTAGTAAGTTTTACTTACATAGTGCTTATCACACTTTGTACAGTATGAAAAGATTAGATGAAACTATCTTTATAAAGAATAGTTTGGATAAAATCTAATTTATTATTGTCAATTTTTACGTCATACGATTTTCTTCCATGGAATATTTGAAGAAGATGTCAAGCCAGACTCATGCAAAACGACACCATAAAATGGTTTGTGCACATTGTAGATTATATTCCAAGCCTTTTGAAGTCAGACGACAGGTTTATGTGAGGAACCGTAAATAATAACTTTTTATATTTTAGGTTGAACTGTGCCTTTCAATATCTCTGCACAGACATATAATTTACAATTGTGCCAGTGTTAAGACCTTTTTTTTTCACATGGACTGCACATAAGTGTAGTCTTATGAAGCTGTAGATGCACAATAGGAGACAGCTGCTATCTTTTTTCTTTCTTTCTGTGGAGTAAGGAAGGGCTTAGTAGACGTTTCATCCGAAAATAGAAATTTAGATTAAGCAATAATTAGGAAACTTCACGCTCAATGCACAGTACACAAAGATTTGCACACGCTTACCTCAGTGGATAGGTGTTTGGAAAGACTAAGTCACGGAAAGTCATACACTGGCTGTACAGTATGTCCTCTCTTGCGAAGCGTCGATGTAACCACACATCTGTGATTTTTGACGTCTTCGTGCCGAAGGTCACATCTACGGTTCGGATTGGTTTTACTCTGGGTGAATTCCAATCAGAAGTGAACGTCTTTGAAGTGGGACATACAGATTTTTCCATTTACATTTCTAAGGCAACTTTGCATGCGCCTGCATAAAGTCTTGATTTAATGTGAAATTCATGGGCTGTGGTGGAGATGTTTCATTACTTACATATCACTGCAAAGGACAACTAATCCCAAATTCTCATAAGTCATAAATTCTGTATTAGATTAATATTTGTTATGGTAGAGAAGGGCGAGAGATGAAAAGCATTTCAACTGGAATCTGCATGTACATTGACTTTCATAAGTATGGAGCTTATGAGGAGTCTGTATGGTAATTTGCAGTAAGGAAACTCGATGCTTCATCACAAAAAGTCTTAAAATATCTGGTGTCCTAAACTTTATTTTGGCCTCAACTTATTGTTCTTTGCAAGAACAAAAATTTGTGGACTGAATTATGGGTAGAAATACAGAGAGTGGGATTGAGACCTTGAGCTTGTATTACTCACACGAGCACTACGACTCAAAGGTTTGGTCAGACAGTGGTTTTGCATGATTTTTGGAAAGTTTTATAGGAGGAAAACAGATCCAATATTAAGGAGATTATAAGTGCAGCTATACAGTAGATGATTTTATCTGTTTGCTTGTTTTTTTTGTTTGATCAGGTGATGGAAAAGCTGTGAGAGGGACCCCAAAACAACCCAGGCGAGCAGCTACACCCAAAGTGGCAACCGAATCTAAGCGGCCACGTGCTGAACGTGTGTCCTCTGAGGAAGAGGAGGAGGAGGAGATGCCGAGGAGGAAGGCAAAGAGATTGAAGAGTGACTCTGAAGACGAGTTGGTAAACACGGGCCGGATTCTCAAAACATTCTTACTGCCTTTTTTTTCTTAAATCCAAACCTAAAGGCGGGGTGCATGATTTTTGAAAAACAGTCAAGCCACACTTGTAGCCAATTAGCAGTTAGGGGTGTGTCTACTTACCGACATCGTTGCCTGGGTTGTGTATGTGTGGGGCGAGTTTATCAAAAGATGGTCCAGATTCTGTTGGGGTAGGGGCGTGTTTGTTTAGGTGATTTCAAATATCAACATTGGCTTTGAGAGATCATGCACCCCACATTTAAAGGGACAATGTGTAGTTTCTTAAGTATTTTATTAGTCAAAATTGGTGTCAAATGAACTCTGCCGATTATCTGACTTTTTTGTAAGCTTAGAATTTCTTCTCTTTATGTACATTGAACCAGTAAGTCCAAGAAGGCTTCCGTGTCATTTCGCCATATTATAAAACTATAATAGCAGAGAGGGACAAAAAACACTAGCCTACCGCAACGTGTTTGAGTTGAACATGTGAACCAGCTGAAACAGACAAGAGATCAGTGAGTACTTAACGGCTACCGTAGTTGCAACATGCATTTGGAAAAGCGAGGCGCTAGAGAGCACTATTCGTTTGAATGCAAAATACAATTTCACCACTAGATGGCGAAAATCCTACCTATTGTCCCTTTAAGAAAAAAGTTAAGAATATTTTGTATTCACAAAAAAGTTATTTTTTTTCTTAAAGGAGACTTTTTTTAAGATGTCAAATAAATCTTTGGTGTCCCCATAGCACATATGTGAAGTTTTAGCTCAAAATACCATATAAATAATTTATTATAACATGTTAAAATTGCCACTTTGTAGGTGTGTGCCGTTTTGGGTGTGTCCTGTGCCAAACACTGATCACAATGATGGTGGTTTGTTGAAATTGAAACTCAATTGTGCTTTGAATTATTTTCTCTCTCTTTCTCTGCACTAAATGGCAGTCCTGTGATTGGATAGTGCAGATTAGAGGCGTTATTATTATAATAAGAGCTCCTTATGACATCATAAGGAGAGCCAAATTTCAACGACCGATTTTTTTTCATGTGCTTGTAGAGAATGGTTTACCAAAACTAAGTTACTGGGTTGATCTTTTTCACATTTTCTAGGTTGATAGGACCCAATCATATCACTAAAACATGGAAAAAGTCAGATTTGTATGCCATGGCCCCTTTAAGAAGTATACAAATTATACTGTCTAGGTATTTTTTATTTATATGACTTCAACCCACATAAACATAAGTCTGTAAAGTAACCTGTTTCAAACAGAGGTGGCGATAGAGAGGCAAGCTATAGCTATAAATCTAAAAATAAAGTTCTGCAGTATGTCTTGTTAAAGCAACACTATGTAGTTTCCATGTAAAAATGACTTACAGCTCCCCCATGTGGTTGAAAAGCGCAACAGTGCCTGGTATCAGACACTCTTCTGCAGGCAGGGGGAGGGGCGGGGCTGTGTTTCCTACCCTCCACCGCCACTTTCAGAGTGTGCTTGTAGCAGCTAGGAGGCTGCTCAGGTTGCAGCAACAGTACAATTTGTCCAGTTAAAAGTTGTTCTATCACTGAAATAATTTTAGAGACATTATTTAAAGCTAAAAAAACTACATAGTGTTGCTTTAAATAAAACCATCAGTTTAACATTGGATTTTTAATTCATATATTAATAACACATTTCGGAAAATGACACTGTAATCTCTGCACAGTGTTTTATGTAAAGCTTTGTCTGAAATGAAATAATAAAGATCTTGAGGTGGATTATTTACTGTTCACGGACCTCCTGACAGGGTGATGCACCAGTACTAAAGAGCACAAGAGTCGGATCAGTCCATGAAGGGACGAGCGGCGAATCCGACAGCACCGGATTGATGGAGCGTGAAAATGGGAGGACAAAGGGAGACATCAGGGAAGCAAGAGCTCAATCTGAAGATTCGCAAACAGAAGATTCCAGTAACCTTCAGGTCGATCAGGGACCTTCGCAGCAGGGGTCAAAGGTCAAAGAGTCTGAAAGCAAAACAAGCATAAGAATGGAGAAGAAACGGCGAAGGACACCTTGTCCTTACGGCAGCTCCTGTTACAGGTACCGTGCCTTGGTAAATGGTCTCTGAAATGGACAAAAAGTTTTTGGATTCTATTTCATTTAAATCCGTCGCAGATGATGAAAAAATGGTTTGTCTGTGGTCTGAATAACCTTTGAAATCAAATTCTTTTAAAACTTCCGTGCTAGCTAACATTCAAACTTTGTGTCAATACTCTCCCATGTTTTCCCTTGCATTATAAGAATTTTTTGTCTGTGGAAATCAACAGCATGTTCCCAGGCGTAAAGTGAAAATAGCTCGGAAAATTCTTTCGAGGTCAGGGCTTTATTTTCTCGCCTTTGTTTGCGTGTTGTTTCAAAGATGCACACACATGGTTTCTTTAATATGTAATTCTCTAAAATTTCGTTTTAATATTTAAAAGCTGAGCAATCAATTTTACATTTTAGCCCTCCTCACACACAGCACTCGAATCGTGACACAGACTTTCACTTGGAAACCCTTAAAGAGGTGATAAGCCGGCTGTTTTTGAAGGTTTGATTGTGTTAATGGTGTGCACCGTAACGTGTAATTTTTCCCATATTTTACTTTTATCCTTTAAAGGTTTTGTCTTTATAGAACGAGTGTTGCCAAATATTTCTCGCCAGAACTATGAACCCATTACAAAAACAGACCACAGCTTTATTACAGTAACAAAACACAGAACCATGTTTAGCGTGCCTGTTGTTATTGAAGCATGTGAGTAAATGCTACATAAAAGCTGTAATCAAAGAATAATTAACACTGATCACACAAAGCCCAACATTCGAAGTTCGCTGGTAGGATTACAAAAAAAGTTTGCAGGTATTTGTAGGTGTTTGGCAGGTGAGTATGAATTAGCATTTAGCTAACAACTTAAAAAGCAGCCCAATATAGCCTCACCCCTTTAGTGGAGTGTTTCCGGCGCAAGGGTTTGTGTAAAATGTGGGGTTTGTGATGTCACTAACCCAGGAAGAAGCTCACTGTAGTTTATCTAGATGTTTGTCGTAGTTTATGACAAGCGATTTCTATTCAAGCAAAATCTCCCTTTGCATTGAACTTGCATTGTTTTTTATGCGCAAACAGTAACTTTACACACTGACGGTACGTTCACACGGGGCGTAAACGTTAACGCTTCCCATTCACTTTTAATGGGTGACGTCATGCGTTGCCGAACTGAATTGTGGATCCGTCGGCGCTGCGTCAGTGCCGTTGCTGGCTGCAGAAGTTGAACATTTCTCAACTTTTCAGTCGGCAACGCGTGCATCAGCCGTGTGAACGTAGTTTAACTGAAGTTACAAAAGTGAAATCATACTTAAGGACCCATTTTTTTTTGTGTTCATCGTTAGTGAAATTAAAGTCTATTAATTCTCATAATTAAATTAATTTATGTTTTTTTTATAGGAAAAACCCTCAGCATTTTCAGGAAAGCAGTCATCCTGGAGACAGTGACTATGAAGAAGAGGAGACAGAAGATGGCGAGGATGATGAGAGGCCAGAGTGCCCGTATGGGACTCACTGCTACAGGTGAGGTCACCTGACGTTACCCCTGCAGAAAGATTAAAACAACAATATTTAAATATACAGCGGATATTAACAGTTGTCCCACAGTCATGTTAATATATAGGAATCATAAAATGCATGAAAAAAATCATGGAAGCTAAAAACTGTATATGATTGGTTCCAATTAGTATATTTATGTTTTTGTTTATTTATGTCATTTGTGCTTGACTTGTGTTAGGAAGAATCCACTTCACAAGAAAGAGTACAAACACACAAAATCTCCACGTAAGTATTTTATGTCCCTTTTATGTTTATTTACTAGGCCTGTCAAACAATAAAAGAAATAAATACACACATACATGTATACATTTTAAGAAAAATGTTATTTACATATACATTAATTTTATTATTTATATACTGTATATTTATATATAATAAAATTTATATTTATTATAAAATATATATATATATATATATATATATATATATATATATATATATATATATATATATATATATATATATATATATATATATATATATATATATATATATATATATATATATATATATATATATATATATAATATACACACATGTAAATGTTTCATTAATATATCTACTTGAACGTGTGTGTATTTATTCATACATAATAATTACACGCACATATATTATGCAATCACAAACGTTTATTTTGTATGTGATGAATCATGAATAATCATTTAACAGCCCTACTATTATGCTAAATAAAGTTAAATTACTTTTATTACAAAGCTATTTGAAAACATTGTCGCATGTATTCGGTATTCCAGCACTCGCATAAATGAGTACAGCTGTAACCTTTTAGACGCTTTTATGATAAAAATCTGTTTCTGTTTTGTAGATTATTTGTAATTTGTGTTCTTTTAGCTAAGTGGTGTAGTATTACATTTCTGGGTTGTGGGTTCGATCTCAGGTAACACATACTCATAAAATGTAAACTTTGTAAGGACTGTAAGTTGCTGTGGATAAAAGCATCTGGCAAATGCATACATCTGAACCTGTCTGTGAAATCCAGACTAGTCTCGTAATATACACGGTAAAAAGTCAAAGTTGGATTAACTTAAAAAATCACCTCAATTGGTAACACCTAAAATGTTTAAATTTGTTCAACGTTTTTAATAAAAATCGGAATTTTCCATGTTTAAGTGTTATAATCAGGTCCCCAGTGCTTTTATCAACCTAGAAAATGTGAAAAAGATCAACCCAGTTACTTAGTTTTGGTAAACCATTCTCTGTGAGCAGAGGTCATTGAAATTTGGGTCCTCTTGTGATGTCATAGGGGATAATACCACCCCTTAATCTGTACTATCCAACCACGCCACTGTCATTTAGTGCAGACAGAGAGAGAAAATAAATGACTGCACAATTGAGTTTCAATTTCAACAAACCACCATTATTGCGATCAGTGATAGCATTTTATTAGCTCATTTCAATTTAAAATAAAAAAAATTGCTCACACCTACAAAGTGGCACTTTTATCATGTTGTAATAAATTATTTGTGGGATATTTTGAGCTAAAACTTCACATATGTAGTCTGGGGACACCAAAGATTTATTTGAAATCTTAAAAAAGTCTTGTGAAATGTCCCCTTTAAGTAAAAGTTGCAAAGAAACTAATAATTAAAGTAATTAAAAAAAATTCACCTTAAATGTTAAACTAAAAGTGAGAATTTTAGTAAATAAAAATTAATTTTTGTAGGTGTAGGATATAACTTTCATCTTTTACAGTAAAATTTGATTTCACATAAATTTTTGACATGACCTTACTCAATATAACTTTAATATTAAATTATCAAGGTTATATTTTCACAATTTTTTTTTTTTAGATTATCTATGATGATTTTATGTAATAAACAAAACAATAAATTACAGAAAAGGATTTCAGATGGGTTTTTACTAGCAGGCATATTTAATGTAATGTAAATTTATTAATTTAAATATAAAGTATTGACGTTGTTTAACATAAAAATCACATGTCACTTACTTACTATTGGGGTCTAGATGTAGTGTTTTATGTGATTATGGGCTAATTTTTGCAAATGTCACAAGTAAATAATAAAATAACTATGAGAAATATTCATAAGAGCTTGTATAAAGCAGAAAAAAATGAATTATGCAGTCTTCCACCTGCGTAAAATATACACTTTTATATATAACTTTTATAATAACACATTCTCTCAGATACACAAAGTCTGTTTCTTACACATTTTTACTACTTTATAAGCACAGTCGCAACCCATTTAGTCAGAATAATTTAACTAAACCCAAGTAAATAAGATTTTAGGGAAGACAGACTTTCCATAATTTCCATAAAAGTTAAAAGTTTGATAAAAATTAAAATGGCTCCAGCCTCGAAGTGTGTAGTAAGCTACCACAGAAAACTTTTTTTGACCCTCAAAAACCCTTTTTTTTTTTTTTTCAAATTTAGTGAATTGTGACTACGTTGTCATTTTGCATCCTCTGTCAGACATGTGACATGTAATTATTATAGTAATAGCAGTAAATTATGCATAATTGAATGCAGCTAAGCCTTTACCCCAACCCTATAGTAGGTACCGTATATGTATATATTAATCATTATATTACTTAGTACTTAAATGTATAATTACGCTGCAACAAGGACGGCATAAATATAGTTGTAAACAAGTTTATTTAGTTAAATGCATGAGCATTTAACAGCCGCAAATCCTCGCACCCGACTGAAGCCAGACTCTGAATCATTTTCCACAGCACTGAATGCACTGTAACGCTTGCTGCGAAACCTGAATCTCTCCCGGGCGCTAGTCACATTAAACAAAATTAAATTCCTCTTTAACTAATGCAGAACATGCCGTGCGGACCCTGGGGAGGAACAAGCTGCGCATATGCATTGGTCAAGAGAGATATTAGCAGTCGCACATGCTCTTTCAAGCGTTCCACTTCTGATTTCTGTGGGACGGCAGATGTGACCGTTTAGCTACAAAAGAAGCGAAAAGACGGTCGGCCATTAGCAGTTAGTATGTGAGGCGATGAATAATTGGCATTTGATGTTTTGTGAAGTTTCATACTCTTTTGTTTATTTTTCACCAGTAAACAATCGAACACGTGACCAGTCCAGGCTCGAAACGACAAAGTCGCCACAGCTGTTTTCTGAACTCTTTATTGCTTGTAATCGCTATGGGCTAATAATGTTTTTAAAAGCCTGTTTGCACCATCTCATCACAGCTGGACAAAGTAATCATTTCTATTGACGTTTATCTATTTATAAACACAATAAAAACAACACAAGGCCAGTTTTGACATGCACCAATGTGTGCAAAGAATTGCACACAGCTGTATTACTGATATAACCTTGCCGGATTTGAACACACATCATCATTTTCCTGAGTCATCCGGTGAGATTTTATGACTTGTTAGGGTGAAAATGAGCACATGGTGTAATTAGATTTTTAGAAAGTCACGTTGTGATGGTGTTTTTTTTCCAGCCAAGAGTCCTGCTGATGATGAAGATAAGTACGACGCAAGTTTTATTAACGATGACAGCGAGGAAGAGGATGTTGATGAAGACTCGGAGTACGTGCCAGAATCAGACGACAGCGGAAAAGAGGACATTAAACGCCTACAAAAGGAGGCGAAAGCGTTTGTAAGGAAAAAGAAATAACAGGCACTTTTTTTGGACTTATACGTCTGATAACACACACAACGTCACTCTCTTTCATTGCTAACATAGCTTGACAAAATATCCTTTTAGTTTCAAGCAAACTTTTATTTTTACTAACATATATGTTTTTATAGAGTGTGCAGTTTTATGAAAGAGTTTATGTTTATTGTATGCATTTAGTTAATAATAATTGTGTGTGGTTTATATTGACTTGACCCGTACATTCTTTCCAGTCATCCATCGAAAACATCTTTAAAAACATACAGGTAGGCTATCCTAGTTAGTTGAGGGACACAAACGTTTTAAAGTAAAATTGCCATGATTGATACTTTTATCATCTAACATTTACTGATTTATGGCTTTGGGAATTTGGTGGCTTCTTGGAAGTCTGCATAAATGCGCTGCCTGCCTTTTAGATAAAGCTTCGCAAACCCAACAGCTTCCAAAACGAATTGTAGCCAAAACCCCGCAGGCTGGCGATTTCTCGAATGGTTGATAAAGTGATTTTCTGTGAGCGAGTAAATGGAGAGAAAAGCAAACACGTCTTACACAGGAAATCAACGAGTTTCCATTCTTTCCAAACCAATTTGAGAGTTCAGAATTCGCACAAACTGTTCAGAGGACAGAAATATACAGTACAGCTAACATCCGCTTTTCAGAAGATGAGCTGTTGAACTAAACAAATGAAAAAATAGGCGTAAGCAGATGTTCGCCAATGCATGGGTGGTCCGCTTTTACATAACTACAGTGCATTGTTGCATTACTGTGGCAGGGACAAGATTTTGTTAATGTTACGGCATTATTATCTCCATAAGCGACTCTTACAGCACTTACAATGGGTAAATTCGAGCTTGCGTAACTAGAAGAGATCAAGTTCACATGAAACGAATGCTTGGAAGGACTTCATACAGGATATAAAGTTTTATGTCATGTCTTTTTTGTACTCTGGAACATCAATTTTACACACTTTGTTCAAAGAACGATCGCCAGTAAATGTGACATCTGATTTAGTAATACTTTATGTGCGTATTACACCTTAAAAAAATACTGGGTTTTTCCAAAAAGGGACAAATACAAAATCAAGAACATTTTTATATTTGACCCAACAATGGGTTAAGCAACCCAGCGTAGGTTATAATACAATATTTGTCCCTTTTTGACCCAACACAAGGTTGAAAAAAACCACTTTTTTGTCTTTTTTGTAGTTTGGTGTATTTTTATATAATTTTTTTTAAAAAGTGAACGCTAAACTTAATTGCACTTTTTTTAGATTTTGAAATTACTTAGTACTTAGCACAGGACCATAATTTATATAAACCAGTTTATGGGCTCCTACTGTTTATTTTATGCTTGTGTGATGTGTTTTCTTTAAATAAATCACATAGCGGAAAAAAATTGTCCATTCTGTGAATTTCAACAAGGGTGGCTGCTCCCAACTCATATTTCCTGTGATGCTTAACGCATGGATATTAATATATGAAGAGCTTAGGTGCAAAACGCTACCTATGTCAAAAATAAGATTATGATATTAAATGAATGCTCTCAGCTTTTTGAGAAGTAGGGGTTTTTTTGCCAAAAAAGCTCTCAAGCACTTAAATGGTTTTGCAGAGAAAGACAGTCAGATTTGTCGAATACCAATGAAATGACTAAAGTGACATTTGGAAAAATAAGGCATTTCAATTACCAACTAATAACTTTTTCATTGCCAATAAAGTGAAATTAGTGCATCTAAACATGATGCTTGATAAAATTCTCCTTAACAAGACAGTTTACTATAGTTATATTGTCCTATGTTTATGCAAGACAGAATTTCGAGATTTTTTCAATTATTTTATTTCTGTGTACACACCAAAAGATATTCTGGCTGATTTTGGGCTGATTGCCCCCCTTCCGACAATCCTAGCTATGTCTTGATAATCTAGGTGGTTCTACAGGTTATCTTATCAGATTTTCCCTTGGTGTGAGGTGTGTTAAGAGTTTCTGAACCTGATCGGAAGAACGTCCGGAACCGCCTGATTGTGAACCGTAAATATACCGTTAATATTTCAAGTTCAATATTTACGATCAGAAATCCTGATGTGTGGGGAGACTGTCTTGTGGTTTCTGAACGCAGCTTCTAAACACGCAGCTTTTGTAGTCAAAAAAGTGCTTCACGTGGAAGATTTGACTCATCATAATTGATCCGTACATGGGAAATGACCTGACTATTACAAACAGTCTTCGAGTCTGAGCCTTCGAAATTAAAACCTAATGCCTGAACTCGTGTTACCTGATGAATCACAGATCTTGAAGTGCTGGTCCTTGTCTGGTTGTCTGTATGTGTTAGGAGCTGACAGGGCATTAGTGAAATTGGACTAAACGTCTGTTCGGCTTCATACCGTAAATCATTTTCTGAGAAACGAGAGGGATGGGCATCCACAACAGGGTATTGATTGGGAATGCTGGAAATTTTTTTAACCGGTTGCTGAGTTAAAGTCACACTGTAAAAATGCATTATATAAGCTATTCATCAACTCTATTTATATAAACCTTTTGTTGTAAATCATGCTCAGTACAATGATTTAAGAGAGATTTAAAGTCATGAAGTGTTTTGTGCATAGCACAAAAAAATTATATAAAAAGTTTGTGGCCATAAAATGTTTTGATTCAACTTAAAAATATTATTTGAGAACATTTTACACAACTTTTTTGAGTAAACAATAACTTTTTAGAAGTTGAACCAACTTTTATAAAGGTCCTAATATATACCCTTGCGGTACTAAAATAGACTATTCGTGTACAAAGCTGTTCTTTTTGAAAAGATACTGCCCCAGAGACCTTTCGTCTTTTATTTCTCAGTGTTTGATTACCCATAATGCTCAGCATTACATTTGCTATTACAATCAATGCAGGTTTCAGTCCATTAGTCCGTCAAAGGAGAATCTAAAAGACCTTGGTCTGGATTGAATTGAAGCTCATACTCAGAATGATGTTTCTCACAATCACTGCCAGATGCTTTCTCTGTCTGCAGGTTGATAATGTTTCTCTTCTAGTAAAAGATTTTTCTTTCTGTGGCCTGTTGAAGGTTATTAAACCCTTTTCATCCTCTTCATCTGGGGCGAGAATACATTATGACAGTTAATATATATAGATGCATAAAATCAGCCAGACAATCCTTCTGGAAACGTTCAGTTTGTTCCAAAAACTACTGAGTTGCTTACATAGGAGATTTAAGGCACCGGTAGGCACACTTCAGAGTTTGCCAAAGCTAGGCAACATAAGTGCCCATAATGCATTGCAATAATAAAAACGTCCATGTAAAATTACGGTTTTTGCAAAGAAATGCCATTTTTAAATATAAAGGTTGATTTATAAGAAATAGTTTCTGTCTTAGTTTCCAAACTACAGATACTATGTGACCCCGTCTGTGCAGGATAAAATCTTATAATTTAATGATTAGATTAGAAGCATAAAAGATACATTTCACTCCTTGATTTCAATCTTTGTCATGATTTTACTCAAATATTGAGGTTATGTTTTCACAGAATGCTCTTAAATTATGAAGTAACAGCAAATCACAAAAATGCTGATTATTACATGTATGTTTTTTTGTCATATCATGATAGCTCATTCATAAAATGACCAGAAGTTAGACGCGGTCAATGGCACAAATTAAATTAGATCAGATCTCCATGTAACCTTGATATATAAAACTACTGTCTGATGCCACATGCTACTAACACAAGCTTATTCCCAACCTCCCATCTGTCACAATGCAATCAGAATACCCAAATCTGTAGCAAATCAGTTCTTTTATCACACAGATGAATTTTATATCTCACGGTTTTATGTGTTTGCTCTTAATCCCTCCGACAAATGATTTGTCCTGGACAGGAACGTTTTAACCAAAGATAAACAATTCAGAACGATTTGTTCTTTCTTGACGTTCTACGCGTGTTTACTTTCACATTGTGGGATGAGTTGGTGAAAAAAATTGAGTTATGATTATGTTCATCTGCAAGGCACATTCATGGCTGAGTAGTCCAAAGATTTATGTGGGCATCAAAGCAGTGCATCTAGTTTAAAACAGCCGAGTCTATAAAGTGTCAATCGAACGAGGAGATTATGAGCATCAAAGTTTGATTTTACTCAATGATTGACCTAACTCCGTCAATATATTGACTTATATTAAGGTTATATTTTCACAAAATGTTCTTTATGTAGGATTTTATGTAGAAAAGAGGAAATCACAAAAATAACTAAAGGAATCCAGCATGAAGTTAAAGCAAACTTGGTTTTCAAGGCAATTCAACCTGCTATTTTAAGTTTTGACATGTGATAAGTTGACATAACTTATAAAACCAAGTTTAAATTGTTTAACTTAATTTGTTAAGTAACATAAAAAATATGTTGTTTTTTGACAAAATTGCTGCATTTTTTAACAGTGTAGGTTTTCACAGGTTGGGTCACATATTGGGCCCTATTTTGCACCCAGCGCAATTGACTTTGTCAGTGACGCATGTATCATTCGTATTTTGCACCGGCGCACAGTGGGGTTTTCCCTCCACAGACGCACATTTATAAGAAACCTTAATGTATATGAACTTGATTTGTGAGTGTACTTTGGGTTTGGACCTTGCTTGCGTTTCTTGGGTCCGATTTCAAAGCCCCCAAACCCTTTCAGCGGTGAGGGTGGACGCAGCGATGTCCTCTGCTGGCGTCAGGTCCTGAGTCAGATCCACCTCCCGTTACACGGCGTGCCCGATTTATGCTGGCAAGCTTGGGATTCCCCCGTCTCCTGACATTATTGTAGCGCTTGGCGCAACGATGGGGATGCCAGCTGATGAGACAATTGTGGCTATTTCCTCCCACGCCTGTTAACCTACGCTGATTTGGGCGGGTATCTCCTATCATACAAAACAACTTCTCTGTCTTTGACTGCTGCTCTTACAAGAACGTGGGTCTCCTCGGCTGTGAACCGCTCCTGGCGTGTGCCTGGTAAATCCGTCATAATAATAGCAACCTGCCATGAAACTTGCGCCCTTGCGTTTAAAGGGAATGTTGGATAGCGTTCTGATTGGTTTATTTGACGTTACGCCCAAACCACACCTATGAATAATGAACCTACTTCAGACCAACCCCTTATTGATTTGCGCCTGGCACAAGAGTTATTTCTCCAGCCGGGAAAATAGCAACAGCGCCCAAGATCCGCCCACAAAGTCACTTGCGCTTTGCGCTTCGCACTTGCGTTTCAGATCGTTAAAATAGGGCCCAATGTGTTTTGTGTCAATTATTAAGCATATAAGTTTTAGTTATATTCATTTATTAATGTTAGGAAAATTTTGATAACCGAAAAATCGTAGTACTTAAGCAAAACCGGTTGACCGTATCGTTTTACCACACCTAATTGTGGTTTTAAACAGAGCTAAAACATCTTGGCCAAAGTTTTATTTCTTCAGGTTTAATCCTGCATGGAAAGGTTTGGGCAATAATTTCAGTCATGAATAAACACCATCCGAAACTTGAAATCTTAGAACATCCTGCACATATTTAATAATGTTTCAGTAAGATATATGCACCTTCAGAATAATTTCAAAATTAATATCCGAGGATTATATATAACTATATTTATAGGCCAGTCAACCGCATTCGATGGTTTTTGGATTCCTGCCTTATATCGTAACCCTGCACATTTCTAAATCAGTAGGCAGTCGCCCGGAAAAGATGATTCTCTTTTGTCTGTTTCTTACATTTAGATTTGGGAGATTTAGGAAATTATCTTTGTGCACCTCAAGCCACACGTCTCTTCCAAATACGAGCGCTTGGGTCAACAGAGCCACAGTCTGGAAAAATCTCTCTGTTTTGCTCATAAACTCACTCGAGTGTTACAACACTACCATCAATTTTGTTTGTAAGATAAATCAGTTTAGGCCTGATAATGCCAAGCGTTGTTTCTGTCTTTTAAGATTCATGATTATTTAAGTTTATTTAAGAGCCCTACTCTAAATCATTGTTTTTGATTTATCCCAGTTTTGCATTGATCTTATTTACTTCTTTGGCTTCGTTTGTGAAACATCTCTTGCAATTTTTACTTGCTAATTACAGTGAATGTAATATAATTTTATATACAGAAATCTATTTTGCCCGATATTTCTGATAATGTTCAGTATAGAATGAACTATTGTACACCTTTTTGTAATCTACTTCTCTTGCTTCCATCATTCCAGCTCCTGCTGTGCCCATCTGATGCTTTCTGGCATTAGCAACGCTATCTTAAAATTTTCCAAAATGTAACCACAAAACCGTAAAGCCAGTTATAAATCTCAGGGGTATATCTGTAGCAATAGCCAAAAATACATCTAATGGTTCAAAGTTATCAATATTTTTATGACAAAAATCATTAGGATATTAAGTAACGATCATGAAGATATTTTTTAAATTTCCTACTGTAAATATATCAAAAATTGATTAATTATTAATATGTGCTGCTAAGGACAATTTAAAAGGCACTTTTTTTACTATATTTTGGTATCAAATTTTTTTAAATAGTTCAGCAAACTATTGTCCTATCGTAACAAACCATACATTAATAAAAAGCTTATTTATGCAGATTTTATGTGATGTATAAAAGTCAATTTCGAAAAATTTACCCTTATGGTTATGTGGTCCAGGGTCATAAATGAGAACGTTCACTCTTAAATATAAAGTTTACTGAATGGTGCTTTTTCAGGCTGTATGGTTCCATTGACATTCACAGAATTGTTATGTTTCCCTAAAAAAATTTGTATTGTTAATATTGCAATAATGTTTTTAAGAACCTTTCACTAAAGGATCTTCAGGAACCAAAAATCTCTTCTAACCCTTGTTAGCGCTTTTTTTTGTAGTGAACCATAATTGCCTGAAAGTGCATTTATCTTTTTTGGAAAGCTCTTACGATCAGATGCATGCCTATAAAAAATGGCCTACGTATGCTGCACAGTAGGATTTGGAACTAAGCAAATCCCAAAATGTGTTTGGTTGTAAAATTCAGAAATGTTTTTTTCAGACGCAGGCACAGCATGATAAAATGACCTGTGAAAAGACCCTGGTTCCTCTAATGAAGGCGTTTTACTGTAGTTTCTTCTGCTTTATGTCTCCCAAGCCACCTGCTCATGTTTCTCTATTCGCTCAACGGTTAGGAAACTCACATCTGATAAAACCAGTTTGACCGCCATGTACGTCCAATACCGCAAGAGGTTGCATTAGGGGTACGAAAGTGCGTCTTGTACTCTTCGGGTAGAAGCACAATTTGCTCTTCTTGTGTTTATCGATTGTAATAACCCGAGCCCAATGAACTTTCTGTGTTTATAAACACAGCGGATCAGCATGGATAGCTTATAATATGAACAAAGCAAGCAAGGGAGCATATCTAGATCATTTCCTCAATTTGTTCTTTTATTGAGCGCATGCAATGTTATCCAGTCTGAGGTGTATTAACAAATCTCATGATCACAGACTAAACAATTGGTTTAAGATCTGTACAGAATGCCTTTCTTTACAGTCTGCACATATTAATAAAAATAAAAAAAATTTGTGGGGAAATACACAGATAGATGGCCTATATACAAGACGACAAGATGCGCATCAATGTTTTGTGCTTGTTTATTTATAAAAGCTTTATAGTTGCTTTTAGTCAGGGAACATTTCGATATTCACTTAAAAGTACACCAAAGTTTAGGGTCACAAAACGTAATAAAAATGTTTCAGTATGAGGTGGACCAAATAATGAAGAAAAAGCAGCCAATAAGAACCCAGAACAGGTGAGAACTCCCTCAATACTCTTAAAATCTGTGCAAAGTCTTTTAAGGGAATTGTTTCTAAACCCATTATAAATGTTAGAAAACAAACGTGTACTAAACTGTAGTAGGCCTATTGAATTTTGGAATCACACCGTTCGACAGTTTTCTGTGTTAAGAATTATTTGGGCGGGGCTTAAACGATGGCTCGATGACACACTGGAGCCACCTAGAATGGCCCATCGTGAGCATCCATTTAGCGGTATTTGAAAATTGAGAGAGAGAGAGACGTCAGGTTTCCCACGAGTGGGCGTGGTTTCGGGGCCGATAGCGGACACACCCCCAGCGTTTGAAAGAAAAGAGAATCCTGCCTGTTTTTATTTTATTTACATGGCGGTTTTTAATGCAGGGAGGTTAATATCACATTTTTGGGTGGTGTGACAAACACATTTCATATCAGACTTTACAAAGCGGGTGAGACCTCATAAAGCTGCTTGATCAACATTTGACAAATTCTAGGTAAACTGTGATCACAGTTAATACGCTAAAATACGTTTTATTTATTTTGTGTTTTTTAATATAGCAGCAACATAATTCCCAAAGCTGCATTTGGGTTATTTGAGTTTACTTTTATTGTAAAGTGTGAAGTAAGAGACCGTAAACTTTTGAACTGTGGCGTTTATTTTAATCCTCAATGAATTCATCCGTGTCCTCAGGAAAAGGAGTCGATGACGTCATCATTAGTGCACCTCGAGTAAGACCGGAGATGAACATGAGGTAAACGGATAAAAATACATTTGAAATTGAAACAATTCGTTTACTAGCAAAATAATTGCCCACTTACACATATGACTGGAGACATTATCATGTATCCAAAATTGCTTCCATTTGTGAAATTAAAACGGTGATGTAGCTATTTGAACGACCTCTGAATCTATTATATATAAGCACCGAAATTCTTGAAAACAATACACTTGAAAATGTATGAATTTCATTGCATGATTATCAAAATATGAAACGCATTATGCCGTAGCTTTCCTCAGAACTGACTTCAATTTACTACCTTATTTTCAATGACCTAACCCATTGTTCCAAAGATAATGTTTAAAGCGTGCATGAAGTCAGTTGCCCTCAAGTTCACACGAGCGTCCCAACAGAGACAACACATCTGTGATTTATAATGTTATTATTACATTACACAAGTGTTTTACACTGCAGAAAGACTTTTTTTAACTAGTATTTTTGTCTTTTTTCAGTACAAATATCAAAAAGTGTTAAATCAAGATGCATTTTCTTGAATTGCAAAATGACCTAAGAAAACAAGTCTAGTTTGTAAACAAAACAAAAAAACATATTTAAGTGAATTTATGCCTTATAAAACAAGCAAAAAAATTACCAATGGGGTAAAAAATAAATAAATCTTGAAATAAATTCACTTTTTTCTTAAACACTTAATTCATGGGGGTTTAATTTTTATCATATTGGCTTTTTTTGCTTGTTTTAAGCACAATTTTTTTTGTCTAAAACTAGACTTATTTTCTCAGGTCATTTTTCTCATCAAGAAAAAACATCTTGATTTAAGAATTTTTAGATATTTGTACTGAAAACAAGACAAAAATTAAGTAGAAAAATTATACTAAGTAGAAAAGTCATTTTTTTGCAGTTTATAAAGTTTGACAGCAATAATTTGACCAATCCTGATTCTCATTTTGAACAGTAGGCTATATCTATTGTTTGAACAGTATGTATTATCTGTATTGTTTGATCATTCAAAATTGTTTTTTTTTGTGAAATATTACTCTTTATTATATAACTTTATGTAGCCTATATTTATGTTTGGCAGAGGTGTACAAATATGCTATCTGGGCTATTGTATTTGTTTTGTACCGTACCGTGCTGGCCCCGAGATGTTGCTCTTTCATTCGTACGTATTTTATGAGATGGCTAATTCGTATGAATTCTTACGACCACATTCATACATTTTTGAATTATTTGCTTTTGCCCCTGCGATGTTGGGGTTAGGTTTCATTTTTATTTTTATTCATTTGAATTAGCCAACTTGTAAAATACGTAAATTCTCGTGAGATCAAGAGATTTGATGGAGTTCTTAGTAAGGCTTCATTTATGTATCAACTTAGTTTCTCCTAAAATTGCTTAGAAATTAAAACAGAAACAAATAAGACAATTGTTAAAATACATTCGTGTTTAAAAAGCATACGAAAAAATAGTATAAACCAATAATTTAAGTGACATCCTAACCCAAAATCGAAGCGACAATTGTTTAAAAATAGGAAACAAAAGTCGGAAAACAAAACAAAGTCGTGGCAGGGGCACGTAAAATGGTGGACAATGTCACGAAAAACTGAGCAAAATAATGCGTGACTTTTTGACAGAAATTTGTGAGATCAGGTTGAGTTCATATCGAAATCTTCATTAATATTGACTTGATTTGGCAAATCGGAGCTAATTTTGTGATATCTTGTAAACTCTAATGGAGACATTTGTGCGATTTCTGGTTCTTGATCTCAGGAGAAATATCTGAGAGACAGTTGGCTTTTCATGTCCTCTCCATTGATGTCTTAAAGCGATCTCATCTGTGATTTTTTTTTTCCTATGGGTTTGACCAAAGATGCTGGGAAAGTCTCCAGCCCTCCTGCAACCTTGAAGGATAATTGGATTCGGATGAATACTACCCTTTGTGAGTCTTGTACCTCAGTTTGCAAATATATTTCATAAAGAAGCATGCAATTTTTCATAGTTGCCCATAAACCAGCCCAGCCTCTTAACAACTTC
The DNA here is from genome assembly GCF_030506205.2 of Paramisgurnus dabryanus. Classification (NCBI taxonomy): domain Eukaryota; kingdom Metazoa; phylum Chordata; class Actinopteri; order Cypriniformes; family Cobitidae; genus Paramisgurnus; species Paramisgurnus dabryanus. The sequence goes on along the minus strand of NC_133340.1, from coordinate 24,333,338 downwards.
ATTATTCAAATCACTTTACATGTCCCAAAGCGATCATAAGTTATGTGATTTAAACCTCTTCCAGAAACTATGCTATTGTTTTGCCTCCCTGTGCAAATCTTTATTTAATAACGTTCACATTGAGTTATTTGCGCCTTGAGGATTGTACGCATGTGTTGGTCCATGTATAAAGTGTGATTATGAAGAAACCTCGACCGCAAATACAGCTTCCATCTCGAAGGTCAATGTAGTGTCACCTGGTGTTAACCTTTTCAGCCCTATTGAAAAAAACAGATGAAACCACTTAAGCTGGTTTTAGCTGGACTTCTAACCTGGTTTTAGCTGGTTACGCTTGTGTAGCAAGCTGTTTTTTAAGGGGTTTTGAACTCTTTTTTAGCTAGTCAGGCTGGGAGACCAGCTTAAAGGAGTAGCTCACCCAAAATGGTGCCCATTGACTTTTCATAGTAAGAATAAATATTACTATAGTCATGTAAATTGGGAAAATTTTTGGGTGAACTACTCATTAAACCAGCTGCTTCCATTTTAAACCAGCCAATCATCTCAGCCAAGCTTCCAGCCTGATCAAGCTGGTTTAAGGCTTTTACTTGATCCGTGTACCCTCAACATCCTCTGTCACTCGCAAAGATGAAGTCCTGATTTCGTCCTCTGTTATTTTGCCAACGATGACCCTTGTGACCGAGCGCCAGTTGGCGAGTTTGATCGCCATGAAACATTTTGTGGCATTGTTCCTTGCGCTCACAAAGCAGAGAGTATTGATGACCCCATTGCTCATAGCGATGCACTCGATGATGTAGAAAACCACCAGTGAGTTTCGGCCGCGCGTGATCAGCGCTGGGTAAAAGTCCCGCAGCAGTGAAAAACTGTAGTACGGTGCCCAACACAAGACGTACGCCACCAGAACCGCGATCAATGCTACGACCGTCCGGCGTCGGCGACGCAGCCGTCTGCGCAGTTGCTCTGTCGGAAACCCTGGGACGTTCTTGAACCACAGCTCCTTGGAGATGCGGGCGTAGCAGATCGCCATGGTGATCACGGGTCCCAAAAACTCAACGATGAATACGAACAGGAAGTAGGTGCGATAAATAAGTTGCTGGTCCGCGGTCCAGATCTGGGCGCAGAAGACCTTTTTGTCATGGCCCACAGTGCTGTGCGGATACTCGTGTTCTGTAGCGAAGTAAGCTGAGGGTACCGAGATGAGGATGGGGATGATCCAAACCCCAAAAATAATCCAGTACGCCGTCTGATACTTCATACGGGGCTTCAGGGGATGAACGATAGCCATGTATCTGTGAGAAAGATAGAAATCTGGTTGAAGTGCTGAGTTTATGAATTATTTGTGATAAAGACCAAACATGATTTTCTTTTGTTATTATGACAGTTGAAGAAAGACATAAAACTAAATCTGGACTCGTTTCTGGGCCAAAGGGCTGTTTGAATTGAACATATCAAACCCATGAGAGCTGTATCAAATGACTTTGAGTGATTAACTTTGACGGGTAGTTTTGTGGGAATTCAAGTTTCGCTGTATTGACGACATATGTTGCAATGTTCCTGTTTACTACAGAACATCATTTTGACTCATCCCATGGTCATCTCCATCTTTCTTCGCTTAGTTTTTCAGTTTCTTTCTAAATAGGGATTAGGTGTGGCGCCAGGCACAACTTGCTTTTAATGGGGATGAGAGCTGAGACTCTCATTGGTTTATTGCATGTTACACCCAAAACGCATCCATTACTCATTACGAAAATAGGAACAACAATTTTAGGCCGTGCGCTTGGCGCATAAACCATTTTTTCCATCCTTAAATTAGCAAAGGTGGGTTCGGACACGCCCGTTTAGACCCTGCGCTGTGCGCTTTAGACAATGCGCTAAGATCGTTAAAATAGAGCCCTATGAGTCAAAATTGAACACTAGACCGATTTCTGCTTTCTTTGACTCATCTCGGACTCGTTCCTTCAAAGACTCGGTCTTGACTCGGTCTCGGACCACAGTGAGAGGAGAAGGACTCGTAATTTCAGACCGAGTCCTCTACACCAGTGCATTTTTTATATTTATAGCTCATCCATCCATCCATCCATCCATCTATTTACACTGAACAAAATTATAAAAGCAACACTTTTTCCTCCATTTTAATGAGCTAAACTCAAAGATCTTAGACTTTTTCTATGTACACAAAAGGCCTATTTCTCTCAAATATTGTTCACAAATCTATCTATCCACCTCACAGGTGTGAATAGCAGCATAGCAAGATGCTGATTAGACAGCATGATTATTGCACGGGTGTGCCTTAGGCTGGCCACAGTTAAAGGCCACTCTTAAATGTCGCAAGTTATAAGGGTAATGTTCAGCAGAGCTGTTGCCTGTGAATTTAATGTTCATTTCTCTACCATAAGTCTTCTCCCAAGGCATTTCAGAGAGTTTGGCAGTACATTCAACCAGGCTCACAACCGCAGACCACGTGTAACTACACAAGCCCAGGTACTCCACATTCAGCAGACCAGCCACCCGGACAGCTGCTGCAACAATCGGTTTGCATAACAAAAGAATTTCTGCACAAATTTTCTCAGGGAAGTTTATTGGGGTCTCGACCCGACTGCCGTTTGACTTGAGCGGGGAAATGCTCACATGAAACGCCTTTGGGGGACCCACTCACATTTTATTTGCTTCTGACACTCATTGATTAGCACTTTAAAGCTTTAATAACTTTCAACAGCTCTAAACAGCCGTCCAAGCTCAGAAATACACGAGACTGCATTTAATTTACACGCAGCTTCCAATTGTGAAAGAGAGGAAGGGAGTTTGTTTTATGGTCCGTCTGAAGTAGCCTGTTTTATATGATTTGTCATCGATTTACTAATTCTACCTACACTGTTATGTTTGATATTTACTTGTTTCAATTTACTTTTACACTGTAAAAATACTTTGCTGCTTTAAAATATTTATTTATTTATTATAAGTCATGTCAACAGAGATGAGTTGTCACAACTTATAAAATATAGTTGAGAAAAGTCAACTTAATTTTATAAGTTATAACAACTCACCTGTAGTTATAACAACTCATCTCTAGTCAAGATAAATAATAGTAAGTTGAAATGACTTGTAAATCCGAGTTAATTCAACAAAAAATTTTAAGGCAGCAAAGCATTTTTTACAGTGTTTGTATCGATGCAGAATATTTCCTCATAAAAGTATTGTTCATGTTTGCATTACATCACCAATATTTTTTTTTACATTAAATACTAATACAATTAGCATTTTAATTATTTAACTTTTTAAATTACAAGGTGATTTTTGATGTAAGATCAATCTTTAGTGATCTGGCTCTAAACTGCATTTTCCGACTTCCTTTTATTTTGCTTTCAAGCTATTTCATTTGAACTTGAAAGATCAAAGTTCCTCGGCATGTTCGGGTTTTTCATGTCAACTCTAGGGGCGAGACTGCATTTATATGGGCCAGAGAAGTATACTACTAAAGTATTTTAACTTTCTACATAAAGTGAATTTTTAAGTATTCGTATTTTATCAGTGTTTTTCTTTGGAAAACATACATTCCAAAGCATATTATCATAATTTTTACTCCACTACATTTCATAATTTCAAGTTTTTGGTTTATATTTAATATTTAAGTATATTAAACATCTAGTAATTTTTTTTACTTTTACTTAAGTAAAAAGTAACTTTTAATCAAGAACAGTAAAAGTACACAATTTTTATGTAATTAGGTATTAAATACATTTTAATATGCAATATAAAAGGAATACACAGTATGTTTCTATGCTTTATTTAGTAAAGTAAATAAATTTTTTAACTTTAAAAAACAGATGCTTGGAAAATGTAACTAAAATACTTAAGTAGTATACACCTCTAATATGGGCGTTATATTCAAATTACCATATGTTTCATCTACCGCATTTATCAACATACGATCATTCATACGATGAGATTGGCGGCATACGAATGTTTCATGAATCACACGTCGTAGATGTTTAGAGCCCTGTCTTAAGATGATATTTGCTCATGGACCTGCACTGTTTCTACGTTAAACTGACAAATGAGGCCCAATGAGCACAGGCTCTGTGATGTCATCACTGTAACCTTTTCCAAATCCGCAATTTCATAACCATAATTGACATTAATGTTGAAGAACAGGGTCATTCATCTCGTGTACTCTAAATGAAAAGTACAGCGCTATTTCAGCCAATTTATACCCTGTCTGTTGCGATTAACAACACAGTTTTGTCTCTCTTGAAGCGATGGTGCATCTGAATTGTGTCTTAATGGATCTTAATGTATGTGAATTTCACACAAAATTCAATGTATGATAGAAAACACTGTGATCAAAGTGGTTTATGATGCAGAAGCTTCACAGCGCAGTTTACCGTCATATGAAATGTGTACAGTATGCAGCCAATTTTTATTTATAAAACTAAATTTTGTCGAATATTAGAATGATTGTGACACTTTTTGTGAGCTGTGAGAGACAACCTATTGAACTGGTCACTGCATGCCAAATTTGGCTCAAACACATCTGGACTGGAAATTATTATTTAAATCACTAAAAAAATGGGTTTTTACAGGCAGGGTCACAAATACACAGAGTAGAGAACTACCCATGGCTGGTGTGGTATAAAGTTCAATTCGGACCCTGGTCATTTTCATGTTATGTGTGCGTAGATCTGAACCTGAAGAATCGTTAAAAGAAAACCATTTCGCTGAAACATATGATTTCGTTTCCACAAAAATCAATTTGCATTCGATTCATTTAATCATTTTGTGGCGGAGACAAATACGAAAACAATCAGGGTTCCTTAGGGTCTGTGCTAAAAAAACATTGTTCTTCCCAAGGGATGCCTCTGGTTATATGTGAGGATGCGATCATCATGGATTCAATAGGAACCACCTGCTGGGAAACAGATTCTCTGCTAGATCGCCAGGACAAAATGTACTTCCCTCCAAATCCGTGCGGATAGCAATATACAAGTAATCACGGGAAGACGGAGACGACAAATATTCACATGCGTAGTATTGATTTTGGCCGTTTTTCATTTATTTGTTGATTTTTAACGTCATTGCATGGCGAGATTAAAAGTAAGGGGTTTAACATTCACGAGGAACGTCATCCCTGAAGGAACTATACTGGTGGATGATTTAATGGCCGTGTCCCAAATGGCACCCTTAACATTTCTTTGACTTCAGTTTATTGTGGGTGATTGTTTGATCAAAGTTTGTTTAAGCAGAGTTAGACAAGACAGAGGCGTACTGTTGGCATCACAGACGCATTTCTGGCACAACGGCTATTTCAAATGGGTAGCAAAGGCTAATTTTGTTCAAAGGCAGCATTTTGGAGATGGCAGAGGCCTGTTTTCTATTCATGAAACATAATCCTTGGGGATTCTTAAACCCATCGACTAGTAGGCGATTCTCTTTTTATTCCCATGTTCATCACTCCTCTTCCAGATTTGATTTTTTTAATAAATCATTTGTTTGTATCAATGGTTATAAACATTGATTACTCAGCTATTGTTGTCCCTTTGAACATTAGGGAACGACCACTTTGGAGTTTTTTTCCGGGGGCAGTTTCACGGTCAAGGTTTAGATTAATCCGGGACTAGGCCTTAGTTTCATTAGGACATTTATAACTAAAAACAACACTGTAAAAAGTGTTTCTGTGCCTTAGTAGATTTAACAAAGATAAAATGAGTAAACTGAGTTAAAAAAAAAATTATTATCAAAATTTGAGTTAAAATGACATAAAAAAGTTGAATAATTTGAGTAATTCTAAATGAATACTTTGAGTAAATTCAGCTTCATTTTATCATGTATAATCCACTTAAATTTGTAAGAAGGAAATTAACTTAATAATTTTTGTTGAAACTACATGAATGATTTTAGTAAACATAGCTAACTAGGCAGTAGACTCGTAGTTCCCAGAATGCTTTTTATGGGACTGCATTTGGACAGTGAAATTTAAATTTTAACGCTATTTTATGTGTTTTTAAATAAAAAGAAAGATTTTTTAGTGTTTAATGTTCATTTATCTTCGCGATTTAGAAGAGTTTCTGTTTCATCTTTGAGTTTTGTAGTTATCATTGTTCAGAAGACTGGTGCTTGTGCTGCATACTGAAGTATGTTACGCTTTACAGCTGCCCAAAACCAAACTGGGTGGGCACGTTGATTGAATAAACAATTCGTGCCCTCATCTCACAGAAAGATGAAGTCTAAATCAATGTTTATGAAAACAACAACAAACCATAAAAGTTACCTGTACCAGGAAAAGTAAATTAAACAAATAGAGTAATGCTAGAACTTTTAGTTAACTCAACTTAATTTTGTTGCGTTTGTAATAAGTAATATTACAGTGTTTATTATACTTAAAAAAACTTGCCTCAATTTTAATAAGTTAGATTGAGGTTTTACTTTTTACAGTGAATGCTGTTTTGCATCTTGAGACAAAATATATGTTAAGATACAAGGTCATACATGCATATTAGTCTGGGACTGAGATAAGCCCTGTCCTGGAAACCACCATTTAATCTACTGGGATTTATCTCAGTGGCTTGCAGGTTAGGTACTCTGGTAGACTATAATGGCTTACTTGAGAGGTCTAATAATATCTTATGTTAATAAAGAACGTATTTTTTATATTTGTACTAGACGTGCTAAAATACTGTACGGGCAGGAACCTTTCCTGCACCCGGAGATAGTTATCGTTTGATCAAATTGAATGGCCATATCTGTTTGCAGTCTTAAAAAAGTTTGCTTTGAATATTTCCTGCCAGTGATAGATGCACCTTCTCTCTTGCCAATCTGACGCATATGTTGTGGTCTTGCTTCTCTCTAAAAAATTACTGGGCATTGGTTTTTAAAGCTATTATTGAGGCCCTCTGTGTGACGCTGGTACTTTAATAGTCAATTTTGGAACTCTCAGTAATGATATGAACATAACTCTAACTGCAACCCACATTATATTTTTGCTAATAACTCTTTAGTAGCCTGCAAAAAAGTATGTAGAGTTGGAAATGTCCTATCCCTCAATCTGTTAGCTTGGCGGCTGGAAGATGAAATGTTCTTTTTAAAATTAAAGAATGAGATTCAGCAGGAACAAACGTAACTTTCGGTAAACTTCTGCAAACAATCAATAACAGTAGTCCTTTAAAGGTGCAGTGTGTAATTTTAAGAAGGATCTCTTGACAGATTTGCAAAATAATATACAAAACTATATTATCAGGGGTGTATAAAGACCTTTCATAATGAACCGTTATTTGTTTATTACCTTAGAATGGGACATTTTTATCTACATACACCGGGAGTCCCTTACATGGAAGTCGCCATTTTGGGCCGGCATATTTCTACAGAGGCCCTTAACGGACAAACTTTTTACTAAGTTGTTTCCAACGATGACATGTTTGTCCGGTGTTGGCTACACTCAAAAAAATGAACTTGGTTGGAGTCAGTTTTACTAAATAATTTATTGTTCACTTTACTTAACAAACACAAGTAACTGCATATAATTACCTTAAATTAGTAATTTCAACAAAAGACTGTGTCTTGTCAGCTTTACTTCAAAATTATTTGTTCAGCCGATAAAGACTAAAAATGTTTCACGTTCATTTAACTTTGAACAAACTGTTGCCAGTAAATAACATAAATGTAAAATCTACAGTAAGTTACTGGCAGCTAGTTGCCAGTAATACACAGTAATACTGTAATTTCTACAGAAATGTTTTACGGTGTATGTTAATGATCTTGTTTCCAAATTCAAGATTTCTTGCTCATTCTTTAACAACTGAAGCAATGACATTTTTCGTCTTTATCTGGTTAACTGTTATACTGGCTATGAATACAATGGCTAAAAAGAATGTGTTTTCAATCGTGCCAGTGGCATTCATAATACCCAAGTTTAATACACACCAATGAAATTTCTGTAAACACCATCATCAATGAATACACAAACAGACACGGCATTCAACCGCAATGCGCCCACACATTTTGTATGAAACACACAAATCAGATAGATGGACATATAACGTTTGTTACAGGGAATGCAAACAGGTGGAGAAAGAGTTATAGAGAGACTGAAGAGGTCAGAGACAGGTAGAGATGATGGATAAAGGGAATATGGCATGTAGTGGATTCATCATTTGCCACATGTTTTTTCTCAGTAAGCTGTCTCTGTCCTTTCTCAATCCCAAGGCTGCAGTTTATTTCAGATTATTTCAGATTTATTTTATAGTTGACTATTATTCTTAGTTAATTATAAATTGTTGTAATATGACTTGTGAATGTAATGTTCAGTTAACTGAAATAAATCAGGCTTGATGACGTATGCAGCCTATGCGACCTGCCCAGGCTAAAGCATTCGGATTGAGAAACGGCCTTAGGCCTTAGACATAAGTCTTGTACCGCCACGTTTTCAACCTAAATATACTAGGGTCGGTTTTCCGGACAGGGGACTTATCCTTGTCCCAGACTAAAATCCATGTTTGAGCTGCCTTCATTTTAAATTTTTAACTTTATGATAGCAAGGACCCCTTCATAAGCCTACAGCGAGGGACCCCTTTCCTAACATTCATATATTTTGTATGAAGGAATGTATAAACTGTTAGATAAATAGTAATTGTAATATTATTAAGACAGCAAAACTTAAATAATTGGCTTCACAGTAGACTTTAACATTTTTGCCTTGTCTTTTTGGGTACCGCTTAGAACGAGACCCTGCAGTCTGAAAACCCCTGGCCTTAAACATGCATTAAAAAAACTCTCTTGCATTTCTTCTTTTATATATTTTTTAAAGTGTAAATTTGAATGTATTATGAAGCATCACTATCAGCATAGCGTCATTAAACCTCACCCGCAATAAGCCATGCTGGCTTCTAATGGAATCGTAATAATCGCAATTACGAGTCCCGACTACATAAACGGACAAACAAATTAGTTTTACGAGTGGGAAATTTAGGATCTACATAATACATTTTACTTTTAACTTAGTGTTACACTTAACTTAGTTTTACCTTTAGCATTAAGTACACTATTGAAGTGTACTACTTTTTCACCTGGGACTGTAAAAAGTAAAAGTTGAATTTAATTAAAAATATACTTCAATTGGAACACCTAAAAAATTTAAAATTCTACTTAAATTTTCTCACTTTAAATGAAAGTGTAGGTGGAAAAACTTATAAAGTAAATTTTTTTAAATAGTAATTCCACCTTTCACTTGTTACAGTAAAGTCCATAAGAAAACTGTTAGATTTCGCATAGATTAACAGTAGAGCATGCTATGATACTTGTGGATTATTTTAGAATACGGGATGAAACTAATTATAAAAAGTCATAGGATTCCCATGACTTTGCAATGGGTTACCTGTCTGGGCACTATATACTGCATAAATTAATTTAAAATATATTTCCCATAGAATTATTTCCATTTTTAGATTATCATTATCAAAAATTATCATTACCGCAACATGATATTATATTAAATATATGCATTTACAAACTCATGTTTCGGTAATGATTACTAAAAAGCTGTCTAGGTACTATGACAAACAAAATTTCAACTTTTATCTGGAGAGAACAAATAAGAACTGCTTACCTGGTAGCCATCTTGAGTGTCACAGTCAATTATGTCCCTTCCAACTATTTTTTTTTACCAATAATCACCAAATACCACATGTTTCTTTACGGTAATGATTATAGTATAACATGCACTGAAGCTTTTTATTTTTTAGTTTTTTTAATTGTAAATATTTCCATGTCAAAGAACCCAAATCCAGTCATGGACACGTTGCGGTAATGAAAATGTTCCCCTTAAATGTGGAAAAAACAACTTGGTTTGTATGATGTCATTTGAAATCATGTGCAAAATAGTACATGAAGAGATGTTTGTAACTGCAAGCTTTTTATTTTGATACTCTTACTTTGCATTTACTTGTGTGTAGGTGGAAAAACTTATAATTAAAGCAAAAATTGTCACCTTAAAATTTTCAATTAAAGTGAAAACATTTAAATTAAGATTGCTTCTGGTGGGCCACTGTCTTGTAGAGTTTAACTGCATTTAACAAAGGCAGGTGTGTTTGATTATGACTGAAGATGAACTGTGCAGCAACTGAATGGGACACCAAAGTGTATTTTACTTGTGGAAAGTGCCTTATTTTTGGACGCCAGAGATAAAATTTAGTGAGGTGAAAAAATGTATGATTTTTTATCCAAACTGAAATCTAAACTGCAGTACTACCCCAATAAGGATTTATTGTGCTGTTTAAAAAAATAAATTCACAGAGACACGCACTCACCTGTCCACAGCGATGGCTAGCAGAGCGTTCGTGGACACGTACAGAGACACTGTCCTCAGGTAGTTTATGGAGATGCAGAGCACAATCCCGTGACTCCACGATAGGTGTTTCACCACGTAATAATCCACCAGAAACGGACAGCACACGGTCGCCACCAGGAAGTCTGATATTGCCAAATTGGCGATGAGCAAATTGGTCAGATTTCGAAGTTTTTTGTAACGTGCCAATGAGGCAATGAAGACACAATTTCCAATGCCGCACACTAGCATGATGCAGACCAGGACCATGCCGATGACGATCGTGGCCACGAAGAACGCTTGGCCCTGAGTCGTGTCCGGGATCTCGTCTACTGGAATCTCGTAATCCAGAGGAATGTCGTAATTTGGCATAATGCTATCCAGTGGGTGGCTTTGTCCCAAGGTCCATGTCCAATTTAATGTGCTGTTGTTGGCGTCTCCCATCTTCTCTCATCAAATAAAGCCACCAGGGTCTTCCATAATTTTATTTAGTGAATGGATGTGCTGGAGTTTGCTGTAGAGAATAAATAAATTATTTTCATAAAATCACAGAATCTTTTCATGTCAAACGAAATTTAGATGTAAATGTTTAATAAGCTTGACAAGTTTTGTAGACAAAGCTACTTGCATAGCTTCAGAAATGGTCAAAAAATGCTCCCAGTCACCCTTTCATATAAACCAATGAGTTTATATCATTACCACATTATATACACATCTGTACCTAAGTAGTACATATAGGACCTTTTCAAAGGCTACTGCCCCAGTGACAGTTTGGGACCATTTATTTCCGACAGTTGAGTACGGGTCAATAAATTGCTGTTTGGGTTAAACTTTTCCTTATGGAAGAAAATATATCAAACCCACGCACCACAACACTATAAAACAACTTTTCCTCAGAGGTTCGAGTCAAAAACATGTGTTTTTGCAGAGATGGAAATTGCGTTTGGTTTGTTCGAGTTTGAAAAATAATTATCTGGCACATTTTGAAATATGAATGGCAACGAGCTCAGCTCACAGATGGCCAGATTAGTAACATGTTTACAGTAAGACTCAGAATTAGATGCTTGTTTATTTATAACTCATAATCGAACAGAAGCCCTACTGTACTTAAAAATAACGGTTAGTAAAAGGATCTTTGGTTCCATAAACATCCACAGAAGCTTTCTGTTGCACAAAAGTTTGTTTATAGTGGAAAAAAAATTTCAGACTATGAAAAGGTGAAGAAGAAATTATAAAAAAACTTTGTTGGTTCTGCGGGGAAGCAAAAATCACGTGGCCGTTCTTCAGCATACCACTGAATTTTTAATCGAACCATACATTATTTAGACACCAGATATCATTTTTTTATGTTTTACTAGTGGGTGCAGAATACTTTAGCAAAATAAAGTCAGCTGTGGCATATTATACCCAACAATCGACATACGACTACCAGTAAAAGTGATACAAATTTGGGACCCAACATTATTCAGACACTTTGACCGTGTTTTTTTTTTTTAATTGATAATGCGACCTGTTTATTGCTTGGTAATTCATAAAAAATTAACTTTCACTTTTTTATCAATTTTACTTAATCCTCTCATGTTGAGATTACTTGAAAAAATCAATTTAACATTGTTAACTTAATTTAATTGAGTTAATTCGTCAAAAAAGTCTTGTCAGCTTTACTTAAAAATTATTTCTTCAGCCAAAATAACATTGTTGCGTAAAGTTAACAGATTAATAAAACCAATGCAGACTTTTATCCTATTGGCTGATGATGTTGCAGTGTATTATGGATAACTGTTGTTCTAGCACCCTCTTGCAGACATGTAGCACCATTAGATAGGTACGTGAGTAATAAGTGGCCAAGTATATGTCAATGAACTTTTTGATATATTTTTAGAATGAAAATTTGTTTCATTTGTGTTCATATTGTTGGAAAAAATTGAATTCAAGTTTGTATTGTCGGGTTTCTTATAAAACATTTGATGAAATTAAAATTGTAAATATAAATTTTTATTGCAAAGATAAATGACAAATTATGTTTGCAGTTACAAGGTCATAGTCATGTATAGTTAATACAAAAAAAACAAAACAAATCTATCTTGTTTTGTTGTGTTACTTTTGACCCACCTGTGCGTTACTTTCGTCCCTGCTGACAGGGTCAAAAGTAACAATTCACTAATTATGTTCAAAGTGAAATTTGTTCAAAATTCCAGCTGGTATTGATTGAACACACTTGTGAGTTACTGACCACAGCAAAAATATATCTCTGTCTAAAACATTATCTTTTAAAATTATGCTTTTCCTGAAACATTACACTTTCGCCTCTGCTCTCCCCTAAATACCACTTTTCATTTTTTGCAGTGTTGAATGACCTTAATTGGTATTATTCATTGTGTACTTACATTTAGTAGCTGACAGCTATTCAACCTAATTGATTTGTGAGACCGTCTAACAGAAGAATGGACAAAAGCGATGAAATATCAAATATTTTATTTATAGTGACTAACTAATGTGAGAACTGTTAACGGTGTCTGAATAAATTTTGGTTTGACTATAATAATGAGGATGCTGTAAATCCTTTAATATTCATTTGTTTATGGTGGTTTTAGTATTCTGGTGAATGGTGACAGTCTATGAAATGAGGCTGATGTAAAAAAAAAACGTCCCTGTGTCGCAGTTCAAATACTGTCAGTACTAAATATTAGTCAAAATTCAATTAAAAATGTCCCAGCTCTGTCAAAGTACTCAAATGTCCAAACTTTCCCAAAAAACAGAACATACTTATAGGACTTATGCAAATTGGGATGCAGGTTGTGTTTTCATTTGCAGATGACATATGAACTGGAAATGTATTAAGATCCCTTAGAGTATCACCATCATTATTAAATGCAGTGTGTAAGTTTAAGTGTGTGACTTTTGATAAACCAGGATTTCACATTTACAAGTGATTTCACATTTACAAAATGCAAAAATACACACGGTCAGAAAAAGAAAATGGTCAAAATATGAAGAGTTTCGTTGCAGAACGAGATAAATCCATTTTTTTACATTTTTGTCAAACATGTTTATTATTATGCTATCATGTTATTGTGTTGTTTTATGGTGCTACTAAGCTGTATTTTTAAGTTATGAAGGTTTAAATGAAAACAAACCAACTGCAGTTGAATTGATATTAATTGGAATGCACAACCAAAAAACTAGATTTCTGAACAATTAAAAACACGGATTTATCTCGTTTTGCAACGAAACTCTTCATATGTACCCTAGTTCATATTAGTATCTCAGATGTACATATTGAAGATACAAATTAGTATCTCAAAGGTATTGGTACCAATGCACATATATGTTATTAGGATCTGCCCCAATACATATTTTGACCCTTTTTTTTCTAGCAGTGCACGGCTGATGTTAAAAGTGGTTTCCCACAACATAAGTCATTTTATATTTGTTGTATTTGTATAATGTGCAGTACAACCATTATTACAGTAGTTTATTATCACTATTAAACAATGGCACGTCTGATCATTTAGATCAAATATTCAAATAAGTTATTAGGCACTCTTGCATTGTAAACACTTTTACATTAGTTTATGGCTAACACTTTCCAATATGGTTGTATTTCAATTAGTTCATGCATTAGCTAACATAAACTATATCAATGATCTTATACAGCATTTATTAATCTTAATTCATGTTAATTTTAGCCTTTATAAAAATATATTAAAATCAAATTGTCGACATTAGTTAATGCACCCTGAACTAACATGAATAACTGTATTGATATTAATTAACATTAACAAGAATGAATAAATGCTTACATAACTATATTGTTTGTTCATGTTAGTTAATGCATTTACTAATAGAACCTTACTGTAACCTGTTACCCGTTTATGTTATTTACTAGTCTGTTATAACGAGATGATCAGTAACAATAACTTTGAATTAATTCTTTGTCAGGGTAACCCAAATCATTGTGTTATGATTTATTATGAGTTATTATAACCAACCCATAAGAAAATTAACTGTACTTGAGTGTTTACTATGGTAAACGGTATTGTATAGTAATTACCACACTTCCTTAATGTATATTTTTTTAACTACAGTGAATTTATCAATTGTTTGATATTAAATGGTTTAAAATCACTATACGCGCCTATCTACAGTATACCTTTTTTTCATGTGGTATACACATATGTACTCATATGATGCTTTTTTCATGTGTTTACTACAATAAATACTAAAGTACCCTATATGACAATCTTTGTCACGTGGTGTAATTGACCATAAATCATTCATAATCAAAATAATAAAGGGAATAAGCCACAGAACACATGTTCTCAAAAACTCAACAACAACCACCCACAGATTTCAATGCAAACTTCATATAAGTTACGCGTTTTAGACAATACTTGAATTGCGTCTGCTTTTGGTCTAGATATGTTTGTATAAAACTTAATACCCAAATCTACAAAAACGAGTACAAGTCGTTGCGCAAAGAGAAAATGATAAAACCTATCTTACCTTCACACCATTGTCGTTTTCGTTTGAATGTCCTTAATCTCCAAACAAACACGCGTCTGCATCTTAAGATGTGTCTACTTTATTTAATTGTTCTCGCAAAAGCGCTTTCGGCTGTCCGGATCTGCAAATGATAAAGAACGCGCAGCGCCTCCCATCCAAACGAACCTCTGCGCGTCTCCAACCTGTAACGCACGGGTACGCGCGCATCACACACGAAATCTACATATCCAACTGCAACACAATGACTCAGTATGTCTCAGGTATCATATGATAAACAATAAATGTGCACAGTGGTTTCTGTTTCATCTCCAGATTTATCTTCATGTGAAGCTGTGTGTTGTGCCTGTGGGCAACTCTGTTTTCTTTTGTTCTGAGCTTTTGTTATGTTTAATCCATGTTTAAGCCAGACAGCAGAACTGCACATCCCTTTGAAACTGTTTCTTAACTCAAACACACATTCACAATCCCTACAATTACATTCATGCACTTTAAAGACAGTTTTGTTCAAAATATATTAGCAGTACATGTGTTCCATCCAATGCACCCTTAAGCGTTGTGTTGCAAACATAATGCTTTACTAGTTGAGCTACAGGAACGCCAAACCAACAATGTAAATCAATATTTTTACAAAAGAGACCTCGCAAAGCATGTCTATCTATTATTTTATTATATGATACCGAATTCTCTTTTTATTAAATTGGACATATCATGAAAATCCGACTTTTTCAATGTTTAAGTGCTAAAATTGGATCCCTAGTGCTACCTAGAAAATGTGAAAAAGAACAACCCAGTAACTTAGTTTTGGTAAAACATTCTCTGCAAAAAATAGCTTATTGAAATCTGGCTCCCCTTGTGATGTCAGAAGGGGATAATACCACCCCTTAATCTGCATTATCCAACCACGGCACTGCAATTTAGCGCAGAGATCAGCATTTGCATCGAAAAGGACATAACCAAAACGGCACCTTCATAAAAGTGACTTCATAAACATATTTTTAGTTAATAGCCATCTGGAAAGGCTCATGGTACACTGCAAAAACCTTGAGAGAAATAATCAAGTTCAACCTGAAAATAAAATTTAAGCACGGCACAGAGATGAGGGTTCGGCAATTGACCTCGATACCCAGACTGAACCAACAGGCAAGAGATTTTCATCAAGTGTTTTCATTGGGACAATAGATCCGCTCCAATTGGATTTGACTACTAAACCTTTCAAGAACATGTGATGGGTTATTGTGAAGTATTTATAAATCATATTGTGTCATAAATTTGATAATGCTGAAGTCTTGTTTCACAGAACATTCTGCTGTGTCGTAAAAATACAAAAAGTAACGTAAAAAAAAAAGTTCATATGTTATGCATTTTAACTAAATTAATTCTCAAGAGTCCCCAAATAGACATCATGTTCTTGTCAGATGGCCTGAGAAAACCCAGCTAGTGTCATTGTTTGTAATTTATTGCTCTTAACACAAAACAATCCTATGTAATGTAAAGAACAAGCTGTGAAAATATACCCTTGATATATTTACTGAGTAAGATTGAAATCAAACTTTAATGCTCAATTCTCATGATTATATTATACGACTTTCATCTGGTGACCCTTTAACATTTTTTGGTGTTCAGGTGCATCGTGAGCAGGACATGTTTTTCGTACGTTTCCATGCATTTGGCAAACACTTAAGCAACATTTTATATTTTATTACCCCACATGTATGCCCTGGGAGTTAAACCTGTGATCTTGGTGTTGCAAGCACTACTGGCAAAGCTACAAAACACTTGGACAACAAATAGAGGAAAATTAAACAGGTGATGTGGCGAAGATTTACTCGCATGGGGAGCACGCAATCTATCAAAGATCCTCAGTCACGCACAAACAATCACACAAGCTTTCGTGAACATGAACATCCTTTCAAATTTACAGCTTTTACATCAGTTGGTGGTGAGAATTGCTGCGTCACCAAAAAAAATCGGTCTCTTTAAATCTTTCTCTCATGACATGTCGCACACAATGTCCCTGTAAAACTCAAACCGTAAAACCCACAAGTAGCTGAAAAACATCAGTAACACAAACACTACACAAGTGAGCAACACAACAGGATGAAATTAGAGCGCTTGTGTTATAATGAATGAAGCTTTAATGGTGGCCAGCTGTGAACTTCCATTAAAAATTCGGTGAAGGAATCTGACAGCAGTATCAGACGTCGAACATCCAGCACGCTTGACTTACTTCACAGATTGTGCGTTTTGACCCAGATCACAGGCGTGTGGAGAAAGATGATTGGACTGTCATGACTATGAGAGCTTAGCAGTTTGTTCATTTGGAGACTAAGAGAGGATGACAGGATCTACTCTGTGCCTTTTCTATCATTAAGATCAGTGGATCTCAACCTTTTTGACCTTAAGACCCAGCACTGTCCACACCAATAGTTGAAGGCCCTAGTGATGTAGTACTCGAGTCCGGTCTCAAGACCGATTTTCTGCTTTCTCGGACATCCCATGGTGCAATGCAAAGATACCGCCATCAGAGCCATTTATTTATCTCTAGAAAAATAGGGTGAAGATGATGAATGTGGTAGGGATTTTTTAGGGAATGATAGTAAAAGCATAGTCCATATTAAGACGTTAAGACTGCTCCTTTAAACAAGTCTAGATTAGTCTGTAGGCCTAACTGTTGATTATTAACTGGGGTGATATTAAATCATGAATATGAAAACTGACATGTTTTTATGGTCTTGGTCTCGACTCGGTCTTGACTCCTAAAGGACTTGGTCTTGACTCAGACTTGCTTTCTCAAAGACTCGGTCTTGACTCGGACTCGACTGAATTTGAAAACCAATGGACTTGGTCTCGACTCCTAAAAGACTCTGTCTTGACTCGGACTCGACTGAATTTGAAAACCAACGGACTTGGTCTCAACTCGGTCTCAACTCCTAATGGACTCGGTCTTGACTCGGACTCGACTGAATTTGAAAACCAACGGACTTGGTCTCGACATGGACCCGACTATATTTGAAAACCAACGGACTTGGTCTCGACATGGACCCGACTATATTTGAAAACCAACGGACTCTGTCTTGACTCGGACTCGACTGAATTTGAAAACCAATGGACTCGGTCTCGACTCCTAAAAGACTCTGTCTTGACTCGGACTCGACTGAATTTGAAAACCAACGGACTTGGTCTCGACTCCTAAAGGACTCTGTCTTGACTCGGACAAGACTGTATTTGAAAACCAACGGACTTGGTCTCGACTCGGTCTCGACTCCTAAAGGACTCGGTCTTGACTCTCGACATGGACTCAACTGTATTTGAAAACCAACGTACTTGGTCTCGACTCCTAAAGGACTCTGTCTTGACTCGGACTCGACTGAACTTGAAAACCAATGGACTCGGTCTCGACTCCTAAAAGACTCTGTCTTGACTCGGACTCGACTGAATTTGAAAACCAACGGACTTGGTCTCGACTCCTAAAGGACTCTGTCTTGACTCGGAGTCGACTGTATTTGAAAACCAACGGACTTGGTCTCGACTCGGTCTTGACTCTGACTCAACTGTATTTGAAAACCAACGTACTTGGTCTCGACTCCTAAAGGACTCTGTCTTGACTCGGAGTCGACTGTATTTGAAAACCAACGGACTTGGTCTCGACTCGGTCTTGACTCTGACTCAACTGTATTTGAAAACCAACGTACTTGGTCTCGACTCCTAAAGGACTCTGTCTTGACTCGGACTCGACTGAATTTGAAAACCAACGGACTTGGTCTCGACTCCTAAAGGACTCTGTCTTGACTCGGACAAGACTGTATTTGAAAACCAATGGACTCGGTCTCGACTCCTAAAAGACTCTGTCTTGACTCGGACTCGACTGAATTTGAAAACCAACGGACTTGGTCTCGACTCCTAAAGGACTCTGTCTTGACTCGGACAAGACTGTATTTGAAAACCAACGGACTTGGTCTCGACTCGGTCTCGACTCCTAAAGGACTCGGTCTTGACTCTCGACATGGACTCAACTGTATTTGAAAACCAACGTACTTGGTCTCGACTCCTAAAGGACTCTGTCTTGACTCGGACTCGACTGAATTTGAAAACCAACGGACTTGGTCTCGACTCCTAAAGGACTCTGTCTTGACTCGGAGTCGACTGTATTTGAAAACCAACGGACTTGGTCTCGACTCGGTCTTGACTCTGACTCAACTGTATTTGAAAACCAACGTACTTGGTCTCGACTCCTAAAGGACTCTGTCTTGACTCGGAGTCGACTGTATTTGAAAACCAACGGACTTGGTCTCGACTCGGTCTTGACTCTGACTCAACTGTATTTGAAAACCAACGTACTTGGTCTCGACTCCTAAAGGACTCTGTCTTGACTCGGACTCGACTGAATTTGAAAACCAACGGACTTGGTCTCGACTCCTAAAGGACTCTGTCTTGACTCGGACTCGACTGAATTTGAAAACCAATGGACTCGGTCTCGACTCCTAAAAGACTCTGTCTTGACTCGGACTCGACTGAATTTGAAAACCAACGGACTTGGTCTCGACTCCTAAAGGACTCTGTCTTGACTCGGACAAGACTGTATTTGAAAACCAACGGACTTGGTCTCGACTCGGTCTCGACTCCTAAAGGACTCGGTCTTGACTCTCGACATGGACTCAACTGTATTTGAAAACCAACGTACTTGGTCTCGACTCCTAAAGGACTCTGTCTTGACTCGGACTCGACTGAACTTGAAAACCAATGGACTCGGTCTCGACTCCTAAAAGACTCTGTCTTGACTCGGACTCGACTGAATTTGAAAACCAACGGACTTGGTCTCGACTCCTAAAGGACTCTGTCTTGACTCGGAGTCGACTGTATTTGAAAACCAACGGACTTGGTCTCGACTCGGTCTTGACTCTGACTCAACTGTATTTGAAAACCAACGTACTTGGTCTCGACTCCTAAAGGACTCTGTCTTGACTCGGAGTCGACTGTATTTGAAAACCAACGGACTTGGTCTCGACTCGGTCTTGACTCTGACTCAACTGTATTTGAAAACCAACGTACTTGGTCTAGACTCCTAAAGGACTCTGTCTTGACTCGGACTCGACTGAATTTGAAAACCAACGGACTTGGTCTCGACTCCTAAAGGACTCTGTCTTGACTCGGACTCGACTGAATTTGAAAACCAACGGACTTGGTCTCGACTCCTAAAGGACTCTGTCTTGACTCGGACAAGACTGTATTTGAAAACCAACGGACTTGGTCTCGACTCGGTCTCGACTCCTAAAGGACTCGGTCTTGACTCGGACTCAACTGTATTTGAAAACCAACGTACTTGGTCTCGACTCCTAAAGGACTCTGTCTTGACTCGACTGAATTTGAAAACCAATGGACTCGGTCTCGACTCCTAAAAGACTCTGTCTTGACTCGGACTCGACTGAATTTGAAAACCAACGGACTTGGTCTCGACTCCTAAAGGACTCTGTCTTGACTCGGAGTCGACTGTATTTGAAAACCAACGGACTTGGTCTCGACTCGGACTCAACTGTATTTGAAAACCAACGTACTTGGTCTCGACTCCTAAAGGACTCTGTCTTGACTCGGACTCGACTGAATTTGAAAACCAACGGACTTGGTCTCGACCCTTCACGAACTTGGACTCGGCATAAGCGGTCTCTCCCCATCACTAGAAGGCCCAATAAAGCATCCAAAGCTTGGTGCAACTAAGATCTACATTACAATCAAACACTCTGTTCGGATGAACATGAATAAAGATATTTTGAGGAATGTTTGTAACCAAACCGGTCATGACCCCCATTCACTTCCATATTTGGGGATCATGATCATTTTTTTTTTCAAAATATCTTCTTTTGTGTTCATCAGAACAAAGAAATTTATACAGGGTTGTAACAATATGAGAGTGATTAAATTATGACAGAATTTTTATGAGGTGAACGATCACTTTAAGGATTCCTTGGTGAGTCCCTGGACCCACTATAAAAAGTGAAGGTTCAACACAAGATTACTTCAATTGGTAACACCTAAAAAAATACTTAAAATAACAATTTTAAGTAAAAAAATGTACATTTTCATTTTCCAGCTCCCTAGTGTTAAACATTTGATTTTTACAGTTTTGGAATCCATTCAGCTGATAGATATGTATAAACGCCATAGAAATGTATAAAGGCTACATGTCTCGCCTGTGCTGCTGGCCAATTTAGTGGAATGTCTGCATGTGGCAGCCATCTTACCACAGGGCGCTCGCTCACTCGTAGCATTGTGTTTAATGTAGCATGTACTTTTAAATAACCATAACTTGCTCAATTTTCTACCGATTTTCAAACGGTTTGGTTAGTTATAAACGTCAGAAATTATGACAATGCATACTTATGTAATAATTTTTATGAATCACGTTAAAGCATCCAGACTTATAGCTCTGTTAATAACGTTTGTAAGAAACCAAACTGTCTGAAAATTGGTAGAAAATTGAGCAAGTTATGGTCATTTAGAAATACCTGCACCATTAAATGCTAAGAGTGAGCGAGCGCCCTGTGGTAAGATGGCCGCCAGGTGATGACGTTAGAGACTCCACCGTAAAGAGGAATTCTTTAATAGAATTCCTCTTTAAAAGCCTACAACGAACGGCCGGTTTGGACTACAGCACTCTATTTCCAGCTTTAATGACATCACTAAAAAGTTTTTTTACTAAACTCTGCCCACAGGAATACGTCAGTCACCAGCTTTGGCTCAAACGGCTCTGCTAAGCTAAGCTGCTATCGAATCACAACACCCTAAAAAACTACACAATCAGAACTCGTTACGTATTTCTGAAGGAGGGACTTCATAGAACAAGAAAGACATCAGCCTGTTTTGAGGACAGTGAAAACAGCGCTATACAGATAAGTAAATTGTGTGAAAAATACCACGTTATTTTACACGTGAAACATGAACACATGTTATATTGTGCACTGTAATCACAATCAAAGCTTTAAAAACACAGAAAGAACGGGAGCTTTAAAACTCTTCTGTAGTTACATTGTGTACTAAGACCGGCAGAAAAATTTTAAGTTGTGATTTTTTAGGCCGATATGGCTAGGAACTATACTCTCATTCAAAATATCAAAACTCTGGTTATTTTGTGCACAATGCTAATGGTCTAATCAGATTCAATTGATTTTGCTAAGCTATGCTAAAAGTGGTAGCGCCAGACCTGGAAATCAGCTGAATGGTTTAAAAAATGCTAAGAATCAAATGTTTAACTCTAGGGAAGCTGGAAAATGAGGATATTTTCAAAAAAAGTTGAGTGTCCCTTTAATTTGATCCAACTTTTTACTGTGTAGCTGGGATTTCACAGACATTCTGACAAAACTTTATCAAGCAAGTGTATGATAGTTTCAAAGTTTTAAAAAAGGTTTTGCTGGTAAGATTAAAGGCTTTTGGTTGTTCAGGTGCTCTGAATGGTTACATAACTCATAGATTCAATGACAAATGGATACATGCACAGTTTCCAGGGCCTTGGTGTGTATTGAAAGAACCAAGGAGAGTCTTTACCAAGGTCTTTCGTATTGTTACACGGTCGAGTTTACCTGTGAAGAAAATGTCTCTTACTTTTTTTTATGGATTTGCGCTTGATTGCCCCATTTTCCATTTATTCTCAGGTAGGATGCATGATGGGAGGACTCAGTTGTTTATTGCTGCAAGTTATTATGCAGTGACATTTTAAAAACAGCACGTATGAAATTATCTGTCACCTCTCCTGTCGGATCCCCAGCTGTTTAAATTGAGACCTCCAAAAAACCACACCATAACTGATTAAATCAGACACAAGGTCTCTGTCGGTTGGTATGAAGTCGATTAAAATGTAAAGCAGTGTCAATGTCGTGCTGTTTTTTCAATCAATGTTGTATTATAAGTCACAGCAATAAAGAATTGTCGTTGTTGTCATCGTCTTGTACTCAAATTCATAGGTGAGTTGCTCCTCAGTGCCGATACACAAATATGTCAGTATGTGCCAAAACGAGTGTTTCATTCAGTTAAGGTACGGAGTGTCCCTGACAGATTACAGCTAGATGAGACCCCAGATGAGTCGATTTGTATTTCAACAACACTTCTTGAGTAATGAATTTCCATGTTCTTTACATTACGTAGAATGATTTTATGTAGAAAACAGTAAATGACTAAAAATTACTTTGAGTGTGCGCAAACGTACGCGCAGTCAAATGCACAGCATTGCAAAGTACTGTTTATTTGACTCATATATGCACGCAGACGTTTGATGAATCCACATTGCGACAAACCGCAACATACTACATTGTCCTGTATGCGCATGTGCAACCTACGCGTACAATGTGCGCAGGGATTTAAAAAAATACAGTGGTGTGCATCAGCCATGTGCGCACTTTCTTGGTGAACCATGCATCATTTTTTACCATACTTGGGCCTTTAAGCTGGGTTTTCACAGGCTGAAATGTTTGAGGCACTCGACAAAAAGCTTTTACAAAAAAATGCTACAACTGATTATCAAGAGCAGGCGCATCGTGATGCATTTTATTGTAGAAGCTAATTTTATTATTAGTCTACAGTACAAAAACATCCAACCTGGAATGTCATTATTCATTTTTATACAAAAAATCTAAATATTACACAGTCGCTGAAGAAAACTTCTAAAAACAAAACTGCAAACAAAAAACCAAGAATCCACAGTCTCGGATAGAGTCCAATAAAGCTCTTATCTCAAAAAAACGAGCATCATTGTGGCAACGTGTTGGATCACTTTTTGGCATACGTGATCTTCATAGCACATGTGGCTGTAATTCTGAAACCCTGTAGCGCATCCTTGGCGACCCCGGCTTGAGCGTCACTCTCAAATTCCACAAATGCAATATCGTGCTTTCCGGGGACCAGACGCACCTCTTTGAACCCAGGAAACCTGTGAAGGAGATGAATGCAAGATGATGAATATACAATCAAAGGGAAGAGAAAGAATCTTTCTTGCTCCCAGAGCACCCACGGAAAAACACTTAATTAAAAATGCCTTTGTTGAAGCCGATGGTGTAGTGGGCGGCGCTCAGATATGTGGTGCTTTTGCACTTTGGCAACCCAAGGTTGATTTCCGATTCGTGGTCATTTGCCGATCCAACACCCCTCTCTCCTCCCTGTACTTTCCTGTCCTCTCCTAAAACTCACTGTTAAATAAAAGCAAAAACTGGCCAAAATATATATAAATATAAAAAATGCTTTTGAAATTCAGAGGCCTCTTCAATTGGTGGCAGGGGTGTAATTTCTAAAAAGCTTTAACGAATAAGCTGAATAAGGGCGTTTCACATCTAAATTTCAAAGTCAAATTTCCTGACATCCACTGACTAAAAAGCTAAATTTCGATGACCCATGTCTGGGACGGCATGAGCCTGAATAATGTAGTGTTTATAAAAATGTAGCTTAAATGAATAAACAGTGTCAATAAACAGCCGCTTAATTTGCAGTCTTACTTGAAATAAGCAGAGGCTTGGACCCGGAAACACGATTCCTTACGTCAAAACTTAACAAGCTGATAACATTTTAATAAACGGAAACAAAAATTTAAAGCAACAAACCAAAATCCCTAATATTCAAATTACCTTGTTAAAAAAATATATATATAAAATTCACTGACTTTCAATGTCTGGAATAGACTTTTTAAAATTCCAGAAATTCCATGATCCATGGGAACCCTGCTAAAACCGTGCGGAAAACATAAACGCACCCCTTTTTCTTTCCAACACAAGTGGGTAATAACGTTTGTAGATGCCAAGCAACCTAAGCGTTGTGTGACGTGTCGAGCATCCACTGGCGGATAAAGAAATCGGTGCCTATGGGTCTTGGAGATCTAGGACTTAAAAGTGTTTTTGAAAAACACTTTGGAAAAGGGAGTCGGGCCCAGTATCAAAACACACTTGTAGCCAATCAGCAGTAAGAGGCGTGTCTACTAACCAACATCAATGCCTGGGTTGCGTATGTGTGGGGCGGGTTTATCAAAAGAAGGTCCAGATTCTATTGGGGTAGGGGCGTGTTTGTTTAGGGGATTTCAACTGTCAACATTGGCTTTCAGAGATCATGCACGTCTCCTTTAAAGGGATAGGTCATCCAAAAAACATTGTTTACTCCCTTAGAAGTTTCTTTATTCTGCTGAACAACACAAATAAAGATATTTTGATAAATGATGTTAAGCACACAGCTGACCCATTGACTTCAACACTATTTGTTTTTCCTTCTATGGAAATCAGTGGGTGCCGTCAACTCTGTGGTTACCATCATTTATCAAAAAAAATTGAATTTTGTGTTCAACAAAAGAAACTCATACAGGTTTAGAACAACATTAGGGCGGGAAAATGATGACAGGAATTTTAGAGTGAACTATCCCTAACATGAAAAACTTCAGTATTTGGTGTTCAAGACTCAAAATGGTGATGGGATGGAATACAATATTAATCAAATTATTATTTTTATCCAGCACTTTCTATGACCTTGCATAGGATAAGCAGTATGGAAAACAAACAATTAAATCATTTAAACATTAAACATAAACATTTTGCACAACATTCTCAGTATGAACTTACTGGTTGAATAACATCGATAGCATCATCTCATTCGTTTCTTCTGGGAGATTATTCAGGAACAAAATATAATTTGGTGGATAGTCAGGGACCTAGAACAATAATATGTAAAATCAGCCTCATCAGTCAACATTTGCAGGCATTTAATGAAAAGTGATCCTTTCCATTTACGCATTTGGCAGACGCTTTAATTCAATTTACAGTGCATTAAATAAGATATACTTTTTTTTATCAGTATGCGTGAACCAATGACCTTTTGCGCAGCTAACGAAAATGCTCTGCAACCAAGCTATACAGGAGACAAAATGCTGTTTTTTTTACATTAACACTTTACTTTCTTTCCTTTTCTTTTCAATACGGCTATATTCATGGTGAGAATAAAGTGTAATTTAAATAAAGTAAGACCAGAAAAGATGTTTAAAATGTATTTCCTCTAGAAATCTTAGAACCATGTTTGGATTGACTCGATTAAAAACCTTTTCAAAAGTGTCACGTTAATACTAAACATAAGTCACTATCATAAAGGCTTTAAATTGGGACATACCTGGACTGTGGCAGGTGCAGGGGGTTCTGTGTTTATAGCTCCCTGCATGGACAAAAATACAATTAAATATTTATAAGCACAGTGTTTACACATCAACATCCCGACATCAAAACTCTGGTGCAAATTATAATTTCTTAAAATATAATTTTGATATCATGATTTCCCATGTTGCATTTCAACTCACCGCTGGTTTTTTGTTGGCACCGGCTGCCAGCTCCTGCGCTTTCTTCTTTTTCTCTTTCTTCTTTTCTTTATCCCCATACGTGCCTCTCATTTTAGCAATGATGTCCGAGTCTGTTTTTGCATACTGGATTCGCTGTGGGCGGAGCACAGGTAGGTTTAAACAACTGTTGCATGATGGCATAATTATGAATATAGATTTTTTATGCGTCACTGACCATGGGTTTATTGTAGAAAGGAAACCCCTGAAGTTGTCGGAGGGCATTTGTGGCTGCAGAAAGCTCTTTGAAGATAACAAACGCCTGACCCCTCATCCTGTCGGTCTTCAGAGCAACAATATCCAGAATCTGGCCGAACTGGGAGAGTAAAGCGTACAGCGATCTCTTCAGCTCTGCAGAAAGATGTAGAGAAATTATAAGGTGAGTTCAGATAGCTTGGGAGGACTTTTTATAATCGATAACAAAAAAATAAATAAATATGGTATACTTAAGCACTAACTATAGTAAACTGTAGTATATTATGGTGGTTACCAAACTATAATGTATAATATAGTATTATTCTGTAGTAAGTTACTAGATAACGATGTAGTGTAGTAAACGCTGTACTATGCCTTTAATACTTAGCTTTGTAAGATTCAACAACACAACGGTATCAAAAATTGTAATACAGTTTACAACAGTCAGTAAATACTTAAATATACTACAGTATTTTTCGTATAGGACCGACGAAATATTTTACCTTCTTTCTTGATTTTATCGTTGACATTGTTGATGTAAATTGTGTGATTGGGTCGTATATCCATGATTAAGAAGTTTCAGCTTCAATTTATAACATTCTGTAACAGAAATAATTATTAATAGACAAATTACGACTGAATTAAGTAAACACTACATGTGAACAACTATCCAGCACGCGCAGTGTTGTATTTAATGTTTAAACCGTTCAAACTGCAATTTACTATCATAAAACCTTAAATAAGAAACACTGATTACGATTTTCTTAAATTGTGAATAAAAGTAAATTAATTAAACACTATTATAGCTGCCGGAGTTAATAAATGGAGTGAAACTCACCACACTGCAGACTTGAAGCGGAAACTGCCGCTGCGCTTCTTCTTTTCTGTATTTTGAGGCGGCTGTTGTTCGTAGCGCCACCCGTTGTCGCGTAGTGAAATTACAACTGCGCCACATTTACCGTACGAATATACACTATATTGAAAAAAAAAAGAACTGTGGTTAAACATTTGCCAATTCATTGCCGACTACATATATAATGGTTTTGATCTGTGCTTTAAAGATGTTTTGAGAAGCAAGATGAAAATACTATCTATGTAATTTAATTATTTTGCTTGCCTATTCTATACACAAATGCAAGATTATGAAAGTTTCCCCCCCTTTTCTGTCTTTCAAGAAGATGTTTTAATTTACACTAAATTATTATCTTTATCTACTAACAAAAAGGCTACTAAAAACATGTTTATAATAATAATAATAAAAACATACACTATATTGCCAAAAGTTTTGGTACACCCCTCCAAATCATTGAATTCATGTGTTCGAATCACTTCCATAACTACGGTATAAAATCAATAATTTTGTCTACACCATCCACTAGACGTGTTGGCATCCAATAATGTATATTATAATAATATTTATCATCTCATTATATTTTAAATATTCTATTTATTAAATCTAATATATTAAAGGGGACATTTCACAAGACTTATTTTAAGATGTAGAATAAATATTTGGTGTCCCCAGAGACTGTATGTGATGTTTTAGCTCAAAATACCCCACAGATAATTTATAATAACATATTAAAATGGCCACTTTGTAGGTGTGTCCTTTAAATGCAAATAAGCTGATGAAATGCAAACACTGATAGCCATAAGGATGATTTGTCAAAATTGAAATTCAATTGTGCTGTCAATTATTTTCTCCATCTCTCTACCAAATGGCAGTGCCGTGGTTGGATAGTGAAGATAAAGGGGCGGCATTATCCCCTTTTGACATCACAAGGGGAGCCAAATTTTAATGAAATATTTGTTCCACATGCTTGCAGAGAATGGTTTACCAAAACTAAGTTACTGGGTTGATCTTCTTCACATTTTTTAGGTTGATAGAACCGCTGGGGACCAAATTATAGCACTTAAACATGGAAAAATCAGATTTTTTAATATGTCCTCTTTAAAAGAAAACACCATCGTTTTCAATATATATTGACATAACTTTTTGAAGTATTACAATTATTTTATTATTTATGCACATATTTTTGTAATTTCTAAATATCTTGCACCCCTATGATTGAAAGGAAAACACAATTTTTCAATATATTACTATGTTCTTACCCCAACACCTTGATGAATTAATACATACTTATCTTTTTTCTATGCGTGCACTTAATCTTTGTACAGCGTGTCGTCAATGTGTTAGCATTTGGCCTATCCCAGTGCTTCCCAATCCTGGTCCTCAAGGCCCCCCCTCCCAGAAAGTTTTAGATGTCTCCTTATTTAACAGATCAGCTTGTTAAGGATACATGTTTACCATTTTGGAAAGAGGCTGATAAGTTGAATCAGGCGTTTTAAATAAGGAGACATCTAAAACTTTCTGGCAGGGGGGCCTCGAGGACCATCCTGGAAGCACTGGCCTAGCCCCCTTCATTCCCGCTGTACAAAGATGAAGTGCATGCATTGAGAAAAGATAGGTATGTATTAATTTTTCTAAGTTGAGCCAAGAACATAGTAAAATATTGAAACACTGTGTTTTCCTTTCAATCATAGGGGTGCAAGATATTTAGAAATGACAAAAATATTGCAACAGTTTGCAATACCTAAATAATTGTAATAATTCAAAAAGTTATGTATAGTCAAAGTTTTAGGTCGAGACTGAGAGATGGAAGTTTTCTATTCCCAGAAAGAATGTAAAACATTATTTTCTCAAACTGATTTAAAGCAGTATTGTATCACATCATTTAGCAAATTATCGCACTACTCTTCAGTATGGTGCAGCCATACTAAAGCATATTATAGCCATGAATGTTAAATCTTAAAGCAAGACGCCTGATGAAACACATGAAATGATTTGACCTTTATTCAGTTTACATAAAGAAAATAACACCACCATTAAAAACAAGAACTGAAAACACTGGTTCACAGCTCAACTGTATTTGTGTTCAAAGCGTATCGATGCTCTGTAGTTTACGCTCAGTGAAAAAGCGGTGTGTGTCTCGTGAATGTGTGGGCTCGGCTGGCTTGCCGCGACTGAAGTAGGACAGCATGGATGTGTTGTTCTGACGAGCGGCAGCTTTTTCCCCATCTTCCTCATCATCATCCCTACATACACAACATAAGGCACAGAATGCAGAAAAAATGCTAGCGCTTGCTAAAAAATTCATGCATTTGTAAAGTATTTGAGAATGTAGACACTGTAAATAAGAAACAGAGAATTATATCATTTTGATGTTAATTTAAAACAGCAGCACCCTCTACTGTTAGACCCACCAGTGGACAGGAACAGCTTTGCTATCCATCAGCGTCTGCGCCGTACTCCAACTGAATCTCACAAACTGAGGGTAACCAAACACTGGGTCCAGGTACTTCAGCAACCAGCTTTTAGTTTTGGGATCTAAACATTACATGACATATAAATTACATTTTGACCATGTACTGTATATACAGCATAAAAACAAAATAATAGTTCTCACCCTTTTTCATCCAACAAATGTAAATGTTATCATGTCAAACATATAGATGCAAGAACATTTAACTGTTCAAAAACCCTTATAGAGCACAAAAAAACTACATAAATGCATGTAACCATGAAACTTTCTAGATTTTAAAGAATAGGAACTTGGATTTTAAACGGTCCTTGATTATTCAGGTCTGTAAATAAGATGCTATGCATGCAACGATGCTTCCAAATATTTCAATACAAATGTGAAGATTTAAGATTTACTGACCATTGGGATATCCAGAGCCGTAATCTGTATCCACATCACCCAAATCCTCTGCAAACTTCCAGGATTTGACAGCGTGATCTCTAGCAACCTACGAGGAAAGGAAACGAACAAACTCGGGTAAAAATACAAGCATACAAAACATAAAACAAACATGTGGATCATTTCTGGAAGCCACGTGAGGTTGTGCATTATATATGATGTTTAAATAAATTATATGCATGCATTATATTACATTAAACCACTTTATGGTATCATTTTCCTTTGAGGTATACCTTGGCACAGATGCTAGCAGCGCTGACGATGGGAAAGAGAGAATCAGCTTTAGGACGAACCGTAACCTCAATGCCGGGGAACCGCTGTGAGAGTTTGTCCTGATACTTTTCTGCAGGACCCACAGTGTCCACAAAAACCTAAGAGGAACTTCACCATAAATCACCATTTTCGGCTTATTCACACAGTCACCGTCATTTTGTTAACAAAATAAATACCTCTTTGAGCTGCACCCCACAGTCCAAAGCATACTGCACCAGACCAATAGCAGCATCGTGCGAGAGAGCATTTAGATTGTATTTCGCTCTGAAAACAACAGGACATTATTTGCTTGTGTACAGAGCTGTAGCGTGTGCGTCTTCAGGCCGTGGATGTGTTTGTACCTTTGCAGCATGCTCGTGGAGATGGTGTTGGGCGAAAGGATTTGAAGGGCCCAACCTATAAAAGTTTTGGCCTCGTTGAGCTTCATAAAAAGGTTCTCCCTTTCTGTCTCCGTCAATGTCTTCGAGTCTAAACATACAACAGAGCAGCATCCATAAATTAATCCTCTCATGATACCAAAAACAACATATTATTAAGAAATGTTCCCATAGCTCACACAGAGGTTATGGGTTCAACCCAAGGATCATACTGATAAACTGCCAAATGTACAGTTAAATATATTCTGACCCTAAACATCACCCGTGTAACTCGAACCAACCTGCCACTTTTAAATTTTTCAGGTCTTCCTTTTTGGATACAGGACAAAAGCATATTCCATACACCATAGGGCCTGAAATACAAAGCATCAAGTTAACACACAAGTTTCACATGTGTCATAAAGCATGGAGAAGAGTTTACTCACCCAGTACTGGCCCTCTGCCCGCCTCATCGATGCCCAGGCAGCAGTCATCTGTTTTACAAACATCTGGGATGGATGAGGACAAGCGGCAACTCACAGAGTTATCTGCTTCAAAATCACTTAGATCCATGTCTGTCTGCAGCCTGTAGGACATTATAACAATAGACTTCATGATATGATTTATTTGTAATACTGCAGTGCATTTATATGCCATCAAAATGTATTACACATGAAAAAGTGTTATAGTTTACTTTAGTTTTTACTGTAGTAAACTTTGGTCAGATTCCTACGATGTAATTGAATCTTACTAGAGCAAATATTAAAGTATATTAGAGTATTAAGTACAGTTGATCAATTCACTAACGGTAATACTAAAGAATACGGTAGTATACATCACTAAAGTGTAGTAATTAATCCTATAATACAGTTTACTGGACTAACTACTGGATTATACTAGATTGTATTGGATGTTAGCTGTAAATAATCTTCTTCGCTTATTGTAAATATAGTCGTTTTTGTATAAAAATCATTAAAACGTGTGAAAGTTGAAGCATAAACAAACGAAAGGGTACCTGTGTGTGGCGCACGCGTCACCCGGAAATCTCAAATTGGCGCGAGTCTGAAAGCATGACCTCCTACAATGTTTCAAAATAAAAGGTTTTTGTTTTTTATTCAAGAAAATACGATGTTGTGTTATTGAGGTATATTTAAAATACACATCGTTTCTAAAACAACGCAGTAGAGACTATTTTAAATTTCTCAAACCCGTCTCTCGCAGTGACTTGTGGGATATGGAGTCACGATTGCGTTCGTTACCAAATCAAACTTTATTTGCATGAATTCGCAGAACGTATTAAAACGAATAGGCGGCAAATACATATCGTTTACGTTTTGTAATGACCTAGATGTTACTAATGACAATGCACTATGGACAAATGATAAATAATTCAAAACTAAAATAGACTAATTAGTGAGGTCAGAGGCTTTATTACAGAAACGTGATATCTAACAACCTCACGAACGACATTCTGACAGATAAGATTACAGATAAGAATGAGGAGTAATTTAACGTGGTCACAGTATTGCAAAACACAACATGCTATAAAATAAATAAATATTTGTTTTGATGTAAAATTGAAATTAAATAGAATAGTACACTTTTAATTTTACTTTACGTTCTGTTTGCTGTACTTATATTTTGTTAATAGTTATAAGATAAAATAAACAGACAAATTAAAACGATTACATCTATTTTTACAGGAAATTAAAACATGACTAGAATAATAGCAAAGAAACGGTCACCTTTAATTTGGACAGTTTTCCACTTTATGATACCTCTTTTTACTTATGTGCACATATTCTGAAATACATATTAATTTTATAGCGAAATGTGTAAGTTAAAAATGAGCTGCTTTTTTTATGGACCCTCCCTTTTTATATGCGCGCTGCCGCGCGTGACGTCACGATGATCAAACTTCCTGTGCTCGCTAGGAGTCAAGGGAAAGAGAAGTTTCGCCTTGCAGCAGCTCTTCTTCAACACCTATACAGGTACGTTTGTTTCCGTGTAACCACGTTGAAAGTGTTTAAAGATCGATACAGGGTTGTCTTTGTTTAGATGCTTAAAACACGTTTTTATTTTACTAAAATAAACAAAGAGCGCGCGCGTGCTGTGCATGTAAAATCGCCGGGTTGTCTTTTGTAGTAATTTTGCAAATATAATAACATTCTCATGCATTAAACCCTATATACTTTGAGTGACTGTGATAGATCTATTGTTGTAAATTTGTTGGAGTTTTGCACAAGCTTGCATAATGTTAATTTTATGTATTACTCTACCGTGCTGTGCTTAGCCCGCGTGGCTAAGCAGCTGAATAATTTTTTTATAGGTTATTACGTCACGGCACGCATTTGTTGTATGCATTTCATGTTTCTCGTATCTATCACTGAAGATTTTAAGTTAACATGCCCCTTAACGAGTTTAACACTATAATGCTTTAGCCTTGTACAGTATTTGCCCTTTGTATTTTTCGAGCAGAGTCCTCAAGGTTTGTTGGCCCATTCATGTATTTGTTGCACTTATGCTTGTTTCTGTGTTTTAACACATTATCTGTGCACGTACGGGTTAAATTCAGAGCTTTTGCACTGAACAAATGCTTAAAAGGTGCATACAAAGCTAATATTATGGGTATGTGTGTGGTCTTTACTTGGGGTGCGACGTGACTTGGCTGAATTCCAGTGTTTAGACTTCTTGGAAGCCCATTGTGCAGAAGGACTAAATATCGTGTGACCTGCAGTGTGATCCGGCTGATATGCTTCCATACTTTCCTGCTTAACACAAACTATATCCCTGTAGCTCATATTGGGAACTTTGGATAAAAGTTTGCATTTTATTCTAGACATCAGAAAGGCTTTAATTAAACACAATACTTGTAAAAATGTGAAATACATGTTTTTTCAAAATGTACATGTTCCCCTTTTGTCACCAGTATCATCCAGTCCTCAACATGTCTGCTG
Source organism: Paramisgurnus dabryanus (assembly GCF_030506205.2). Classification (NCBI taxonomy): domain Eukaryota; kingdom Metazoa; phylum Chordata; class Actinopteri; order Cypriniformes; family Cobitidae; genus Paramisgurnus; species Paramisgurnus dabryanus. The sequence continues at coordinate 24,299,640 of NC_133340.1, read as the reverse complement.
GAAACGCTAAGATCGGACAGCCCGCCCCTCAGTTCAAGGCCACAGCTGTGGTTGATGGACAGTTTAAAGACATCCAGCTCTCTGACTACAGAGGTAATCACCAAATAAACAGGTTTTTTTGCATTTATGTCATTTTAAACCACTTTTGCGGTCTGTTGCATGATGGAGTGACTCATCAAACCCTAATTGTGTGCATCGTTGTTTTCATTGCAATCAGCCATAACCTGTTTTTAACTTGTTTACGTTTTTGTTTCTCATTTGTTTCCCTCGTCTGTTTTGTTTCTACTCAAGGGAAGTATGTTGTGTTCTTCTTCTATCCACTCGACTTCACCTTCGTGTGTCCCACCGAGATCATCGCCTTCAGCGAACGGGCCGCAGAGTTCCGTAAAATAAACTGTGAGGTCATCGGCGCCTCCACCGACTCTCATTTCAGCCATCTGGCATGGTAAGGATTTAAAATGACCTTATCATCCATATCTGATGGATGGGGCTAAATTGGGTTCTTAGGGAAGTTGGGATACCCTACTATAATCTATAGCAAAAAAATTGGTCAAGCGAAAATGCCTAATAAATTTAGGAAAAAATGTATGTGCATGTTTTATAAATGCAGTGTGGAAGGATATTAAAATGTTTAAGACCGATGCTTTTTTGCTTTTTTTGGTTGCCAAACATTCGTTGCATCCCTACTTTTAAGTGAAAATTTCACTCGGGACACTACAGGACTAGTCAATAATCAGTAAATAAATTTTTTATAAAGAGTAAGACTGTTTTGCAGTTTCTCATCTTTCTTAAAAACTTGTTTTAAAAACATGCATCAGGTTTATTTCAATGCACATAGTGTATTTATGTAAATTTTATGCAATAAAAATTATATTTGCACCATTTTTATGAAAGTAAAGACTGAATGGACCTGAAAAGGTCAAATGGTGTATCCGCCAATTGCGCCAAAGAATGAGAAATATTATAAAATATCTTTTATCCACCTTGATGGCATGTAAGCGTAGTCATAATTTTTTTTTTTTTTTAAATCATTTTATTAGTTATTTCTAAATGTAAATTTTAACGCGTTTTTGTAATATTTGTCCTGACATATGCTGAAAACAGCTCTGTTTTCTAAATAATCTTTGAAAAATCTATGTAAAAAATTCATATGACACTAAACTAAATGATTATATTTTATTCCACATTTTTTATGAATATATTTTATTTTTATTTTCATTTAAAAACCACAAGGTTTGTTGCACCACATTGACATTTTTGCAATTATCCCCCAAATATTCTGTCAAAATGAATTAAAACCAGAAATTCTAGACTTTGTCCTTAAAAAAGAGATCTGCATATTTATTTTGAAATTTTAACCCTTTTATATTTAATTGAACCATACGGATGCAAAATAATTAATATCACATCATTGACTCAAATACATGATGTATAGCACCATAACATTTTCTCACTCAAGCAACATTCAAATATGGCAAATCCATAAATCATTGTGATCATACCTGCACTTCATAGTTTATACCAGTCTGTGTACACTTTGAACTCTGTAGTGATGGCAACCCTAAAATTGCATAATTGATACATTTTACAGGCAGCAATTGTGCATTGAATTTATTCGAACCACAGATGTAATAAGTGATGTATTAAAGATCAATAGCACCGTTGGACATACCCTCGAAATTTTTTGCATGGTTGTGAACTCTTAAACGTTTGTTAGTTGGCTTTACCCAGATAGTGGTTATCTAATGTTTTACTTTAACCTGTCTGTTTTTGATAAGTTATCATAGTACGTTAGAAAGAAATAGATAAAGGATGGGTGTAGCACTTTATTGGTTCTAAATATAACCACGCCCCCTTCAGTCGAAAGGCCTGCTATTGGGAAAGCATTGTTTTGTATATTAACAGGTTTGTTGAAAATAAATTTGGAAATGTCCTGTTGAGATTGAATGCTTTCTAGTACAATGCATTTAATAATACAGCTGAAGAAGTACAGGCACACATCATTTGAATAATTTGCATGCACCAAATTGCATCGTTGGGTAACTGTAAATCATGTAAATAAACAGACGCCCTTTAATAACAATTATGGTATTTAATTTTGCATTTTATCCTGTTATACCTGTTCATACTATTTGGCCCTATCTTCAAATATTGCATACTTGTAGCATTTACCTATGGGAATTGTTACAATTAACTATTTGCATACTAAGTGGTTCACAGTAATCAGAGTTTTTCTTTCCCGTTGTGACATCACTGTTTGCTTACTCCAAATAGGATCAACACACCCAGGAAGCAAGGTGGACTTGGCTCAATGAACATCCCGCTGGTCGCTGACCTGACTCGGTCCATCTCCCGTGACTATGGGGTTTTGAAAGAGGATGAGGGTATTGCCTACAGGTTTGTGTGATAGTAAACTTTAGCTGTTATTCTCCTCCTCCTCCTTTACCTTTTAACGTGAAACGTTACTTTAAACCCATAAATGTGATGACACTCATGCAGAATTTATTGCAAATAAAATCTCTCTCCCTTCTTATCAGAGGTCTGTTTGTAATTGACGACAAAGGCATATTGAGACAAATCACGATTAATGACCTGCCAGTGGGTCGTTCAGTGGATGAGACTCTGAGACTGGTGCAGGCCTTCCAGCACACTGACAAATATGGTGAAGGTGAGCAAAACAGCTGTGCTTATTCATATCTTATGTAGGACCAAAAACATAATAGATACAGAGATGGGCAACAATGCAAAAATGAGTATGCCATCTGCTGCAAAATGCATAAAATTATTAATAAATGTCACGTGTATTCTGCTATCCACAAGCAAATGCCTTTTTAGCTTTAATTTAATGCAACAATTTGTATGAATGGTAATTTTGTATATCAGCTTGTACATGCAACCAGTGGATTTATGTTTGATAAAGTTTTGATCTTTGCTTTTGATCCTTAAAGGGATAGCTCACCCAAAAATGAAAATTCTGTCATTATTTACTCACACTAATGTTGTTACAAACCTGTATACATTTCTTTTTTCTGATGAACACAGAAGAATATATATTTAGGGATTGTTTGTAACCACACTGATCAGAAGCCCCATTGACATCTATAGTAGGAGAAAAGAATACTATGGAAGTGAATGGGGCTTTTAATCGGTTTGGTTACAAACATTCATCAAAATATCTTCCTTTGGGTTAATCAGAACAAAGAAATGTATGCAGGTTTGTAACAACACGAAATGGAGTAAATGATGATACAATTTTAATTTTGGGGTGAGCTATCCCTTTAAGACAGATATTTAGTGTATATTATGTAATTGTAAGCAAAGCAGCTACCACTAGATGGCAGTGTGGATAGTGTAGTAAAAATTTATTCCATGTAAAAAAAAAGAGATGTATTATTCATCTTAGAATTACTGAGATAAGAATTTCTGATGTATTTTTCCCAGCCTTTAAAGGGACACTCCATTTTTTTAAAAATATGCTCATTTTACAGCTCCCCTAGAGTTAAACATGATTTTTACCGTTTTGGAATCCATTCAGCTGATCTCCGGGTCTGGCGCTAGCACTTTTAGCATAGCTTAGCATAATCCATTGAATCTGATTAGACCATTAGCATCGCCCAAAAAATAACCAAAGTGTTTTGATATTTTTCCTATTTAAAACTTGACTCTTCTGTAGTCACATCGTGTGCTAAGACCGACAGAAAATTAAACGTTGTGATTTTCTAGGCAGTTATGTTTAGGAACTATATTCTCATGGCGTAATAATCAAGGACTTTGCTGCCGTAACATGGCTGCAACAGGCGTAGTGATATTACACAGCGCCTGAAAATAGTCCCCTGCTATTGAAAGATACTAAGGGGACTATTTTTGGCTGCTGCATAATATCATTGCGCCTCCTGCAGCCATGCTACAGCTGCAAAGTCCTTGATTATTACGCCAGAATGAGAGTATAGTTCCTAAACATATCTGCCTAGAAAATCACAACTTTTAATTTTCTGTCGATCTTGGTACACGATGTAACTACAGAAGGCGCAATGCTAATGGTCTAATTGTGCTAAGCTATGCTAAAAGCGGTTGCGCCAGACCCGGATATCGTCTGAATGGATTCCAAAACTGTAAAAATCAATCAACCCTGGAAAAGCTGGAAAATGAGCTTATTTTCAGAAAAAAAAGTGAAGTGTCACTTTAATAGCAAATGTGTTGTACATGATATCCGTTTGTGTTTTACAAGCTGAGGGACAGGTTGAAATCATTTGGGTTTATTAAACAACAGCATGTATTAAATAACCCCTGATGTTTTCTCTGCAGTTTGTCCCGCTGGATGGAAACCAGGAAGTGACACTATAATCCCTGATGTGGAGCAGAGCAAGAAATTCTTCTCCAAGCAGTAACAGTCCTGACGTATCTCGCTGATCTCCGCTCAAATTCAGCAGAGCGCTACAGCACTTACCTTTAGCCTGAGAGTTCTTGAAAAGACGTCTTAGCCAACATAACAAACTTTTTGTGATTTAAATGCACTTGTTAGACAAATTTTTATAACCTTTCTGTTATCCATTCAGCAACCACTATGCACTGACATTGCTAGTACGATTAAGTATTTGCTATCTGGTTAACACTGAAGTCAGTTTGATTTTTTTTTTTTCTCAAATTGTTAAACATTGTGGTGAGTTATCAGTTTATGTCAAATAAACAGGACGTTATTGCGCTACAATGTATTTGTCGTATTTTACCCATTTAAAATAATGTTTTGGGTTTAATACACATAAAAAATTTAATTATGTCATAATTTCCTTAAGTTGTTACAGACCTGCATAAATATCTTTGTTCTGCTGAACACAAAGATATTTTGAGAGCGGTTGAAAAAAAACTTTCACTTCCATAGTATTTGTTTTATCTACTATGGAAGTCAATGGTGCTCCTGTTTTCTGCTTGATTACAAATATCTTCCTTTGTGTTCAGCAGAACAAAGAAATGTATGCAGGTCTATAACGGCCTTATGGAGCGTAAATAATGACATTATTTTCATGTTGGTGTGAACCGTCCCTTTAACATTGCTTGGACAAATCTGACCAGCAGATGGGAGCATTTCGTGGCTTTTTGGTGAAATGTTCAGCTAGCTGTAGAGTAGACCGTGACACCTGTAGCCCAGTTATCAGCCACCAGACTTAGTTTTTTAATACAGCAGTAGTTTATATGATATTAAGCAAAAATATTTGCCTAAAGAAGTGATATTTTAAAATAGCAATCAATGTAAATGCAGTAAGCAAATGCAACTAATTGGTTTAGTTAAAGAGACTTGTGGTTAAGTACTGCTTGGGTAATCTACAAGTCATGTGATGGTCTGCGTGACACAGAAAACGGCTATATTTGAGCCAGTCCTACTGGAAAAGTATACGGCTACATGACAATGCATTTTCATATTGCATTTTTATTTAAACTTTATAAGCATCACTACAGCACAGACTATGCATACGTTTTTTTAAATTAGTAAGATCATTTATCGCAGACCAATAGCACATTTGCAACAGTGTTGTAGTCAAGACCATCTAAACTGAGACCAAGACAAGACCAAAACTTTGAGGGGCAGAGACAAAAAAAGGAGACCGTTTTGAGATTGGTCTCGAGTACAACACTAGCTTCAGAAACATGCATTCTTAGCGTTCTCATCTATTCAATGATTGCTTTTAAAGCCAGAAGTTTTACATCCAATCACATTAGATAATACACCAGCATTTTAATACAATTCCCACAGTTGTGGTTTTGAAAAAAATCCTGAGACAACCATCAAAAATGGTCTTGAGTACTAATACTAATTCACAATATCCACATTTGTGATATTTGGATAATTTTTGCAGCCTTTAAAAGATTATGGGCCAGTTTCCCAGACAGAGTTTAGATTAAGCCAGTCCTATGTCTTAATTATTTTAGGAGATTTAAGTCGCTTTTACAAACATGCCTTACAAAAAACAGTACTTGTGTGCATTTTGAGGCTAAACAATTGGTCCTGAAGTATTTTAAGAGATGTCAGTGCAAGTTGTTTTAAGTTTGGACAGCTATTACATTTATTTTAGTGTAGGACTAGTCTAATCCCTGTCTGGGAAACTGACCCATAAGCATTTATTTTCTTATAGTTGCAGTGTAAAGTATCAGTCTAGTAATCTCATTCATGCTTTGGTTTATAAGTTTGTGCCAATTGTGAAATTTTATGTAACATTATATTTTTAAGCTTAAACAGCTGACATGATTAAGTCAGAAAGGGTCTTTACTTGACAGAGCCTTAGTTTTATACATTACATTAATAGTTATTAAAGTGTTGATATTTGGATTTAGTACTCTGTATTTAAGATATTTGACAAAGGTTAAATGTATGTATCTCTTATTAACAGATTCGTGACTACTGTTAAACAGCACCTTTACATGGCCCTTATTATTGTGAGTGAACATGTGAAAAAAATCTATATCTGAAAAGTATATTTTCTGCCAATCATTGGAAAAAAGATGATTTTCCTGTCTGTCGGTCATTGGTACACATGTCATTTACTGCGATCTGTTTTTCTATTTTTATGCTGGCTACTGCAAAGTACCTGGAAAATGCCCGTGTTCATATTTTTATCTCTAGTTTTCTTTTCGTTGAAACTGTTTTGGGAACTCTACGGGTTTCTGTGCGCGGGGAAAATCCCGCGTTGCTAAATTTTCACTCATTCACACGCGCCCCATTCATTCGAACGTCAGACATCAAAAGCGCGCAGCTTCCTGACCGGTAGCGTGGGCGGGGGTTCCCGCAATTCTCCCCTCAGTGACGTACATGCACAAAACGGCCCATATATGGTTTTTACGTCAGCAGGAAAACGAGCCAACGTGGGCACGTACAGCGGAGACCTTTCTAAAACTTGTATGAACACTTAAAACACACTCTTTATCCTTACAATGAACAACACAAACGGTGGATTTGTTTTCAGTCATTTTACTTAAATATAAAAATATGAACAAAACAAACAACAAACATTTAAAGTACATTTAAAGGTCTGGCTCAACCTGACTCATAATACCAATAACTTATTCAATGTTCCCAAAGGACAATGCGTGAAACAAAACCAAATTGTTCGATTGAAAGTCCACGTTCCATTGTCCACGTTTGCTTAGTTGGGTGTACCTTATCAATAAAGACATATGCCATTGAAAACAATTGGACTATATAACACTATAGTTTTCTACAAGAAAACACATAAGAAATATGCAAAGTTCGTACTCAGTGCTGTAAAATCATTTGCATCGATAAAAAATAAAACAATCACAAACATGATCTGCTCGTCCAGTGTTTCCCCTTTTTTTCAGTGTCCGTGTAATTACAGTTCATTCTTAAAAAGACTTAAGTTTTGGTGTCAGCATCAGCTGGCATCCGCTGCTCACGTGGGTCATGACCTTCTGCTTCAGCTGGGCCACTTGCTCCCTCAGCAGGGACGCGGTGCTGGACAGTCCGGCGTTATCCGTCTTGAGGACCTTAACTTTGTCCTCCAACCGGGAGATGCGCTCCAGCTTCCGTCGCCGACACTTGGTGGCCGCCAGCCGGTTCCTGAGCCTCTTGCGCTCGGCTTTGACGCGCTCCTGGTCCTCCATATCGATGGGAGACATGGGAGGAGATCCGTCGCTGCTCTGGAGGTCAGGCACGGTCTGTGGCTCTTCTTTAAGAGTAACGAGTCGCTGCGGATGCAGCCCCGCGCCGGGCAGCGAGTGCTGGAAATGATGAGGATGCGTCGTCGTTGCTTGATGATGGTGATGGTACTGCTGGTGGTGGTGGTGGTGAGGCAGATAGCTGATGGTGGCTGTCGGGTAGTTGGTGGCGGGTGTGAGGTTAGTGTTTGGATTGCAGCTGCTCAGGGTGGTGTACACGGGAGCCTCCGGCTGCAGGGAGGCGCCGAACACCGAGGATGCCGCCGTGCAGGATGACACGCCGCAGGCTCCGATGGACACGTTCGGCGGGGGCATCTGGTTAATCTTGTGGAGCTCGTCCAGCGCTTTGACGAAGCCGTCGGCGAAGCCCTCCTGTTCCTCTGTGATGCTCCGGGTGTAGAGATACTGGCCCGGAGTGGGCGATGTGATGACACCGTTAGCGTTCTGGATAATGAGTCTTTCCAGTTCCGGAGAGGCGAGTTTCAGCGATCCCACGTCTCCGTTTGCAGTGTAGTAGTCGCTTTCGGTGCGGTTGGACTTGAGGTTCCGGTAAGGTTCGGTGAAGCCCACGCTCATGTTCTGCTTTAGGAGCTTGTAGTCGTGCAGGGCAGCGTCTGCGTGACCATAAGCAGAGAGAAACGAGTCGTCATGATAAAACGGTTGCTCCATTTTTGTGGACATATGAATGTACAGACTAGCCTACACCAAAGGCTAGGGATAAAAAATTACGTTGGGTGTTTGAGCTGACTTTAAAGTCCGACTGTTCCGTAATATTACATGAAGCACAAAGATGTCAAAGAGAAAGAAACTTCCAAAATAGTTTGAACAACTTTACTGTACCAATTCGACAGGTGCTTTCCCTTGACAGCTGATGTCCGTAAAGTTTGTCTCTGTTCGTTCCCCGAGAATGTATTTACAAACACTCAATGAACCCGTTGTTCAAGTCCTGCGCGTCGTCTCTCTAGCGCTCTGTGCACACACTCGCTAATACCGTAACGGTACGCCTCGAAGGCTTTTATACTCAGAATTCCGAGGGCGTGGTTAGGTGAAACGCGCTCGCCGATTGGATGATATTTCGTTCCGCTCCTCGAGCTGTCAGATGGCTGATGACGTTGTTGCCAGGAACCGCTGAGATTGAAAACAAGGCTGGAGGCGAGAGAGCGCAAACTGAAGAGAGACTCGGGGCAGCGCTCCTATTTTTGTTTCCACAGACAAGACGCAAAAGCTGCCCGCAACAGGCACTTTTTAAAAAGTTTCCCATGAAAACAGAAACTCTGCTGTGGCCAAGGGACGTGAGAAAAACATGAAAACAGCTCGAGATGTAGACTTCTTCAGGTGCCACATCTAAACTTCAGTAAACACAGGGCATCAGGATGTGAAGCTGGCGCGGTGGGGATTAATCGTTTGAACCCACAGGGCTAATATATTATATTATTAATATTATAAAATGAAAGGTTTCCCATTAACTTTTGGTGTTACTAAAGAATTATTTGTTTTACCACTTTGTTTTGTATTGTTCCATCTAAAGTTACCACAGTATTTCAGAATATATATATAACTGTTTTAGGAGAATATATACATATATGTATGTATATATATGACCAGCTTTATAATATCAACATCACATCAGCGGTTTGTATTTAAGAACTTTTACTTACTTAGTCATACAATAGCTACGTAATACGTGAGTAAGAGCAGGTAGACCTCGGTGTTAGGGAGTCTATTCCCACGGCATATATTAAATGAGGTCTATATGAGCGTATGAGCCGGTAGCTATTGCGGTTTATTGATCAGGAAAAAACCTGACTCACTTTTTGGCAACCGATATCATCCCCATTTATGGGCAAGACCACACAGTTCCTCCCTAGTGATCGACCGGGAAAACCGCTCCCATGTCTGGTAGATTCCAGAGGTAACGCCCCATGTAAGTTACAGCTGCGCAGACAAGACGACTTCATAGCATTCGTACGCGGAGGATACAAAAACACATTATGCACTTACACGACAAGACTATTGTGAGATTTAAAATAAAGTTTTGAATGAGAAATTTAATCGCAACTAAACAAATATCGTTCCCCACATACTGGCCGTTTCTCAATCCGAAGGCTGCAGCCTCCTGAGGGCGCATATCTAGGCTGCTTACGTCATCAAGGATATCTTATTTCAAAATATTAACAATTATAAAGTTGACTATTATTCTTAGTTAATCGTAAATTGTTGTAAAATGCTTATGACTTGCGATTGTAATGCTCCGTTAACTTAAATAAACCAGGCTTAATGACGTATGCAGCCTGCATGTGCGACCTCCACAGGCTGCAGCCTTTGGATTAAGAAACGGCCATAAGGGCTAGACCTCAATTTACGTTATTGTATTTTTTCTATCACACAATTTTATTATATAATATAATAATTTTATAGCAAATCTGTTTTACCACACGTTTAACAATTTGGACGTACCCATAAACATTTAATCTGAAATATATTAATTAAACAGATACTTATAGTGAACGTTATTTCACAAAGTAATATAATGTTGAACACAATTTGCACTTTGAGCGTGAATCTAGATGCATTGTGGGATGTACGCCTGCGCAGCAAAAGCTACTCGCGCCCCTCAGACTTTGTAGTTGTTGTTGTGTAGCTACGTTTCACTAGTCGTTTTTAACTATTCAATGAATGTAGCCAAGACTTTGAAGTATGCGTATTAATTGCCTCACAAAAGTAAGACTGCATGCATAGACATTAAAGGAAGCTATTGTTTATAGACTCCAACTCAGGACAGAGTGATGCTTCACACCTGTGCGCGCGAAGAGGCCAGATACGAACACCTGTGTACCAGGAAAATAAAGCCACCACTGTCTCCTGAATATGTTAATGAGACTGAATCATCACTGACTGGGCAGAAAGCCAAGCGCAAACCCACGTTTCGCCATCCGGGAGCAGCGCGCCACCTTTCACCCATATCTTCAGGTAAACCACATTCAAGTCGACGCACCTTACTTCTGCAAATGCGACTTCCTTATGTGATTTGTTTTGTTTTTTCACAATGACCTAGACACTTAAAGATGCACAACAACTTTTTTGTAAGCTTATGCTTAAGTAAACTGTCTACAATGGAAATTCTGGTTCTGGATGCTTATTGTCTTATAAATTGTAGCTTATGAATTTCCCGCTGTTGTTATTTCTGTATTTCCGTGTGGCACGAGGCTTGCAACACGTTCAGTTCTCAGGAAAATACACATGCTGATAAAAGTAAAGGTTATTCCAGGTCTCAGGGGCATGAATGCATTCTTTAACACGTATATGAGAGCATATCTTAGGTCACTAAGACCAGAGTATGTGTAATGATGAGCCACGAGGGCTATGCGCTGCGACATAGCAATATAATAATAACTGAAATAAATCCACATAATTTGTAGGTCTGTAACTTATTTACTCCCTGAGGTCCAAGTATGACGTTTTTAAATCAACAACAATTGTCATAATTTATTTCTTCGTGAACACTTTCTACCCCCTTTTCTGACCCTTAAGGCCTGTTCACACCTTACAGTCCACTGCGGTGCACACCAACAGGCGATAACTTTGTTTATTCTGCAGTTGTAAATGCATGAGCGAGCTTTTAATAGCTGTCAATGTTTTATTTGTTTATCAGCTGAAAAAATGCACTGTTATATTGCTCCGCTGTATCATAACCTTAGTTGTGGTGGGGATGTCACTATATGGTTTATTCTTTGTGTGCCTTTAATAATAAGCAGGACAGTTTTAGGCAGCTGTGACTAATAGAGATAAACACAATATACAGACTAGTATGTGATGCAGAGAAATGCACAACGTTTTTCTTTGATTAGCTCTGGTATTAATGAATAATAGTCTTTTGAATATAAATGTTCTTGTTTCTCAATATTATTTCAGCATGCCAGGGTGAGCCATGTTAGTGAACATCACATCAGTTAAATTTAAACATGGGCAATCCCATCATATTAATATATTCATCAGTCTGACATCAGTATGTTTTTAAAGGTCCACTTTGTAAATATTTAGCGGAATCTAGTGGTGAGATTGTAAATTGCAACCAAGCTCACCCCTCCCTTTCGAAACGCATAGAGAAGCTACGGATGGTAGCCGCCACAGGACAAACGTCATCGTCTGAGACAACATAGTGACAAAATGCGCTCTGTAGAGGAGTTTGTCTATTTAGGGTTGTCGACGAACCCCATGTAAGGTTTGTAAGGTCCCGCGGTGTATGTAGATAAAACGACTTATTCCAATGCAGGGTTCACACCAAACGCAGTAAAGGCGGCAAGCGCAAGTGATTTACGTGTTAAGTCAATGCAAAGACGCGATAAGGAATCCTGTAGGCGTGGCGCGAATGGCGAAGGTGTGTTCCGCGCAAATTGAGCATTGCCGCGGGAAACACGCGAGTTGAAAACTCTGAACTTCGGCGGATTTCCGCGCAGCATTAATCAATCAGGACTTTGCTGTATTAGTAACATGATTACAGAAAGCGACCGGAGTCTCAGGGATGTCGCAAAAGCCCCTCCAATGACTTGTCTCGAATGACTAGAATTTCACGCGCAGCTTTTACGCACGAATGAAGCGAGTAAACTCAAATGTTCAAGCGTCCAACCACGCGCGAATAGCCCGTTTTTGCCGCCTTTACCGCGGCTGGTGTGAGTGCACCATAAGGTAATAAAAACAATACAGTTCATTACATAAGGTTTATACACCATTGATAATATAGTTATGTTTATTATATTGCATTTCTGCAGCTTTAAATATTAGTTCACACAATTGCTCTTTTTAGACCGAGGGAGATTTTTGTTTTTTTTACTGAAGTTACAGTTTTTGTAGTACAATGAAGACTTCATTCTCAAAAATCAAGGGCATTTTGAGTTCTCGTGATATGACCCTTTTAGACGTACCTTTTCAGTATTTATTTAAGAGGTTGGCAGACTTGTTTGTTGAATCACAGCAAATTATTAAAGTTTGCCCAGACTGTGCATCCGTTCAAAAACCCAGGTTGCTTATATTTTGATATCAACTTGTTTAGTCTACCAAATTAATGAGTAAGTCTTTTTTTCATTTCCAATTTAGACTCTGTATGTTTGTTCATGAATGAGTTATAGTCATAGTGAAAGTGTGAGGCTAAAGAAAAAAAAAGAACAGAAAAGATACACAACCAACCGTAACCATGTGGTCTCTGCAGAGAAAAGAGTGGCTTCCGTCTCACTTCTTTGATATCTTCAAATCAAAATGGCAACACAGGAAACTGGCTTCCTCTCTCTTCATTTATTACCACAAAGCTTAATATACTTCAGATTCAGTGCCGTAACCACTAAATACACCTGTCAATATTACAAAGAGAGCTTAATGGAATTTTTAACGTTTACATTTACCCTCCATAAATTTATCACGTAGATACATCCTTGTCTAGATATCATGTCTCTGAATCAAAAATGATAACCAAACGTAGTGTAGTTGCTGAAGTTTTCATCGTGGGCGTATAAGAGGACCACAGGATCACAATAAATGTGCTTCCTCTTTTAGTAACTATTAATAAACCTCACAAAAAGGTTAAAACTTTATGCCTTTACCACTCTCAGCATACCATTTTAGTAACGCGTAGGTTGCCATGGGCCATATGTTTAGATGCTTATTCTCTTTCCAATCAAGCATTTGAGTTGCTTTCGATATCTATTGATCCCACTCGCCTGACGTCACGCGTCTGTCAGCTTCATCGTAGGAAGTCCAGATCAAAGGGGATTACGCAAAACGCTCGTGTTTTCTTTGAAAGCAGATTCACAAGGAAAGAATAAAGGTGACTGCAGGACTGTACGTTTATCAACATTTTCATCACAACATTGAATATCATTTAATCATTACTGGATTTACTCAGATATCCACCCCCACACGCACACATTCACGGCTCACGTAAATGATTTCCATGTAAGTGTGGTTTTCTCTGAGTGATAAGTTAATTTGAGTTGACAGATTGTAGTTTATGGCAGCTTAGAAGGTATTTCGAGAAGATCGAGAGGTCAGTACCAGCCTGCCCTGTGGTCACATCAGTCAAGCTGTTGAACATGGAGCCTATGGCTTTGCTCAGAGAGCGAACACTTAAATGCGTTCACCAACTATTAGCACATCATTGCACACTTCACTGCCAAAGAAAGAGCGGTCGGAAGGTTCCCTAGGTGAAAGGGAGAATCGTGAGGTCTAATTTCGCAGCAGGGGTTCCAAACACTCATTCGAGAAGTCTGTACCAGACGCTTCTGCTCTCTGTTTCAAAATCTTTTAGTGACCAAGGGCTACCACAATGAATAAAACAATCTGTAGGGCTACTTTTTGTTTATATTATAGCTAATATAAAAAATATATAATAAATAAATATTAAAATGAAGGCTGTTAATAGAATGTGCTTTGGCGGGCACCACTGTTGAAGACCACTGCTTTATACATTTTGTTCGTAGTGCAATTGAGCTGCAATGTGTGCTGCCAATCAGGACTGAAAATGCATGCTGAGGATGTCTACATTTATGGATATGGCCGACGCTTTGAGCAGACGATTTAAACTATACATTTTATGAGTATGTGCGTTCCTTGGGAATGAAACCCACCCTACCAGTGAAGCTAATGGAATTTCTAATAGTTGAACTATGTGGTTGTATCAACCAGATCTTGGTATCTGTTTTTCCGAGGTGGCCATTTCATATGAATTCGTACAAAAACATACAATTAGGAGGAAAAGCATTAATGAAACCGCACTCCAAACCCCATTCCTAAACCCAATGTCATAGTGACAAAAGCAAATCGTACAAAAACGTACAAATGAGATCAGACGAATTCATAGGAATTAGCTACTTGTTGTAAAATGTGTACAAACTGCTATTAGATTGTGTTGGTTGTATTATCAGTATAAAACCCAGCTCCTAGCCCCGCCCCCTAAACCCAACGTCACAGGGCAAAAGCAAATCGAATGAGATCGCACACATTCATACGATTTAACCACTCTGTGAAATATGAATCGTACAAAGTTAAGTGAAGTGAATCGTACGATTATCATAAAATAGGATAACGAAATCCCACCCCTAACCGCAATGTCACAGGGGCAAAAGCAAATCACAAAAAATGTATGAATGTGTTCGTATGAACTAATACGAATTAGCCACCTCGTAAAATACGTACGAATTACCTTGAGATAAACTTAAATAGTATGTTAGTTGTGTCATCAGTATTAAAAAAACAAGGTGACAAAAGCAAATCGTACAAAAACGTACAAATGAGATCGGACAAATTCATAGGAATTAGCTACCTTGTAAAATGTGTACGAATTGCTATTAGATTGTGTTGATTGTACAGTATTATCAGTATAAAACCCAGCTCCTTACCCCGCCCCCTAAACCCAACATGATGGGGCAAAAGCAAATCGAATGAGATCGCGCACATTTGTACGATTTAACCACCATGTGAAATTTGAATCGTACAATGTTAAGTGAAGTGAATCGTACGATTATCATAAACGATAACGAAATCCCACCCCTAACCGCAACGTCACGGGGAAAAAGCAAATCGCGAAAATTTTTACAAATGTGTTCGTATGAACTAATACGAATTAGCCACCCTGTAAAATACATACAAATTACCTTGAGATAACACTTGAAAAGTATGTTAGTTGTGTCATCAGTATTTAAAAAACAAAGTGACAAAAGCAAATCATACAAAAACGTACAAATGAGATCAGACGAATTCATAGGAATTAGCTACCTTGTAAAATGTGTACGAATTGCTATTAGATTGTGTTGATTGTATTATCAGTATAAAACCCAGCTCCTTACCCCGCCCCCTAAACCCAACATGATGGGGCAAAAGCAAATCGAATGAGATCGCACAAATTTGTGCGATTTAACCACCTTGTGAGTTTTGAATTGTACAATGTTAAGTGAAGTGAATCGTACGATTATCATAAACGATAACGAAATCCCACCCCTAACCGCAACGTCACAGGGGCAAAAGCAAATCACAAAAAAATGTATGAATGTGTTCGTATGAACTAATACGAATTAGCCACCTTGTAAAATACGTACGAATTACCTTGAGATAAACTTAAATAGTATGTTAGTTGTGTCATCAGTATTAAAAAAACAAAGTGACAAAAGCAAATCGTACAAAAACGTACAAATGAGATCGGACAAATTCATAGGAATTAGCTACCTTGTAAAATGTGTACGAATTGCTATTAGATTCTGTTGATTGTATTATCAGTATAAAACCCAGCTCCTTACCCCGCCCCCTAAACCCAACATGATGGGGCAAAAGCAAATCGAATGAGATCGCGCACATTCGTACGATTTAACCACCTTGTGAAATTTGAATCGTACAAAGTTAAGTGAAGTGAATCGTACGATTATCATAAAAAACTATAACGAAACCCCACCCCTAACCGCAACGTCACGGGCAAAAGCAAAATCGCCAAAAAATTTACGAATGTGTTCATATGAACTTATACGAATTAGCCACCTTGTAAAATAAACTTAAATAGTATGTTAGTTGTGTCATCAATATTAAAAAAACCTATGCTCTAAAAAATGATGGTTATTATTCAATAAAATCTTTTCATCTGCTGTAGCTGACACAAATTTTGGCGTTTTCCTGTTATATTATTGCAAAGGACTCGGACTAGCATGCAAACAGTGTAGATTTGTTTTGTGGTCATTTCTTACAGCAAATTTAGGGGAATCACCGCTATGCGATTTCTGTCCAAGTAAACAGGAAACTAACTGTCGGTGTATGAGGAAAAAGCTTGGTAAAAATTCTTAACAATGTTTACTTAGTGTTCCACAGAATTTCCTTTAATTTAAAAACATCAGAATTTTTCTAACGAAATGCAAAGGGTAGATGAAACTGTCCAAACTTAACCGAAAGGACAAACCTAAGGTACTGGTGCACATACAGTAATAAAGATGACAGATATGCTATATAACTAGATGCACACTACTTTTTAGGCTTCTAGTGAGACTTTTGTCAGGCACTTAACAGCGGACAGTGAGAGAAATTCTGCCCCTCATCTCGGGCAAGGTTAGAGCATTAGCACTGATCCGTGAGCAGCCCGTAGGAGTTGTGAGTCAGGTAACAGTGACTATTTCTGTCCCTGCGGGCAAGAACGACGGGCAAGTCCTTCACGAGAGCAAGCAAATTAAGGTTGAGCGAATAGACGAACAACTAACTTTTTAGTTAGCTAGAGAGTCCTACTGTTAATACTAAAAAAATGCTTATTAGCTTTTAATACCCACGCTCCTTTGGCTCTTCTTATTTGCATGTGCCGGGGGTCAGTGGTCTGTCTTATGCGCAGCTAATCGCGCTAATGAATGCGATTCTCCTGGCTGCGCAGGAGAGGCCTTCTAGCTGCAGGTGATGCGCAGAGGAGCCTCGTAGCAGTCGGAGACCTTTAGCACAAGGCAGACTGATGTTGATGGGATAAATGAGATTGGCAGGGAAAGGCAGCGACAGGCTGGCCTGGTACTCGGGGGCACGTGCAGACAGATGGGGGGCATATGGACAATGAGGCGGGGGTTTTGGAGATTATGGGCGCAGCCACTTGAATGGATGCCAATGTCGATGTTTAGAAAAAGATGATTTTTCTTGGTGTGGGTTCTTGGAACAAGGTCAAATTCTATAATATATGTGAATCATGGTCATGAGGGTCTTTTATACATGATTGATGTATGGTTTCTTAGGATAGGACAATATTTGGCCGAGATATAACAATTTGAAAATCTGGAATCTAAGGATGCAAAACAGGAAATGTTCAAAATATCTTTATGGAATATGATCGGCACTGAATTTCGCAATGATTTCTGGCATAAAAACCGATAATTTTGACCCACAATGCATTGTTGGCTGTTGCAACACATGCGACTTCTGAAAGGTTTTGTGTTCGAGGGTCACATATAACACTCTTGGTTCGTTAGGCCACGCCAGAACCTGTTAGGAATTGCACAATTTATTGGTTGTGATTTGGAGAATGTGCCAGAGGATTGAAGTGATTAGGAAATGTTCCAGTTGCAACATCAATGGAAGAATAGTTCAGCAGATTTATATGCAATTCTTTACATACTAAGACTGTCAGTGATCATACACACCCTTAAAAATAAAGTTTTCCAAAAGGTTATTTGTTGTATGGTTCTATAAAGAACCTTTAATATCCACAGAACCTTTTTTGTTACACAAAAGCTTCTTTGTAGTGGAATAAGGTTCTTTAGGGTATAAAACATCACATAGAAATGTTTTTTTTTTTTTTAAAGAAACTTTTAGGGGAACAAAATTTTTTCTTTGCATCGCTGACCTTTACTGTTTAAAAGTGTAAAAAGTAAAAATACTAAGGTTGGTTTTTGTGTGTATTAATGATTTGATGTTGTGTGCACATTCTTTTATATGTGTTGAAGAAATAGCCCATACATTTTGTTTTAAATCCATACGTTATTTATTCTTCTATTGGAAACAATTAAAAAACATGTACCGGCTGCGGGTGTAAAAGCTTTGGTGTGCACGCCCCCTAAGAGAGCACTCGCAATATCCAATCCATACCCCAGCACGATTGTCCCCCTCCCTACTCCACCAAATGCACGCACACTGTACTTTTATCAATCCGAGCCTGGACGTGCTTTCGTCATTAGGATGTGATTGTTTTGAACAAAGCAGAAAGTAAAGCGCTCTCTTAACGCTGGAACCCATCGTTATGTTAAGTCTGTGTTTTTTATCTGGAGTCGTTTGGTGCACGATGACACACAGCCCTCTCACATGCCATCATATTGTTTAGTCGGTCTGTCACAGCTTGGTCATTCACAGAAGGTTTTTAAGAAGGTAGATGAAGGTGAGTGGTCGCGCAATTGACGTCTCTTCGTTTGAGAACCTTTTGTCTTTTGCACCACAGCCCAATTTGGTTTGGATAGTGTGAGTGCACCCTAAAAGATTAGGAAAACCCAGCTCTAGTCAATTTTTGTGATTTACTGTTTTCTACATAAAATCATCTGTAAAGAACATTCTGTGAAAATATAACCTTGATATCTTTAATATTGATTAATATTTGTCAAATCAATAATTGAAATCAAACTTTGATGTCCCAAAATCTCATCATTGGATTATGAGACTTTAACCTGGATTTCACATACAGGGTCACATATTTGTCCTTACATAAAGCAAAAAAATGTTTACCTTTTTTTGCGCTTTCTCAACAAAGGACTCAGGTTACCAGCAGGTCATGAAAAGTGATGTCATTTCAAATGATGTGAGATCCGAGCGTGTGTTTTTGTGAGTAACGTCCCACACACACACCCAAACACATCACACAGATGTGAGCGAGGAGAATCATACTATTGAAATTACAGTTTGTTTGGGTTCCCATTTAATTTCACTCCTCTTAACACAAAGACGCCCTCAGGCTTGGCTCACACCACAAAACGCACAACATGTTGTAATGTCCTCCCCACATCTGGGAAGCGTTTCAACAGTAAAAAGGGATGTTTTTAAAGTGCAATCAGATTTTGACTCGGATGTTATATGTGTTAAGCACCTTCAGTAAATATTCCTGTAGCCATGTTCTTTTTTAACGTACACTGCAATGTCTAAAAAGTGTCTTGAATATTTTTGGCACTTTGAGGTGTTGGTGATTTCCCTTCGCGGTGAAGTTTTCTTCAGTGAACAATTTCATTTAAATGCTCTCTCTAACTGTAAATAGTGTATGCATGCACACACGCATATACAGATGTTTACGCACTTGTTTGTAGGAATATTCTGAACATTTACAAATGAATCACATTGAAGCCATGGGTTTTTATATAATGCACCCTGTTGCATCATACAGCGTTTCAAGCCAACTCTTCAATAATCCTACACCCACCCAAAAAAGGGAACAAAATAGAAAAAGGAAAAGAAACACAGAAATGCGCTCTTCAACCTACCCAATAAGCTATTGGCTGGCTATCATTTTTTTTTGTAGTGTTGGAGTGATTCCTCTTTTTTTTATTTAGCAGAAGTGTTGTTGTGTGTACACACCTTAAATAAGCTGTAAAATGTTCGGGTGAGAAGCCACAAATGATTAATATTGCTTTGTTTCATTTCAACAGACGCATTCTGTACCGATATTGTGGTCATCTGTGAATGTGTTTGTGGCTCTCGTATGTAAACAAAGTAACCAGATTGGTAACTAATGCCATGAAGTCTGGTCCACACCAACCATTAACAGAAAGAAACAGAGCGAGTCAAATCAAGGTTAATTTAGTTAAACCGCTAAGCGATTTTTATCTCCAGTCGATTAAATAACAGCATGTACAGCAAATGGCCGCTGTATAGAAAATGCGTGTAGATTTTGCAAACTTCTGTCCGAATTTTACCCATGCACAAGTCGCTCGTCCACCTCAAACCCCGTGCATGTCAAGGACCGCTCATCTCCATGTTATCATTTATTGTATCATGTAAATGTTGGACTGAATGTACCTCACATAAGCAGTTTGATTTATGTGTAATATGGATTTGTGACCCGGTAGTCTCGTCAGTCAATATAAAACAGTGAAAGGCATTTCCAGAAACATGCCTCAATTCACTTCCTTGCAGATGGGTTTCAAAGAAGTGTGAGTGTTTGTATAAGTGTGAGAGTCTGATCTATAAAGAGACTGATGTGTGGAGGAAGTGTGGTTGGCCAGAATGCATGCATGATGCTTTGCACTCACTTGATGCATGTGAATGAAGGTACACACAAGAACAAACAGACACACACACACACACCACTGATCGGAAATAATAGACGGCGCATTGATGAATGAATGAGAATTGAAAATGATCTGTATGACCTAATACACAGTAACTTACTGATAAAGCATGGTAAACAGTACAGTGATTTTTAACAAATTATTTTATTAAGTATTGGCATATTTTCTATTATTATTCTATTATTGTCGTCATCATAGGTGACCTTACACCTTTCTTTCATTCTTTTGTTAATGTTTTGTTTGCCAATTCATGCATATGATTATTTTACCTCTACTTGTTTATTTGCAATTTGGGGTTTAAGTAATTTTTGCCTTTATTTGCACATGTAAGAATGGGATATGAATGTGCATTGTGGAAAAAAATGGTATGGGATCGCGAGCAGGGAATTAAACTCTGGTTGCTGCAAGCATGTCTGTGCCCAACCCAATCCCAAGGCATTTTGTTGTAAAGTATTTCATTTATTTGTTAGTGTTCATGGACACGATTTTGTATCATTTGTTCTTAATGTCTTTTTTTCGTGTCACTCAGCATGAATTTCTTATATTGTTTGTTTTTGTGTCCCCAAGACTTTCTCTTTCGCGTCATTTTGTGTTTTTTTCAATTTTTACCATTGTCGCTTTAAGTTTAGGGATAGATCGGCTTTCAAACATCCAAACCCCAAGCTACAATAGTTAAAAAATTGGAAGACTTTTATTTTTAAACCAGTACATAAAATGACGTCTTAACCCAAACCCTAAATTTGACCCCAAACGGAAGCGACAATATGACAATAATGACACAAAGTCGTGGGGACACGATAAACAATTTACAGAAATTTGTGTGAAACAAAAAAGACATTTGAGGAAAGAGGAAAATTGTGCCCATGAACACTCATAAATCAAATATTTCGTAACAATGCCTTATGCCTTAAATGCCTTATGCAGGGTTCACACCAGACGCGGTAGAAGCGGCAAGCGCGAGTGATTTACATGTTAAGTCAATGCAAAGACGCGATCAGGCATTCTGTGGCGCAGCGCGGACCCCGCAAATTGAGTGTTGCCACAGGAAATGCGCGAGTTGGAAAATTTGACGTATAGCCGCGCCGCGTTAACCAATCAGGACCTTGCTGTATTAGTGACGTGATTACAGGAAGCGAGCAGAGTTGCGGAGTCTCAGCAGAGTCACAGAGAGCCTTCCCATGATGAGAATTTCCGCGTGAATGTCTCGAATGTCTAGAATTTCTCGAGCAAATAAAGGAAGTGAACTCAAAAGTTCAAGCTTCGAATAGCGCGTTTTTGCCGCCTCTACAGCAGCTGGTGGGAATGCACCATTAAGGTGGGGTTGCAATGCCATATGTCGGAGGACTGCGCGCTACACCATCGGCTCTGACGCAATAGATAATGATCGGAAGATTTGTGCGTTCTCACCAGACGCGGAAGAGGCGGCAAGCACGAGTGATTTACATGTTAAGTCAATGCAAAGACGCGATCAGGCATTCTGTGGCGCGGACCGTGCAAATTGAGTGTTGCCGCGGGAAAGGGCAAGAGTTGAAAAATCTGAACCTTGGTGGATATTTGCGCAGCGTTAACCAATCCATAATCACTGATTGCAGCCCCATGTATTATTGATAAAAATATATTTATATTGTCTACAAACACTTTAGAATACATGTGTAATCCTCAAAACATATATGACGCATTGCGAATTACGAAATGCTGTGATAATACCATTTAAATTATCTCTTCTGCTCATATGTTACTCATCGCAATGAGAGTCAGAATTTCTGAGCAGTGCATCTGTTAATAATCCAGCTCCGCCTCTTTGTACATGTTTCCCTACGAGTTTTGTGGTAGCGTGTGATGCGTGTCTTCGGCCCCCGATGGCGTTCTCACGGTGCAGGGCCTGTGGTGAGCAGTCATCTCTGTGTGGTCTGATCGGGTTTGCATGACCTATTCTCTTGTATGCTCATGAAGGTGAATCTCATGGGCTACATGGTCATACAATGAATCAGTCACGATGCAACAAAATGCTCTTAATTGTCTGTCAGGAACATTCTTGCTTTCATTTGAATCACATTCTTTCTTTCGTTTTGGGGTAAATTGTGTTGTTGAGATTCACCCATGCATTTAGGCGCTGAACACCACATCATCAAATCAGTCTATTTTACTCACCTCGTGAATTTCCAGACACACTCGCACTCGTTGTCTGTTTGTGAGTGAGTGTGAACAACAAGAAAAATGCAGTGTCACCTGTGGTTATGGTAATGCATGTGTATGAGTGTGTATGTGGGTTTTGTCGAGAAACTGAAAGCGCCGTTCTCTGTGTGAATGGGGCCGGCTGCTGCTCGATGTCTGAGGATGTCAGGGTGTACAAATGAGAAGAATAACTTCTACAGAAGCTATTAGTATTGATTTCTCAGTATTCTCTCGGTATTAATATTACTCAAATTGCGTGGGCAGAAACATTCACTTGTTGTTCAGATACACAGCCATTTAAAATATAAGCTGGATATAAATAATACGCTAAAGGATATCATGCCATTTCATTTGTTGTCCCAAATAAGGGATAAGGAACATATTTTGATAAATGATGGTAAGCACACAGCTGCAGGTAACTATTGACTGCCATGGTAGGAAAACAAATATTATGGAAGTATTGCGATAAATGAAGATAAATGATGGTCAGGTACCCATTGAATTCCATCGCATTTGTTTTTCCTACTATAGAAGTCATGCAGATTTTGAACAACATGAGGATGAGAAAATGATGACCAAATTTTGAACTACGCCTTTAATGTTGCTCTTTGATGTCTTAAAGGAGTTTACAGTTTTTAAGTAATGACTTTGTCTCAGACATTTCAAATTTTGCTTCGGAGATATGTGGTAGAGCATCGTGTTATGAATGCAAAAAAATGCAAGTCTTACTTAAAGGTAAGCAAAATCTCAATTTGCTCTCCATTTATGGTTATCGCTGTTTACAAGAAACAGTTGAGACATAATGGAGATGTCATCTGTGTAGTCTTAGTGTTTCCTTTTAAAACTCGCACCTAAATATCACTTAAAAAGTTTGCTTTAATTTGCTTGAATTTCCCTCTATGTGTCACAACAGGGTTGAATGTCAAGCCCCAGTCACACATGCAGGCGCTGCAAAACGCAGGTGTGGTTCAATAGGGCGTGCGGTGGTCTCGTGATCGAGGTGACAATTCTTGAAACCATCAAAGTGGGCTTTTAGTCAAACAGACCACACTACACTCAAAACTGCTCGGCGCACAAACGGTTAAACGGCTCTTGTCGCAAAGTCAGTTCATTCACCTTATTTGGATACTGGTTTAGCTTAACAGTAAGAACAAGAACAAAACCAGTGTTTGTTCTTGTTTGTACTGGAGTTGTTGTTGTTGTTGTGGCAGTGGCGGATGCCAGGTTTGGGCAAAAAGTGAGCGGTTTGCATTTAGATTTGTTTTTTCTCGAGATTATTTTCTTATTTTCTTTACCTCGCAGTTGCGTGTTTATAAATAAGATATCTAGTTTTAAGTCATTATAAAACAGTGATCACAGCCTACTTTATTTCTGTAATCTAATCTAAACAATTTCTAATTTAAAACACTTCTAATCTAATAACGTTTTAATTTTCATAAGATCGTAAGGTTTTGAGAGAAACAGGTCCTTGAACAGCTAAAGAAAAAAGAGAGAAAAGAATAATTATGTTTTTGGGGTTGGGTATTGTTTTAATTTTAGTGATTCCGATGCCAACCCCGCTTATCAAATCTGGTTCTTATCGATTCCTGGTTCTGATTCCAATATTTTTAGTGAAAGGGAAGAAGAGCAAATACTTTTTTTATTTTATTCTTTCCAAATTTAGTCTCTAACCTGTTGGCTGTAACTGTTAACTGTGACAATTAGTCTAAAAATTAAATTTTAAAAAGTGTGTGCTAAATATATTAGTTTTATCAGTGATTTTAAGATATGAATGCTGGTTTTTTTTTTAACCTTCAAAAATCTTTAACTCAATTTTTCTGAAAATTAACTTTTTGACAAAAAAATAACAGCGCTACACCTGTTTAAAGTTGACCGATTCCAACAAATCATACGTCGTTATGTAGTTTTTTTAATGGACAAAGTCAAAAACATCAATACTAATTTTTGAAAAATTGCTCATTCCGGCTCAATTTGCCAGCATGTGTCAAAAATTGGTCAATTTTGATGTTTTTGACTTCATGAACAAATAGGCAAAATGTAATGCAAACATTTACTTGCAGCAGTATTCTTAATAATTATAGTTTTTGTTACCATTTAAATTTAAAATAAAGTGCCACCGGTGATGTATAGCTCTGTGTATTGCGTTAAACGCACGCCTGCTCGTTTCAAGTATTAACTTTCTGGAGATGTTATTCACCCTTTGTTCTTTTCCTAATGAAACCGTCCAACATCTGTCTTATTAATCAGCATCAGTCTTAACAAGCACCTGCGCAATTGCCCAATTAAAATCAGTCCGCCTCTGAGCAACGGTCACCATCGCCATGGCAACGGGAGACGGCCTGCGGTCCTCACTAATGATGCGACTTTGCGTTTTTGTCGCGTGCGTACGTAACTTCGGCTTAATTTTGTGATGGCGCAATCATGCCCAGCACCGTGCAGATGAAATAAGTGTCTTCTCAGAAACTACCGCAGATTTCCAATAGTTACACAGTGGATGTGTGATCTTTGCACATTTGGCTCAATGTTTTTACGGGTGAGAGTTTTTTTAATTATGGCTATTGATGTCAACATAGATTGAGAGATGAGTAAGGCAATATATGAATCAGACAGCTTTCTTCTTTGCCCAAGTTTGTTTTCTTGGAGGAAACCGTGGTGCTCCATATAGTTTAAGAAAACACTGACACAGAGTCAAAAAGCCATAAAGGAAATGAGAAGAAACGTCATTGTTAATTTAAACAATGAGCTTTGTTTTTGTTTTCATTTGGAAATGTCCTTAACTACATTTAGGGGGGGACAATGTAATGTAGCCTGTCCTGAAGTGGTTTCGCTTGAAAGAGCCACAAATTGTTTTCCTCACTTCATTAAATTTCTGGGAATTTGTTTCCTCGTCTGGCTTTCGAGAAATATACAGACCCACTTTGAACGTATAGGTGCTCTGCTCAATTTATTTGAAGAAAT
Organism: Paramisgurnus dabryanus; assembly: GCF_030506205.2. Lineage (NCBI taxonomy): Eukaryota > Metazoa > Chordata > Actinopteri > Cypriniformes > Cobitidae > Paramisgurnus > Paramisgurnus dabryanus. Next base: position 24,274,075 of record NC_133340.1, on the reverse strand, counting down.
GCCCTCTTTATGGGCCTCATTGGTTTGGCAGACACGCGAATGCTTTAACCTCAAAACAATCATCAGTTTCCTTAGATCTTCTGATAAGAGCCTTGATCTACTTCTGCTCTGCCCGCATTCGAGTGTCTCTGTATTGTTTTTTAGGTCTGATATTGCTTTTGTGTCATTCGTGAAGGAGAATTGCTTTGTGGACTGTGCAGAAATAGTTGTAAGAGTTTCCTTCATGTAAAGGCTACTGTGTTTCACTTCTGTTTTGCATGTGCTGAAAGCCCGAAAAAAAAAAAAGAGAGAAGGTCTTTAGAGTTCCTCTACTTCCAAATCAGGTCTCTACAGAAGCTGTAGAAATTTGAGTTGGAGAAAAGAAGCAATAAAATGAATATGAATAAGTGGGGCTGTTTTTATTTTTAAGAATGATTTGGGCCCCATGCCTTCATGTTGCTTTGGTTACAAGCAGAACGTCTGTTGATTTTGGGGATTGTGATGTAATGCAATGGAAAAAAGACGTAAGGAAGATATCAGGTTGCAACATACATTACTCTCCTTTACAGTACCTTCTGTCAAACCAGAGACAGTGTTCGGATAAAGGTTTGTATGCATGTACGCGCGTGTCTGGGAATAGGCTCTCTGACGCACATGCTTGGGAACACCAGCTGTAGTGGCCTGGCAACGTAATGCTGTTCTGTATCTCTCTCTTACCTCACACGCTTGTTTTTATATATCTTTATTCATTTATTATTCAGTGCTGACAGGCTGATGTGTAGCTCCTGTATAGGTTAGTGAAAGAGCAATGCATTAGCAGCATAAAACGTCATTGGTTCGAACCCAGGGCACAGCGTCTGCCAAATGCGTAAACGTAAAGCCAGGGCACAGCGTCTGCCAAATGCGTAAACGTAAAGCTCGGAGAATAGTCTGTTTTTACGTCAAACTTACGCCTTGCACAGAGTTAAGGGGATTGCACACCAGCGGCGCGCCATTCTAAAAAAATCTAACACATTGTTTTCTATGAGTATATGCACACCGGCGCCGCCAGTAGACGTTATCTGAAGTAGACGCTATCTGAGGAAGCTCGCGCTATTTAATGTGCACTTCCGGTTTACAATACCTCCGAGTTGTCATAGACGCGACGCGGCGCGGCGCGACGCTGAACTGCGCGGCCGGTGTGTGATCGGCTTTAGTTTATTTGGCTCTTGTTTGTATGCATAGGTTGCTCATGCAATTCATAATGTACATGGGGTTTCAAAAATTGTGATGGCGAAAATTGCGCCACGCGAACTATATATGGACCCTCGCATGTGTGTAAAAATGAACCATACTTTGACAGATTTAAGGTGTCAATAAGCATAAGTCCACTTTGTCATTTTTAGTTATGTCTTAAGGGCGATTTATAGTCGTGCGTAGGTTCAATTCCGTAGTTACGGTAGGCTATCCGTAGGCTGCGCGTAGCTTTGCGTAGCCTGATGCGCACCTCGCAAAAATTTTAACAGCGCGTCAGATCTACGTGGACCGCAAGCGCTGTGATTGGTCCACCAGAACCCCTCCCGTCAGGTAAAAAAACTGCGTCATAGGTATTTCCGTTTGTGACGGTGAAAACAAAGAAGAACCAAGTTGAGGAGTGATTTAACTCAAACTGCATCAAAAGTCGCTGTTTATTTACTTCAATCATTGCTGGTCTTTTCAAATTATACACAACAAGTTGCTGTTTCTTCTTCGTTTGTGGGTTAACTTGCCAAGCTGCTTCTTCTCTGACGATCGCGCTGCTACTGTGGTTACACGCGTGGATACTGCCCACCAGCGGTCGGGCGTGTGTTTGCACGCCAACGCGGACGACGACGCAAAAGTATCAATGAAATCAGATGCGGAACCTACGCCGTCGCTGCTATGCCGTAGGACCTACGCACGACTATAACGAGCCCTTTAAAGGGGACATTTCACAAGACTTTTAAGACCTAGTCCACACGCAGTTCGCTGTTCGTCCACACGAAAACGCAGTTTCGGGGCATTTAAACCGAACATTTTTGAAAACCCCTGCCAGGGTGAGGATTTTAAGAAACCCTGGTTACAGTGTTGTCATATAGACAACTAAATCTGGGTTTTTGCCTTGTGACGTCACTTTTGTCAGGCTTCTGATTGGCCAAGGTGGCTTTACGATTTGGGTTATATCGCCGCCTGGTGGTGTGGCATGCTCTTGACAGCGCTTGATAGCGTGTTTTTGCATTTTCATGAGGACAGAGATTTTTTTTAAACTGAGCATGTGTGGATGGGATTTTTTGGAGGAAAACTCTGGTTATGTGTCCGTGTGGACTAGGCCTCAGATGTCAAATAAATCTTTGTTGTCCCTAGAATTTGTATGCAAAGTTTTCGTTAAAAATACCTATAGATAATTAATTATAGCATGTTAAAATTGTCATTTTGTAGGAGTGAGCAAAAAGTGAAGTTTTGAGTGTGTTCATTTTAAATGCAAATGAGCTGATAAAATACAAACACTGATCGCCATAATGGTGGTTTGTTCAACTTGAAACTCAATTGTGCTGTGAATTATTTTCTCTCTCTCTCTCTCTCCACTATATGGCAGCGCCATGGTTGGATAGTGCAGATTAAAGGGTGGTATTATTATAATAAGATCCCCTTGTGACATCACAAAGGAAACCAAAATATCAATGACCTATTCTTTCACATGCTTGATGAGAATGATTTGCCAAAACTAAGTTACTGGATTGATCTTTTTCAAAAATTCTAGGTTGAAGCAGCACTGGGGACCCAATTAGCACTTAAACATGGAAAAGTTGGATTTTCATGATATGTCCCCTTTAATAATTGTCTTAGTAAATGTCTTAAACATAGTTATGACTTAATCATTTTGCATGGACAGAAATTATAATTGCAAAATCTAACAATCCAATTCGAAACAATTACGATGTGGCTAATTTGTATAAATTCATACAGTCTCATTTATATGTTTTTTGTACCGTCTGCTTTGCCCCAGTCACGTTGGGTTTAGGGGTGGGGCTTCGTTAGGTCTTTTTCTAGCGTTCACGCCGTACAACTTCATACGTATTACTAGCCACTGTGTCAAATACCGTAGTAATGAATTAGGCTAAATCTAAACAGGTTTGTGGTACTTTTCTGCGTACCGAAACCGCTCTTCATTTTTAGGAATTTTACGCCCGTTGGACATTTTTGCATGTATGCGGGCAGTTCTTCTTCAGAATAACATTAATGTGGGCTTATGGTCACTGTGCAAGACTATTTATCATCTCATCAGATCTGTGGGTGTTAAAAGTGATAAGCAGCTTCATCTGTGTTTTCCCCTGCGCGTGTGCCTTGTGTAATGTTTAAGGGTGCAATTTTGGGTGCAATGTTTCGCAACTCTAAACTTACTGCAGTACCCCTGGGGGGGAAAACCAATGCAGTTTTCAAGAACAAAATGTGAGTGAGCGTCTGATAAATGTTTCCCTGTGGATTGTTTGTTTTGCATTATTGCCCCTGGAAACATCTTTACGAGCGGTCTGATTTTAACAACAGTAGAAGTGGCATGAGTAACAAGCGATGACCTCATCCTGATCGGCACTCAGATTTTACAACACGACTACGTTCAGTCTCGTTTTCTTTCTGTTATAGTAAAGTTCAAGACTTGGCCCGGTTAGCCTGATCTCAAAACAGTGCATTACATGCGACACACTGTAGATGCATGGTTAGCCAAGCTTATCTAACAGTGAAGTATAGGGGGAGAGCTGCAGAGCTCTGATCTACATGAAACTTTGAGCCTAAAAGTCCCAGACCACAGGCAACTCAAACCTCCCTAAATTCCCTTCAATCCCCCCCAGGTGAGGACGTGGGTGGGGGGCATGAGCTGGTTTCCCCCCAGAGACTTTCTCTTACCAGTGAAACCATCTTTCTGCTAGTTTTGTCTGGAAAGGCATGGACCATGTAACAGGATTTGGTTTGGGGTTTCCCAGTGGAGTCAGAGAATTTGTATTTTTTTTTTTTATGTGTGCTTTTGTTTATTTAAGTCTGAAAGTTCAAAGGCTGTCTGATTATTCGAGGATGTTGAAGAAATATTCTGTTATTTCAGTCTGCGAATGTATGTGAGTCGCACTGACTCACTGGCCTTCCCCAGGGCCGGACGACTGAGGCTGTGTGTGTTCTTGCAGTACCCTGGGTATATTTAGGATAAAGACCTGTGTACACGTGTGTGTGTGTGTGTGTGTGTGTGTGTGTGTGTGTGTGTGTGTTTGTGTGTGTGTGTGTCTGAGAAAGACCGAATTTGAGAGACTGTGAGAAGTGAAACATTAAGCAAGGAGGCAGCTGTAGTGAGAGTTTGATAAAGAATGAAAGGGATGCAGAGACAGAAACTTCACTACACGCACATGATGGGGTAAAATACGGACAAACACAAACATGAAACAATCCAGCAATTTCGTTTGAAACAATTTGCAGTAAAAATGTTGCTAGGTTTATTTAAATTGTAATTTGAACTTAATATTTTAGATTCGGTATAGTGATTAAATTGAAAACAAATACACTATTCTTTTTCCAGGTGGATCATCAAGACTATTGGTCCTCTTAGGAGTGTTACGCAATTGCATTTTTTTAAAAAGTGGAGAAGGCGGTTCTTTTCTAAAATTCGAGAAAATCCTCCACTATACCTTTAATGCATAGTGGGAATGTATAATTGTATAAAATGTATTTTAAAAAATAGTAAAGCAGCCCACCAGATTTTAGAACTGAGTCATGTGTGATTCATTTTACTTTATCTGGCAACCACAACTATAATTTTTGAAAAATTTGTTTAAAGCTACAGTTCGCAACTTTTTTTGGTTTAATATACACTGAAAAAAACTTCTGGACATTGGTTGCACATAATTATACTACAGGTCTGTTGAATGCTTGATTCTGAGTGGCCTTTTCCTACTTGGCCCCTAAGCTCTGGAATGATTTACCAAATAATGTTCGAGTATCAGACACAGTCGAGCAATTTAAATCTAAACTTAAGACATTCTTCTTTAACAAAGCATTCACATAGAATGTCCAGTAAATGTACTTTTCCCGCAGTAGTTATTTTGTCTAGAACATACCTCATATGGGTAATATACTATTGCCGCAATAGTTAGCCTGTCTGGAACCGAGCTGACTTAAACCACTATAATGTATGACACTTGCATTACATGCGAACGGCCCCTACGCTAATAGAATTCTGTTTTTGTCTCCCTGTCTTGAGGAAAATGAGACAAACAGACCCAGTTCCTGTTACTGTGAAGGTCATTGCACCACTGATCTACTGGCTGTCCTTCAACGTGATGCCCAGCCGATGCGCGACCAACGACCACCGACTGAACCAGTTTAAGCTGCTTACCCACTTCCTATCCCTACCGTGTCTATATATATATATATATAAATATATATTAATTTCTCCCAAGGGTTTTTGTCCTTCTAGGAGTTTTTCCCACCGGGTTTTCTCCTAGGGGATTTTTTCGTCCCAGGGAGAGTCAGCCAACTTTGGCTTAACTTAGCACTTTACTGTATACTTTACATTATTAATACGCTCGCTTGTACGGTTTAACCTTAGCCGCTATATTCTACTTCTTATACTATCTATTGATTTTCTGTGTTCTCCTCTACATCTACTCAAGTAAAGCTGCTTTGCAACAATTAACAATTGTGAAAAGCGCTATATAAATAAAATTGAATTGAATTGATGAACAGGTGTGCAATTATTTTCTGTGAAACGCAAGACGAACGTAGTTCCAGGCAGCTCTCTTGACGGCATTACATAGTTCCATATCACTTCTCATAATTAACTGTAATAACGGACTAACAAAAACAACATGACAGACGATTTTCCGAGGCAATAACAGCGCTGTTTAGAGAGGCACAGAGGTAGCCTCATTCACACAATCTCTCTGACGAATCCATATAAATATATCATGATCAATGTCTTAAGGTGTGGTAACCGTAGTATTAGCAGAATAATTGACTCCAGGTCTTTAAATTATTGAAAAATAATGCACACCCGAGGTGTAACGGCATCACCACCTCGAGTGTGCATTATTTTTCTAATAATTCAACGGCCCGTCGTCAATTAATCCATATGTAAATTAGGTTTTCTTGAAATGAAATTAACAATAATTCTCTAATTATTTCATTTTAAGAAAACTTGATTTATTACGTAGATCCAACAATTTTGTAAATTATGTAGATCCAACAATTTTTTAAAGAAAAATTATTTGAAGAAAACTTAATTCAATCAAGTGCAACCATAGATTGTTTTCAGTGTATTGCCCAATAATCTGTATCAGCCGATAAAATAATTTTTTTCACACTATCGGCCAATAATTTATAAACAGCCTATAGTTATGGCCGATATCTATAAATCAAAAGGGAACAGGAAAATGCTATGAAGTTGAGCTCTGTGTCGAGAAAATGTAAAGAAACAAGTTAATCTTCAGAATTTAGTTAATTTAAGTTAATATTACCATAAACGATCGGATATCGGTGGAAAAATGTAATATCGGTGCATCTCATGTTTAAAATGTATACATTTGATAAAAAACAGTGTTTGAAACTGTCTCCCTACCTTATCATGATTTGCAATCGTAAGCTTGATTATAGTAGATCAGGAAATCACACTTTGATATCATTTGACTCATAAATACTGTAGAAAGTAACCTGAAATTTGCGAGATGGGGAAAACAAGGCTAATGTTTAACAAAATCAACCTCTACTTAATTTATCCTTTCTACCTCATCTATTGCATGTCTCCCTGTTTACTGTTTATCTCCAAAAATGTCTTTAACAATGCACTGCTCCTTATGAAGAGATACCCACATGTGTGTTCAATCACATGTGTCTTATATAGTGACTCATCAGCAGCTGTAGATCCTTTAAACACTGAAAGATTCTCATGAAGCTGAGAACATCAACGTGTCAAATAAAAGAAACGTGTCTGAGTGACTCACGGCAATGTTGGTGTTGGGAAAATGTGCAGAAGGAAACCTTAGCCTGATTGGATCCTGAGGTGTAAGTTTTCTTCAATCATACCAATAGGGAGACCTGCCAAAAACTTGGTCTTGGGTGGAAAATCAGCTAACAACGTGCATGTTTACTTAAGACACAGGAGTTGGTCGTTTTGTTGAGGTCTTTTTGGGAAATGATGAAACATCTGATGCTTGGAAAGGTTGAAATAGAAGCATGTGGGCACTTTTTTAAAGCTTTTGTTGTGTTTGTATGCATCTCGCAGGGGTTTTTAACCCTCATAGTTGGAGGCTGACTTTACTTTCTTCATGTTTAGTGCCCTAAAGACATGAGGGTTAAGTTGTTACTTTGTGTGTGGTTTTAGAAAATCTGAAATCAACTACATTGTGAGGACCAGCCAATGGGAGTAGTTCATCCAAATATGAAAAATGTTTTATACCTTCAATGTGCCACCATAATTAAATTTACCGTGCAACAAAAGTCACCCAAAGACCTCAACACGACAACTTCATCTGTGTTTCTGTTTGGGAGACAGAAATGTGTAAAGGCAATATGGCAGAATTTGTATTTCACTTAAAGAGCACCTATTTCATTGCTAAAAAACATATCTTATGTGTTTACATGGTTTATGGTTAAAAACACATTATTTTCGACATACCATACATTTTTGTAGCTCCAGATTTCCCTGTCTTCCTGAAACGCACAAAATTGTCCCTGATTGGCCAACTAACCTTTATGTTGCAATTGGCCTGAATACCTCTGACGTCAGCTGGAAATGTGACGCTCCTTACCATGTTTAAAGGATTCGCTCACAATGCAATGCTAACAGGAGTTAACTTACAGGCTGTGAGTCCAAAGCGGGAGGAATTATGATAATGACGGTCTTGTCTAATCACCAATCCCAGGAAGTAAACTGTTGCCTACAATCTGTGTGTTTGTTGAATTACAAGAAAAGAGATTTATGTTGAAGACGATAATTCGCGTCATTGTTTACTTTAGGATATTTGCATTTTGTTAACATGTACAAATACACACTCACACACCAAAGGAAATGTAAAAACATGAATCGGACAATAGGTGCTCTTTAACATCAAGGCTTTGTAACTTAAATCTGTGCTCTGCTTTTACACGCATTGTAAAGCAGAAGACGACTCATCTCTCCATTATTTATCCTCGAGACCGTAAGACGAACTGACAGCGACAATGAGCAATTGTTGCGAGCGCAGTCGTGCTGTGTTTCTGACCAACAACATGCCTACAGGATCTGACAAAGGCTGGCAACACGTCTTATCCGGAATGACAGAGGATAAACCTTGGACTTTTTACTATATCAGTTTGCGTGTTACCACCACCTTACTAATGAAGGGTACAAGGCAGTCTTACAGCATACTGGCTCCTGTTTACAACGTCCAAAATGGTAATTTCTTCCATCGTTTAGTTAACCCTTGTAATTACTTTTAACCAGTTGGATACTATTGTCTTGTCAAGGCTTGCAATTTAAGTCTCTGAAAAGCCTGTGGTGGAAAAATTGCAGTAGATCTTATTTTTCCCAAACTGAGGATGTAGTTTAAATAAAAAAAGTTTCCACCAGTTGCCTTTAACTTTATATTTAGCTGTCACCTCTCAGTTTGTACTAAATGAAACTGGATGTTTACTTCAGTTTAAAGATCTTCTCACGTAACAATCACGGCACGACTGAATCTAGCAGAATGCATGCTAGTAATATTCAATATAGACGGTTTCATCGGACCCACGTGATACACGTCTGGATCCGAACTTTACTTCCGGTTTCGTTTTTTTAATGGTCTGACTAGTTGTTAAACTGATCTCTTGAGCAAAAGCCTCGTCGAAAATAACACATGTTTTGGTTTCCTAGGTAATCTATGTGTTGTTTTTTGCTTGTTATATAAATAAACTACGTTTAAATTACTTTGTTGTTATTTATTCTTAACGGAGTTTACCGGAAGTTACGTGCGGACCACGACAGCCGCTTGTTTATGTTGTTACTGCTGAAACCGTCTATAAAATGATATAAGTACTTTAACTATATTTATATTCTAAAGAGACGTTTGACAGGTCATCTTGTCTTATTTGTGAAAATTACACATGATTTTATTGTAGTACAGCTGTAGTTACAATTGTTTTTGGGAGATTGATTTCAACCAGTTTTTGATTAAAATGATTAAACTTACATTTACCAGGGTTCCTACACCTTAGTTAACTTCAAATTCAAGGACCTTTCAAGAACTTCCAGGTCCAATACCCTCAAATTCAAGACTAAATGTGGGGACACATTTCAAGTGAGAGCAAGGTTACATCGTGTTACCTTTTAAGATACATTGTTACAGTTCACTGTCGAGGGAACTCGCGCTGCGTCACTGTGGTGACACTTTGGGGACAACTCCAGGGGTAAGTTCGTCTGAATGTGTATATCAAATTCAACCAATGTTGAGGCTAAACGACAAAGACAGGAGGATTACGAGGGAGTCAGGAAGTATATCGCTATTTCAAATATTGCCAAAGACGGCGTTACAGGGACACAGGAAGTATGGCAAGGGAGACGCAGCATCTCGTTCCCTTCTCAGGGAACAACAGTTGCATACGTAACTCGAGACGTTTTCATGTGTCAAACACAACTATGCAAAAAAGCATTTTGGTATGAATCAACATTCGCATACAGAAGATAAAAGCATTTAAAGTGAACAGTTTGGCACGTGTGCTTAAAAAGTCTAGAATTTTTATGATATTATCCTACACTACACAGGGAATAATATGGATTTTTTTCCAGAAAACTTCTTGCATAAAATAGATTCAAGCACTTTCAATGACCTGTATATATGTATGTATATTTTCTAAAACTTCCCAGGGCCTTGAATTCTTTCCCCAGATTCACAAACTTTCAAGGAAATAATTTATAATTTCAGCTGTCAATTATGATTTCGCATTTAATGCCAATCTGTTGTCTTTTGATTTTAACCCATGTAAATATAAGTTTTTGTTTTGAACACACATGCTAAAACAAAGTGATTTTAAAATAGTTTGCATAATTTACATTAAACAAGGAAACTGTTGATAGTAAATTAAGTAAATTAATAGAACATCATCTCCTCTCCATGTTATTTATGTTAATATGCATATAATGAAAGATTTGATGAATAAGAGATAGTGAAAGACAACACATCATGTGTGAAAGTCCTCTCAGTTAGCGTTTTCATTCTTGTTTGTTTCATTCTTTTGCTAAAGTGTCAGGAAACTTTCACGTGTGTAGAAATGAGAGCTATTAAGACTCGGCGGGTGCGAGCCGGCACTTCAGACGCTCGAGATGAGAGTGCGCATCTTGAATGGCCGATGTCGTGACTCAGTCATTTTCACAACCCCCCACTCTCGTCTCGATGGTTTTGACGGGAAGTGGGGTGTGTTTTTATTCTATTTCTTCCTCTTATGAAGCGCACAGCTGGGTTAGCCAGTTTAGTAGATGTTTGTATAAGCGTGTAGGGTGCATGCGGGTCCCTGCGTAATTATCACATGGACCCGTAGAGAGTTCGAGTGGGTCCCTTTGTTTCTCGTGTTTTGTCTTTTTGCATGAGAGACAGAGACTTAAAAGTGGTAAAGTGGTAAAGTTTTGATTATACCACTCAGCAAACATCCAGGAATTGTTGTATTGAGGTTTGCATGGGGAGGCATCACACATTTTCTTTAGGAAATTAAAGAGCCAATATTATGCACATTGTTTTTTAAGATGTAAATCAGTCTCAGGTGTGCCTAGAATTTGTCTGTGAAATTTTGGCCAACAGATCATTTTTATAGCATGCTCATAGTGTTGGATGTTTCATGGGTGTACCTGTAAATGCTAATGACCTATTGTTTTTGGTTAAAATCATTGACTGTAAAAAAAGATGGACGACGCCCGTTCGCGCTCTTCCATTGGGAAAAGTGAAGCCGCCAGTGTCCTGATACGGCGCTGACATCTTGGGTCTTGAGTCTGCGCAGTAGTGAGCAGGAAGAGAACCGCGAAATCAAGGCCATGCCCTCGCTCTCGCAGAATGCGCATATCACAACTGTCAATCATGACGTGACAACACCGTTTTTATAGCATTAAATAACTAACTATAAACAAACTTACTTTAAAACAAACACTTGAATTTACATCAGCGTAATAAAAACTACAGAAAATGACAGCTTTGGAAAAAAGATAATTGAAGTGTAATTAAATTGTTTAGTTGGTCTCAAGTCCCATTGAATAACGTGGGGGAGGCGGGGTTTATGACCTATACTGGGACCAGTGACTTGGGGGGCGATCGAGAAGTTTTGACTTCACTTGTCAGGGCATGTGCGTAGGGCTGAGTATTGGCAAGGGCCTCACGATACGATACATATCACGATACATGCAACATGATACAGTGTATCATGGTACGATACAATACGCTTCATGTTGCGATACATTGCAATACTTTTTCTTTTTTTCATATAAAAAATGCAAAAAAATAGAGCTAACTTTTTTTAAAACTTATTTTTTAAACCAAAGTGTTTTCACACATTGACTTTGAAAGCTGCAGGTGTTTTAAAATGTTCTGCCATTTTCTCCCTCCCGCTTACTTCCGAGACATTGGCCGAATGGCTGTATATGACAGACAACTGGACAGCGACAACAACAGCAGCGGCGGCGGAGGATGCACACAGAGGGATTTGATGAATTTTAAAAATATCTATAGTAGAGATTGAAATATCGATACACTATCGAGGGAAAATTTATCACGATAGTTAACTGTATCGATATTTTTGCACAGCCCTACTTGTGCGGCACACTTGGTTAAAGTAGGTCTGATTCCTGTGAATACAATAGTATCTTTAACCACAAACACATTTAGAAAGAACGTTTGGGTAAAGTTAACCAGTCAGTCATTGGCTGTGGGCGGGGCTTTGTTAGTGTGACATCACATTAACAAGATAATCAAAACCGCATGTCTAATGAGACTGCTCTGGTTTAATAGGGATTAAAAAAGGAGTGGATTTTTTTTTTTCATTTTATGGTGGTTGTGTTCTAGAGCCCGACCAATATATCGGCAGGCCGATAGTAGGCATTTTCCAAACTATCGGTATCGGCATTCATAATGGCCGATAAATGAATATTAAAAAAAAAAAAAAACGGACGAAACGCCTTCATTAGATTTCCTCACTGTTGGTGTTTTTGACAGAGTGCTCTGAACCAGTAGCTGCTGGTGGGGTCCAGATTTAGGGGTCTAGCCACTGCCTGAGTACAGTGATCAGCAATTTATATTTTGCTGTTGTTGTTATTTATCAGAACTTAACAGAATTTGTCTCCAGTTCTTTTCAAAGTTATATTTATGAACCAAGTCTTTTAAAACTGGTAACTTTGATTTGGTTGTTGTTGTTTTTGTGTTTTTGTTCAAAGGCCTTTACGTTTCATATCTAAAGTTTGTATTTTTATACATTTTATTTATCAGAACTTTAATATTTTGTGATGTTCCTCTGTTCTGTTGTGACAATAAAAGAAACAAGTTCCTTTTTAAAATACATTATCACATTATTTTAGTTCAAACTCATAAATAACTACAAATAACTAATGTTAGGGAAATCTGTTAATGTTTTGTTGCACGTTTCTGGGGGGGATCGGGCGATATATCGGAATATTGGATTTTAAAAACGTCAAACATTTGTATCGATATCGGCCTTCAAAATCCTTTATCGGTCGGGCTCTATAATGTGTTCACACACTGCCAACACACATTTATGTCCAAACTATCTCCAAATTTCCGTTAATATGGGCCCTTTACAGCTAGTTATTAGTATAATGTGTTGAGAATGGGAGAATATAAAGTCTAAAGACAATATCAGTGCCAGAAAAAAAAACGATCCAACACCAAACACAATGTACATGACTGCAGCGCTAGACGGAAATAACACATCAGTCAACTCGATGTTAAACCAAGAAGTGCAAATACGTGTAAAAATATCGCACCATTCTACTGCATTATATTTAATTGGTAGCTTAATTGGTAGAGCATTGCACTTGGTCATGGGTTTGATTCCACTTACTGATTAAAAAGTAGAGATTGAATGCACTGTTAGTTGCTTGGATAAAAGCATCTGCCAAATGGATTCATGGAAATAGTTAATCTTTTAACCAGGAATGTTTGCTATGCTAATGAAAGGTGTGGAGAGGATTTGTTGTAATTTCTGAAAGATTACCAAAGCTTAATTATAGAAAATAATCTCCTCCTTCTTTGTATGATCACTAAGTCCATGCAGGTGACTCATTTTTCTCATAGGTGATATGTTTAATAATAGTAGCACTGTACAGCTCATGATAGATTATCTCAATGATGAAGCTAAATAGATTTTTAAGTGTGTTTTCCTGTATAAAACGTGACGCTGTGGGGTGGTGTTGCTATGTGGTTAAGTACTGGACAGATAAAAAATAAACGTGCAATTAATTTTTTTTCTGACAGTATAAATGCAGCAAGGGATGCTTTCCTTTGCAAACACCACTAATTGAATTTCCCGTCAAATTATTTCCAAACCATTTTCGTGACCTCTGGGTCACCTACAGCCTAGGCTGCGATCATGACCTTTAGTTGCCTCTCTAAATGTTTGCATTTCTCAAATCCTAACCCCCGAGGGCCAGACATTGGTGTGCATGGAGATTTCTCTCTTCCAACAGAAAAACTGTTATGTTGTGTCTTTAGATGGGGTTTTTCCAGTCTAGAGCGGCTATTTTGGTCAGATAAACAGTGTGGTGTGGGTGGGATCGCTGCAGAGTAGCACCCACGCACACGCCCGAGGGAGGTGGGGGAACAAGTTCAGGACATGAACGAACATGGGTGAGACATTACGGAGTGAGCAAAAATAAACACCTTTCCATTCCAGCTCAAGGTGCCCTTAGGGTGGAAATTACCGGCTGCGTTCTCCAAGGACACCACAAGATGAAACAATAAAGAATAGGGCATTAAAGAAACTTAGAGACTCGCTGTAAAAAATAACCATTGCTTTTTCATTGCTCAGGAGATTTGATGGCGTTCTCTGTTGTGTATCAAGTATCAACTTAGTCTCAGATGTTTCTCATAAAATTGCTAAAAATAGAATCAAATGGGACAATAGTTGAGATGCATTAAGAGTATGGAGCTGTAAAGTTTAAGTAAAATAATCTAGATTTGGGTAAATTTGATGAGAACTGTTTGAGTTCATATTGAAATTTGTAGTAATATTGACTTCTGTTTGCAGACTTGGCAAATCTGAGTTTAGTTTTTCACATTGAGATCTTTTCTGAAACTCTAATGGAGACATTTGTGAGTTTTTTGGCTTTTTTTCTCAGAAGAAACATTTGAGATGCAGGAGAAAAGTTTATAATTTTTCTTCATTTAATCTCATTGATGTTTAGGAGAAATAATGTAGATCATTTTTTTATTTTGTAACTTAACCATCATAAGTATGTAAATCCAATATTAATTTCTTGTCTTTGCTCTTCCACCCTACACACTAAGGGTTCCTTTGTCTGAAAATCTCTAAAAAGTTGAAGACCTCTGCACAATTAAAAATGTTGGTTCAACTTAAAAGATTTGGTTGCCTTAAAAATATAAGTTGACTCAAAAAAGTGTGTAAAAAAATTTGTCAACTAATATTGTTATACGAATGACAAACTTTTAAGTCAAGTCAAATCAAGTAAACATTTTAAGGCTACTAGGTAACCTATTTTTTACAGTGTGATTTAGTTGAGATCTGGTAACTGTGGGGGCCATTTTAGTACAGTGAACTCATTGTCATGTTCAAGAAACCAATTTGAAATGATTCGAGCTTTGTGACATGGTGCATTATCCTGCTGGAAGTAGCCATCAGAGGATGGGTACATGGTGGTCATACAGGGATGGACATGGTCAGAAACAATGCTCAGGTAGGCTGTGGCATTTAAACGATGCCCAATTGCCACTAAGGGGCCTAAAGTCTGCCAAGAAAACATCCCCCACACCATTACACCACCACCACCAGACTGCACAGTGGTAACAAGGCATGATGAAATCCATGTTCTCATTCTGTTTATGCCAAATTCTGACTCTACCATCTAAATGTCTCAACCGAAATTGAGACTCACCAGACCAGGCAACATTTTTCCAGTCTTCAACTGTGCAATTTTGGTGAGCGCGTGCAAATTGTAGCCTCTTTTTCCTATTTGTTGTGGAGATGAGTGGTACCCGGTGGGGTCTTCTGCTGTTGTAGCCCATCCGCCTCAAGTGTGCGTGTTGTGGCTTCACAAATGCTTTGCTTCATACCTCGCTTGTAACAAGTGGTTATTTCAGTCAAAGTTGCTCTTCTATCAGTTTGAATCAGTCGGCCCATTCTCCTCTGACCTCTAGCATCAACAAGGCATTTTCGCCCACAGGACTGCCGCATACTGGATCTTTTTCCATTTTCACACCATTCTTTGTAAACCCTAGAAATAGTTGTGCGTGAAAATCCCAGTAACTGAGTAGATTGTGAAATACTCAGACCAGCCCGTCTGGCACCGACAACCATGCAACGCTCAAAATTGCTTAAATCACCTTTCTTTCCCATTCTGACATTCAGTTTGGAGTTCAGGAGATTGTCTTGACCAGGACCACACCCATAAATGCATTGAAGCAACTGCCGTGTGATTGGTTGATTAGATAATTGCATTAATGAGAAATTTAACAGGTGTTCCTAATAATCCTTTAGGTGAGTCTATACCTAAATGGTACATATGTTATTAGGACATTTATCCACTCAAAAAAAAAAAGATTTGTTGGTTCAGTTTAAAAAAGTAAGCCTTAAAATTTAGTTAATTCAACTTAATATTAGTTTACTGAAGAAAAGGCTGTTGAACTGGTTGCTAAAAACATTGGGTTGAGTCATGTTGAATTTTTAACTGTGAATTAAAGATTGCAAGAGATAGCACATGTATCTGTCAGCACATAAGTGGCGTTTAAAATGTAGGATTATTGTTTATCCCGGTGATAATTAGGGAGTATTAACGTAACGTAATGATTTCTCAGTGTTATGTATCAGTCTCTTTAAATACCTCTGTGTTTTTTGCACACTCCCTGATGCTGGAATTCTGCCATGGCTCTCGGTCCTCCCTCCACTTGGCCGTGGTTTGAGCGTATGTGTGATTGTGTGCGGTTTTGTGTTTTGGAGAGTTGTACTGTACTGTCTGGACATCACAACGAAGCGATGCACCTGCAGTTCTGTAATGCACATTTAGAGTTAAAAATCAACCAGAGCATACACTTTAAATAAACGTCTAGCTTATTTTTCACCTATAGATGGGTATAAAATGGACAAACCCAACCGTTTGGTTAAAATTAACCGAGAAAATGTCCTTATTTGATTCAAACAACTCAGCATTTTGAGTTTAAACAACAGCTTAGTAATAGCGATTGGGTTTGCCCATATTTTACCCAACCAAGGGTGTTGTGGGTTAGGTTGTAAGAAATGCTCAATCAATTTTAAATATGATGGCATTTGTTAAACCTGTTATCCAACATGTTATACATAAATAAGTATTACATGAGCAAGAGAGTGTTACAGTATAGCACATCTGTGATCCGGACATTCGTTCATGTTTTTGTTTTTTTAAGGGGCCGAGGCTTTTAAGTTGGACTATGGAAAAGTGTGTGTGACAATGAAAACCATATTTTGCTTAAAATGTTCTCATGCCGCAGATTTAAGATGTATAAAGGTTACACATAAAGAGGCAGGATGTGCGTGACAGAGAGAAAGAGTCAAACCGATTGTGTGTGATTATTCGCAGTAGCTTCATCGGCTCACATAGTGGAAGTGATACACAACGATAAAGCACCTTATATCACATTTGCAATGTAGCTTTTCATGTTTTTCTTTATTTATTTTTTAGAAGTGAGTTTTGGTGAACTTAAAGCTATATGAAATGGCATAACAAATCAGATACAGAGATTACATAAACCGTGGTTAACTGTGAGAAACTGTATGATCTATATTTAAAAAAGATTTGTTGTTTCAACTTAAAAGTTTTTGAGATAATTCTACTTAACACAATGTGTAAAAATGTTGCGTCAACTCATTTGAATTAAGGGTTAGGACTAACCCTGCCAATTTTATGGCAGCACAAACACTTTTTTATTTAAAACAACAAATAATTTCAACATTTTAGTAAAAACAAAGTGTGTATTATGATATCTCATACATTACAGACCATCACACTTTCAAATGTGATGTTAATTTATTTCAAAGATTTCAATTTTTTTTTAGTATTAGACGTAAAAAACCCTGCACATATTAAGATAATAAACAACATTAACAAAAAAAGTTGAAGTTACGTGACCTTGGACAGGTGTGTGTCTGTGTGTGTATGTTTGTGTGTATGTGTGTGTGTGTGTGTGTGTCATAATGAGGTCATAATTTTACCGACTCAGGAATGATAAAATGACACACCCTATTACTGACAACACAATGACCCTTCATCGCACACACACAAGAACAAACACTTCTCGACATCTCCCAAGACTCCCTGTGGCATCTTTTTAATGCAGGGCTGAATCTGTATTGCCAAATCATGTGATATCACATCAAGTGTTTATTGATTTCTGGAATATATCAATTGGATAAAATTTTCAAAGCAGCTCATTTGCTGAAGTACATGCAAAATGACATTTGCGTTGATATTTCTTAAATATTTTGCTCAGAAATGTGTTACATTTCAGCTCTAGCCACTGTACTGTATTCATAGTAAATAATTTTAACCATAGGTGTGATATTTAAAAAATACTTAAATGTTGAACTTACATTTTTGAGTTGAATTAACTTGAATTCATTATACAATTTATTTGATCTTTTTTGACTGGTTAGCAGTGGCTATGAATTATAAAAATTCAGTTGAATTAGCTTAAGTGATCTCCACTTTATTTTTACAATTTATAGCAACTTCTTACTAGTCAAGAAAGTTGATATTAATTGTAATTTCAAGCTCATTAAACTCAAAGGGGAGGTGCATGATCTCTGAAAGCCAATGTTGATATTTTAAATCACCTAAACAAACACGCCCCTACCCCAAGAAAATCTGGACCTTCTTTTGATAGACACGCCCCACACATATGCAACCCAGGCAAGGATGTCAGTTAGTAAACAAATGTGTTTTGGTACTCGCCCGACTCCCTTTTCCAAAGCGTTTCTCAAAAATTATGCACCCCGCCCTTAAAAATGTAAGTTCAACAAGGAATTTGTACAGTGTAGCTTTTAATATATATATATATATATATATATATATATATATATATATATATATATATATATATATATATATATATATATATATATATATATATATATATATATATATCGATATCGAAGGATGATTTAAACCAAGTAGATAGCAAATTATGTTTTTATAATTTTACATAAAATATGATTGACGCATCCTGCATATATTTGCAGACTGAATTACGATTTGGTATTTTCTGGTTTATTTAATGATCTATAAATGTTATGTGTGGATGCTCATAAACATTTGACAGAAAAGCACAAGTGGCTTCTCTGTATTTGAATCACGCAAAACTTAATCCTAAATTCACATCAGGATGATCTCCATCAGGAAATGTTATGGCATCATATTTTCCAGCTCATTGTTTAGCAATGCTTTTATTTGTGTAGTAATTAAATTTAATGCTCGTTGGCACACATGTGAATCGACTGTCAAACCTTCAGATATGCATCCCTGATAAGCGCCAGGGATGGTTTGTTGTGACACAAGAGGCGCAACCAAGCCATGGTTTGCCAAGTCACATGCCAGGCTCAAGTCACCATTGTACACAATGTCAAGACAAAGTCAAATGGGTGGTTTGAAAAGAGCTGATTGCATGCCAGCAAAAACACTTAAGGCAGGAACTATAAAACTATATGCAGTGTTTATGACTTCCGCAATTAAATGCTTAATCTATGACGGCCCGTTCACATTATTCTCTGGTTCATGGCACACCTAAACATACCTGTGTAATGAAGCTGAATTGTTTAAATTGTTAACTTTATTATAATGGTATAATGGACTGTTGATCTTGATTTTGACAAATTAAAAGTTTGACTTTAAAAATGTATTGAGAATGCTGGATGGTTTCAGAATGACTCCATGTCTTGTGTAGTTTAGTACATTGTGTTGTTTACATACCGTACAAACTGTACATATGAAGTGTTGTGTTGATCTAAACATATGGGTGCTGCTATAATGAAATGATAGATAATATGAAACTGATTTAAGTTTGAAATGCCAATGGGCTACATATACGTTTGTCTATCTACAGGCATAAAGAGAAAGGCGAGAGGGAAAGTGTCAGACAATCTAGACAGTAGATTTATACCCATAATGACACACAGTAACAGTGATGGTGCTAGACAGCTCATACTAATTCTCAAACAACTGCTGATTCAGTACTAATGTCACTTTACTAAGGGTAAGGGACACAGACACACATACTGTATGTGTGCACATGTACTCAAGCATAATTACAGTATATTTTAAATTACTTCAGCAGATCTTAGGGCTGTTTACCTGACACTGTTTTTAACTCAATAATGAAAAACGTATTATATGTTTTGGCTTTTAATTGTCATGGCAAGTGTGTTTCATAAAAATGTATCCTGTTATCATTTCAATGTAAATAGCAAAAATGTAAATTTTATGATAACGTTGACGTCATGCGCATGCACTGTAAAAAAATTCCGTAGAAATTACAATGCAGCTGGGTTGCCGGTAATTTACCGTAGATTTACATTTATGTTATTTACTGGCAAGAGTTTGTTCAAAGTTAAATAAATTTTAAATATTAACAAGTCTTTATCTTTACAGAATAAAACTATACAATAATAGCCTCATGCAAAGCATTCTGGGAACCAGAAATCATCATCAACCTTTTTCTGTTTTTTGCTTCAGATTTTGTTTCCCAGAATGTTTTGCTTGATGCAGTTTTTTTAGTTTTACTCTGTAAAGATAAAGACTTGTAAATGTTTAATGTTCATTTAACTTTGAACAAAATGTTGCCAGTAAATAACATAAATTTAAATCTACTGTAAATTACCGGCAACCCAGCTGCAATTTCTACGGAATTTTTTTACAGTGTGCGTATTACGTGTTCAGACGTGACATTGCCAACTACTGGCCTGACATGTATAATACAGCATTTTTCGTCATTTTCGCAGTTCAGTGTGAATCGATGTTTCAAGTTTTTTGTTATCTATAGACCACAACATAGTTGAAGGAAAACTTTCGTTTTACTATATTGTTGTCGTGCAAATGTACCTCTTGATAAAGGGGCAAACTACAAAAATTTTTATTTAATGAAAACGCTGATGTCATGCGCATGCATATTACGTGTTCAGACATGTGACATCGCCAACTACTGGCCTGGCATGCATAATACAGCATTTTCAGTCGTTTTTGCCATGCAGTGTGAATTGTTTTGGGGATTGTTTAGACAACGTTGCTGTCTGTAGGCCCATGCAAAAACAAAACTTGAAGGAAAGCTTGTGTGCTTTTTACCGCATCATTGTCATGC
This sequence comes from Paramisgurnus dabryanus, assembly GCF_030506205.2. Lineage (NCBI taxonomy): Eukaryota > Metazoa > Chordata > Actinopteri > Cypriniformes > Cobitidae > Paramisgurnus > Paramisgurnus dabryanus. Next base: position 24,253,550 of record NC_133340.1, on the reverse strand, counting down.
AAATGTACCCCTAGATAAAGGATTTTATTCAGACGTAACACCGACAACTACTAGCCTGGCATGCACAATACAGCATTTTTAGTTGTTTTTGCCATGCAGTGTGAATAATTTCGGGGATCGGTTTTACAACGTTGTTGTCTGTATGCAAAAAAAAAAGAACAGAAGGCAAAATTTTCTGTTTCTACTACATAATTGTTGTGCAAATGTACCGCTAGGTCAGGAGTGGGGAACCCTGGGTCCTGTAGGGCCACTGTCCTGCAGAGTTTAGTTCCAACCCTAATCAAACACACCTGAATTTAATTTCCAAGTAACCCTGAAGATTTTAATTAGATTTTTCAGGCGTGTTTAATTAGGGTTGAAACAAAATTCTGCAGGACAGTGGCCCTCCAGGACCAGGGTTCCCCACCCCTGCTCTAGATTAAGGTGCAAACTACAAAAATGTGAATTTTATGAAAACCTTGACGTCATGCGCATGCGTATTACGTGTTCAGACATGTGACATCGCCAACTACTGGCCTGACATGCATTATACAGCATTTAAAGTCATTTTCACAGATCAGTGTGAATCGTTTTGGGGAATAGTTTTGACAACATTGCTGTCTGTAGGCCCACGAAAAAACTAAAGGAAAACTTTTGTGCTTTTTACTACATCATTGTCGCGCAAATGTACCCCTAGATCAATAATCTTAAAAGTTAAAGTGTGGTCCGCGGACCACTAGTGGTCTGCTGTACCCCCCCAGTGGTCCGCCAAAAGATGACCTAAACTAGGCAAGTGTTTATACAATCGTCACTTATTTAAGTAGATTTTTAATGCACTTGCGAAACTGTGATATCAGTTCTTGCCATTCTGTTTTAATAACGTAAAAATGGATCGGTGGCTAAACCAAAGAGGAGTCAAAAGAAAAGATCAAGCGTCAACTAAAAGCAGCTAAAATCCACAGATCTATTCGTTTTGTAATGTACTAGTTTGTGTTTCATGTGTAAAATTCCTGTAATTTCAGTGATTTTGGACATTAAGGGGAACATTTACAACCATAGACTTCATATACCCACCACCTCAGTTTTAAACTAATGGCTCTTTGGAATGACATTAAAGGAGTAGTCCACTTTAAAGATGGGGTCCATTGACTTTTTAAAGTGGGAAAAAAATACTATGGTAAGTCAATGGGCCCCATCTATAAAGTGGACTTCTCCTTTAAGTAATGTTTAATTGCAGTTTTTTTCAACATGTGCAGTTTGATGTTCATATTAAGGTGCAACTCATTTCACATTTACTTTTTCAAATTAAATTAAATAATAATTTCTGAACATAGCATTGCATTTTTTTAAATTAGTTTTTGACTTGAAACAGTTGCATATTAAACTTAAATTTAGCTTATCCTTCCTATTCTGTTGTTTTTTTTGTGGGAGTGTTAGAGTGGGTTTCTGTTAGGTGGTCTTCAAAAAAACTGGAATATTAATTGGTCCTTGGGCTGAAAAAGTTTGAGAAACACTGCCCTAGATAAAGGGATAAACTACAAAAATGTACATTTTATGAAAACGATGACATGTGACATCGCCAACTACTGGCCATGAATGCATAATAAAGCTTTTTATTTTGATAATTTTACAGATCATTGTGAATCATTTCGGGGATTGTTTCTAGTTTTTTTTTTGTGAACAGACCAAAACTTCATTTCTGTTTAACCACATCATTGTCGTGCAAATGTACCCCTAGATCAAGGTGTAAACTACAAAAATGTGAATTTTATAAAACTAATGACGTCATGTGCATGTTTATTACGTCTTCAGACGTGGCATCGACAAATACTGGTCTGGCATGCATTATACAGAATTTTTTGTCGTTTTTCAAGGTCAGTGTGAATCGTTTGGGGATTGTTTTGACAATGTTGTTATCAGTACGTAAAATAAAGAAAAAAATTCTGTTTTAAACTTCATCATTGTTGTGCTTCTAGATAAAGTACAGTTATATCTAAAACACTCACATTTTCGAGATGTAGTCCACTTTCTTTTCCCAAATTCCCATGAAGGGCTCAAGCCTATGGATATGTATATAAACTGTCTAACTCGGTTCTAAAACTCCGTAAGCATCCTTGTTGTCTTTTACCTTCATACTAAAAAACATTGCCTTCATCAGTTTATGTCTGTTTGTTTTATTACACACTGCTCTGGAATACTCTCGCTTCACCAACATACTTTTTTCACTGAGCTCATTGACAGTGTGTCAAGACTTAGGTTTTGGGAGAAGAGGCATCTGCTGCATCTCTCTCTCTCTCTCTCTCTCTCTCTCTCTCTCTCTCTCTCTCTCTCTCTCTCTCTCTCTCAAATGTTGAATGTAAGCAGGATATTGTGTCACTGAGTATTCTTACAGAGAACTTGTATGTGGATTAAGCAGGAAACAGCGGGTGCTTGGGTGTGTCAGGCCGGTTTATTGGCAGTGTAGGTGTGATGTTGTCAAATTGTTGCCCCTGCAGTTCGACTGGTTCCGTTAGAAAGACCAGAAATGTGAATGTTGTGAAAATAACGTTTTTTTTCCAATACATTCCAAACATAACCCTTCTCAAAATAGAGATTCCAAAACACAAGTCGTCATTCCCAGAATTCTCTCCTTTTCCAGAACCGTTCATGCCTAAAAATTGTTTTATTTGCTCCATTACATACAGAAGATGTTTAAAGCGGAACCCATCACAAAGTATTTACTTAAATTAGTTACACCAAGTGATTTACTATTGGTGTTAATACAGAAGACCCGTTTGCATTTTAAGGTGGAACGGCACATTTCCCCGGGGCCCTCGTGATGAGGTCATGCAATGATGCTCCGGGGACGCCCGACAGCGGGTTTAAAACATGTGCGTGAGGTTGATGCTGAGGCACAGCAGGCGGCCACTGCTGTCAGTTCACATCACCACACCTCTTTGGACACATGGGACTGGGGGAAGCGGACCCTACGGTTACCCAGCTGCATTGAAGGACCTCTGAGGCTCAGGCTGCCCTGTGACCCTCTCCAGAAACCTTGGAGTTGGAAGACTAGGGAAACATCTTGCACCGTACTTTGGTGCAGTCACAAATGTGAATATTCCTTTAGTGCTGTGGAAATGGGTTTAAATAGTTTATCTGAAACCCTTCTGTTTTAACACTATGTACTATAAGACAATAAACGTGATATTAGGAGCAGGAACATCTGATTGCATTTTGTTTTGTAATTTCACAGTAAGCAGAAAAGCCAGATACACGAGTCCTCTGTTAATCCTGTTCTTGTCACACGACTGTTTCTTTAATCTGACTCTATAACCTTCAAATCAAAATTTTCTCAAAGCAGTCATCTATGATAAATGACATTAAATTCACATCAGAAGCCCACACTTCAAAAATTCGTTGTTGCACTTAAATGTTTAAGTTTAATCAACTTGAATTTACAATTAGTGAGGAGTTGCTATAAATTAAAAAAATAAAGTTGAAATAACTTAAGCTAATTGAAATGTATTTCTATAATTTATAGCAACTACACACACTAATCAAGTTGAAATTAATTGTAAATTCAAGTTGATTAAACGCAAAAATTTAAGCACAACAAATAATTTTTTACAGTGCAATAAATCCGTCTAATCTGTATTGCAGATTGCAGATACTCTATGCAGAATTCATGTTAAAGCTGAAGTCATCAACATATCTTAGAAATGAAATCAGTAAAAATAAAACAACAAGAATGTGTTATGATTCATCATGATACCACATCCTTAACTGAGTGACATACAACAAACAAAACAGGAAAGTGTTCATTTAATCCCATTCAGAATCTCGTACAAATACAACCACGAAAAAAAGAGACGTCGTCTTTAAGATTATTTTCAGTTTTACTAAATGTACTATTTATAGGTATGCATTTAATAAAAAGATAATTTTACTTTCATTCTGTTACTACTGATAACATTTCTGCCAAATTCCTTATTTTTTAGGTGCATTTATTTACAAAAATGAAACCGAAAAACTAGCAAAAAGATTGAATATTTTAAGATTTGAAATACTGCAAAAAATGAAGTGTATATACGTTGTTATCAACACAATCTTATGGTAATTCGTAACTGATATATGAGGTGGTTTATTCGTATACACTGTAAAAAAAGTCAATTCAACGTACCATTTTAAGTTTTGGCTTGTAAAAGTTGTTATAACTTAAAAAATCAAGTTTAACTAATATTATTATTATGTTACTTTAACTTTAAAAACTGGGCAGCATTTTTGTCAAATCAACATAATTTCTTCAGTGATTTGTAAGATCTTGTGTGCTTTTGTACGATATGTCAATGATGCTGGGTTTAGGGGTGGGGCTTCATTATTGCTTTTTCTAATAATCCTGTTTAAACTTGAAAAAATTCAGTTTTTCTCAGAGAAATGCTTTAAAGTTATTTATTATGACTAATCTCGCTTTCAGAGGAGTTTGCAAATTTTTATCCAATAAAATCCTCTATAGGTAAGTAAAGCCCCTCCCCTAATACCACCTGCTAGTGACCATCAATTATCATATCAACATATATTTTTGTTACTTTAATTTAACAAATTACGTTAAACAATTTCAACTTCAACTAAGTCAAAACTTTAAAAAGTAGGGTTGAATTGACTTGCATAATTAATTTGTTCTTCTTGTACTTTTTTACAGTGCGAAACTATGACATAAACTGAAAACATACTATCATACAATTTAAAAAGCAGGTCCCGAGCCCGTCGATGCCCACCCACACTTCTTGTTTCAATAGTAAAGTGTGTCGTCAAGGCATTTTTGGGGGCTTTTATTTTCTTACTGAACAATGCCTCATCCATCTATCCACCATCTGAAATCAATCTTTATATCTCCTATTCATTTTGCTCCTATCACTCAGATTAAATGGCATGCAGACATCGTAGGTGTTGGAGATGCCCAGAGGGTCCAAGTGTTTTACAGGTGGAGATAGCTAGGAAAATTTAATGTATTGCCTTCGCCAATGGTTGGGGAGCATTGATGACCTCATGTCTAGGAATGGGTGGTTTTTGCAGTCTGTTTCTCTCACACACACTGATTTAATCTTACGGTCATGTGTCATATACGGTAATACGTGGGCATGATGGCACACTTCCAGACAACTTGTGTCATCATGTTTATGTACACTAACAGTCGAAAGTTTGGATACACCTACACATTCTATATATCTTTTTCCACACCATAGTAAAATAGCAACGTAATCAAAACTATGAACAAACAAAAATGAAAGCCTGAGAAATACGTAGTGTACAATATCTATTTCTTAATTAAACTTTTTAATAGGGATACTTCACACAAGAATTAAAACTTGTCATCGTTTGAACCCCCCTTCCATGTCTTTTTTCATTGTTTGGGTGTTGAGCGTTGACTGTCAGTTAATAATAAGTTATGAACAGACCGCTATTTGTTCATAAGGACACCTTTTGAGCACCAGCATAACAATTACAGTGCAGTTAAGCCATGTTGTGACTCAATCCTATTTAAAATGAAGTGGTAAACAATAGCACACAGAAAACATAAACAATAGAGGCATTCTGGTGCTTGCTAAAAGGGATTTAGCGCAGAAATGCAACTTTTTTTGTATCAATAAGACCAAATGCTGACCTCCAACCAGCTGTCATATAAATAGCATGGCCAGCGTTGATATGCATGATGAAGAAATAGTTATTTTTGGATTTATCCACTCTACCTTTCAAAATCCGAAATAGTTGCTTGAACTAGCTGTTAACTAGTACCCTTCACAATGTTTGCAATGCATCTATTGTGCTACCCTGTGGAGTTTCACACATACTTATAAAAAATGCATAGCTGGGATGCGCTGTAACCGCTTTGCATAAAAGTCTAAAACTGTATGTATGTAAACTTAAAAATATTAAGTTACCTTAAAAATATTGGTTGACAAAACATTTAAACCTTTTTTTTTAAGTTGAATTAAATCAAAATTAAGGCAACCGGGTAAATTGTTAAACCAACTTTTTTTCAGTGTGCGCCTGAAATGTTTTCTTGTAAATTAGCATTTTGTATAATGCTTAGGTACAGTAATTCAACTTTAATGGCAATGAAAAGGTCATCATAGTCATTTTATTGGTATTTAAAGGCGGGGTGCACGATTTAAAAAAAAAACATTTTGGAAAAGGAAGTTAGACTGACTACCAATAAACACTTGTAGCCAATCAGCAGTAAGGGGCGTGTCTACTAACCAACATCATTGCCTGGGTTGCGTATATGTGGGGCGGGTCTATCAAAAGAAGGTCTAGATTCTATTGTGGTAGGGGCGTGTATGTTTAGGAGATTTAAAATATCAACATTGGCTTTCAGAGATCATGAATTTTATTGTCTTTCGCTGCAAAACCCTCTAAGAGCATGTAGTATATGCCGAGAGCATTCAGTCAATAGTCCCTTTCACACATACAGTCTTTATTGGTAATTTACTGGTAAATTGCAGTTAACTGGTCATGTGTGTACAAAACCTTTCTGGTAAATCAGTGCTACCAATTTACCAGTAATTTACTGGTAAGCACCATGTGTAAACAAAAAATATAGATTACAAGCATTCATAACGTACAACGTCAGGCCGTGCTGACGGCTTCGGGCCAATCATAACGTTTTGATAGATGACGCGTTTACCGCCACACTGTTTATGGATGTTTCCACAGACCCTCTGCTTAAGAGTCAAGCACACCTTTAGTTAACATCCACATTTCTTCACCAGAGTTGTTTAAAACAGCGCACCATATACTTGCCGAATTGCCGACTTCCTAGGCACACGCTCTGTGAAGCCTAATGTGCAAACAGTACTGTTGTTTAAAGGAATAGTCTACCCTTTTGCCATATTAAACTATGTTATTACCTCAACCTAGACAAATTAATACATACCTATCTTTTTTCAATGCGTTCACTGTACAGCGTGTTTTGAATGTGTTAGCATTTAGCCTAGCCCCATTCATTCCTATGGTACCAAAGAGGGAAGCCACCAAACACTTCCATGTTTTCCCTATTTAAAGACTGTTACATGACGAGTTATACCAGTAAGTATGGTGCCACAAAATAAAACTTTTTTTGGTACCATAGGAATGAATGGCGCTAGGCTAAATGCTAACACATTCACAACACGCTGTACAGTGCACGCACTGAAAAAAGATAGGTATGTATTAATTAAATTCGTCTAGGTTGAGGTAATAACATAGTTTAATATGGCAAAAGAGTAGACTATTCCTTTAAGATGCAATGTTGTTTGGTCACAGGCAACTTCCACTTTCTCACCGAGTTTACCAGTATTTTGATACTGATGTGTGAATGATATCTTACTGGTTAAAAGACAGAACATCACTGCGTGTGTAAACAGCACATTTTTGTATTAACTGGTAAATTAATTCTGGTAAATGCATAGTAATTTACCGGAATTATTGCTTAAAAAATTGGATAATATCAGTATCTCATTTTTGAGGGAGGTGGCATTTAGAGGCTTTTACATCTATTTTACAGTTCAAACAGCACGAGGGTCCAGATTTATCACATGATTTTTGCAGTTGTTGGTTTATGGTAAAGGGGTCAAAATTCAGGCGTCCTAAGGGAGTGAACGACACCACAAAACCACAGTACATTTTACAGATTATTTTACACAATTCTGCCTCCTCCATACTGTGTGTTTGAATGAGAGAGATAGAGAAGTACTACTTTTATTTTCAGGAAGGAAACACATCTGTAAACTGTAACAGAGAAAAGAAAAGAGGAATCTGTGAGGAACATTTAAACATAGACGGCCTTTGTTCCTAAAACTCGCACCCATGCCCACGTCAATGGCATTCGTACCACTTCTTCAAAACATCAGTCTTCTAGAAATTGCACAATTAAAAATAAAATCACTGATCCAAAATATCACTGATGTTAGCTTTAAAAATACATTTTGAAGAGGGTGCAAAACCCTTGACATGTTTTCCTGTGAGCACTTTAATGACAATGAAAAGGTTATTAGTCAATAATTAAAATGCCTTATTTTCACATATTTGGTCATTTCATTAGTATTTAACAAATTTAACTCTTTCGCTGCAAACATTTTTTTGTTCTTGCAAAAACCTTCCCTAAACAAAATCGACTTCTTTGGACAAGAGTTAGTAAACAGTTGCAAAATCACTAAAGATGCAATTAGAAAGATTGCAAAGTTTAAAAGTAAAAAATTTAAGTTACAGACGTTTCCACAGACCCACTACTTAAAAGTTCGAGCACATCTGAAGTTATTGTACACATTTCTTGTCAATAATTTAAATGCCTTATTTTCATATATATGGTCATTTTATTAGTATTTAACATTTAACTCTTTTGCTGCAAAACCCACTAAGTGTTTTTTTTTTTTGCGAAAACCTCCCCTAAAAAATCGACTTCTTTGGACAAGACTTAGTAAACAGTTGCAAAATCACTAAAGATGCAACTAGAAACATTGCAAAGGATAAAAGTAAAAATGTAAAAGTTACGGTTATTTCCACAGACCCGTGCTTAAGTCGCGCACACCTGAAGTTAACGTCCACATTTCTGTCAATAATTAAAATGCCTTATTTTCACATATTTGGTCATTTCATTAGTATTTATCAAATTTAACTTTTTCGCTGCAAATCCTGTTTTTTTTTGCAAAAACCTACCCTAAACAAAACTGACTTCGTAAACAGTTGCAAAATCACTTAAGGTGCAACTAGAAACATTAACTGAACCACGCATTAGGGGGCGCTATGATCAATGTGACTGCCACATGTATTTAGGTCTATGTACTCACAAGGGACACAAGTTTGAATGAGATCTACTGTCATTTTGCGCACCGTCGTTCATTCAATTTTTTATCTGTGCATTAAGCGGAGTTTGCTGTTTTGAACTGCTTTGGCAGATGAGTATAACAATTATAGGACAAAAATATATATATATATATATATATATATATATATATATATTCAAGTCTTCAACTGCTGATAGACATGGGTGGCTTTTTTACAAAAGCGCCAATTTACTTACAACATTAAATTCATCCAAATAACACAAAATGTGACCCTGGAACACAAAACCAATCATATGTTGCACAGGTATATATGTAGCAATAGACAAAAATGCATTGTATGGGTCAAAATTATATTTTTGTTAATCACAAAAATCAGTAGGATATTAAGTGCAGATCATGTTCCATTAAGATATTTTTTAACTGTAAATATATATAAAAAATTATCTCACAATCCAAATTTTCCAATCTCAACATACGATACATCAATGGAAAACGTATTTATTCAGCTTTCAGATGATCTTTAAATATCAATAAAAAATTGACCCTGTGATCCAGGGTCACACATTAGACCAACTACACTCCACCGTAAAAATCCTCATTACTGCGTGTAAACTCAGACTTTTAATGACTTGTTGTGTCTGAGCAGATCAGATAGCAGTTCCAGTCTGTCTACAGTACTTAACCGTACTGATAAGGGTAGTCCGGTAATCAGACTTTAAAAACGAGACTGTACATGAGCTTGCTGATAACAGTGAAAAAAAGAGCGAGAATGAGGCAAGTTAAAGGATGGGGTTGTGTGTGAGCAAGAGCCAAGCAAATATTTGTCTGAAATTGAAGCTAAGGTTTTTTTTTTTTTTAAGTAATTGCTGACTGACAGACAGACAGGTACACAAAGATTCAGCGCTGTCAGAGGTTGTTTGCGGACAAACAGGTGTCGTTTCGACTAGACTCCTTGCAGACTGTCTAGTCTGGTGGGGCTGGACGACGGTTAAACACACGAGTGGAGAAAGAGTGTAATGCTCAGACACACCCACATCCACATTTATATATCCACAAACACAGAGAGAGGTTTGTATTCACAGACCGACAAAACACTCACATACTTAAAAATAAATGTTGTTTAAAGGTTCTTTGATGGGCTGTAAGAACCTTAACATGAACAGAAGCTTTCTGTTATGAAAAGTTTCTTTGTAGTGACGGCAGTATTCACAACCACCCAGACTGAAGTATGAAGAAGAAGTGCATCTCTCAGTAAGAGGAGCAGTGGCGGCCGGTGACTTATTTTTCGAAGGTCGTCACAACATGCATGTAGCCCATCATATGTGGCTCGTCATTTTAAAATATATGTTAGGCGCTTCATGTAAACTTATGTGCATTACTATTACTTCAGCATTTGTCCACGACACTGTTGTCATGTGGTTTTTACGTCAGTAAAGGCCGTAACAAAGGGTAACGTAGATATTAAGGTCATTTACAGGCGACTGCATTGCCCCGTGTCACTGTTTAGGGCAGCAATTTTCTCATAATTTACAAGTAGTTGAAAACATTATAGATATTGTTAGTAATCAGCTGGACAAATTATATAATCCGGACTAGTGGTTTTTGGATATTTTACTGCAAATATCTTACAAATTGTACCTTTGGACATAAACATCTTTGATGACATAGGAGTCCGTAAATGATCGTAATTCTGGATTTTTGTTATGATGGTAGGGTAAAGCTCCATGAAACCCCACAAAAATGATCAATAATTTACTGTTCACTTTTCTGTAGACATAAAGGACGTCGGGAGACAATTCTTCCTCACTAATGTTTTATAAAACTGCAAAACCACACACCTGTATAACCAACTGCATAAATGTTGGATACCCAGTGGATAGGGTCAGCAAATGTACTCATCTAACTACTTTCTCATTTATTTTCCTAGGATGCAGAATTTTCACAAAAACTAAACTGAATTCTTTGCACAGACACTTGACGTCTGTATTGTTTATTAAGGTAAAAATATGAAGTTTTTAATCATTGTGCTCCTTAAGATGCTTTTATTGTTTCCTTATATTTTGTATAAAAGCGTCTGCTAAATGCCTGAATGTTAATGTAAACATATTATTTATAACAATATTGAACCCTAAATGAATGATTTGTCTACAACTCCATTCCCTTAATGATATGAGGAAGACCTTTCTCTGCACTAACAAAAACACAAAGCTTTGATTTATTTTACAAAAATTTGGTTCTCAATCCATATTTATTAAACCTGAGGTTTGACAGGAGCTTGAAGTGAAATGGCTCAGCAGCGCACCCTAGTGACGCATCTTCACTACTGTTCCCTGTTGTTTTGGTCTCGGATTAAACAAATGATCCCAACATACTGAGATAACGGATATTTCTTAATATAGCTCTGGGTGATATTTAATCTCAATGACAATAAGAACAAACCACGGATGTTGGTTGCGAAGCTCTCCGGCTCTGTAGTACTTAATCTACTCATCTCAGAAAGCTTTTACTCATTTGAAAACATTGCTTTGACTCATTCAGTTCTGTGTTTGTTGATTTCTGGTTACAATAAAGGCTTCTTGTATGGTAACTGGCAACACTGTGCTGTTTTCGCAACGGTTGCTGGTCAGAAATGACCTTGCTTGTGTGGGTATTTTGTGCAATGATATGTGTCCTTATTCAACTGGGTTAACTGGATCGATTGATTAACATGCTCATTTACATTGACCTAGTCATTGAATTACTATGCATTTGTCATGGGTTGCACCCGTAAGTCGCTTTGGATAAACGTGTCTCTTAGCATTAATGTAAATGCTAACTGGATGTGTACAGTAACTACATGACTATCAACACTGGAGACACCGAATGAGGAAGAGTAGTTTCTCCGTCCCCTCTGCAGTAAGTCCCAGATTCAGTTCCAAGAACCCTGTCTGCAAACCTCACCACATTTCCCCCTCATGAGATGCTCACACATACATACATACATGCATATGAGCACAGGCACTTGAACATGGTGTTCACTCTGTGGTTTGTGGTCAGTGATAAATAAATGTTCAGCGGTCTTCTGAGGAAGAAGAGAGAGTGCACACTATTAATACCCTCACATATTAACACGAAAAACATATTCCTGAGAACACACCGTTCTTTCTCATCATTCCTGTGAGATTCTTAGAATTACCAAACCAGCCACAAACACACACACAGCTTTCTCATAGCGTACACACGGCTACCACATCTAATAGCATGAGCATGTTTGTTTTCCTCTTGTGTAAATTCACTTTTAAATGCATGCTGCATTGAGCTGGGAAAGAGATATTATTTTGCATAGATCAGTGTTGTCACAGTATGTGTCTTATTTATTGAAACACTTTCTTTTTAAATTGAAAGACAATCTCACAGACCTGCCAATGAATGTTTTATTTCAGTTTTAAAGGTGCCAAAGAATGCATTGAAATAATCTTGTTCTCTGATATCTACATTGAAGGTATGTGGCTTTATTAAGTGCAAAAAATATGCAAAGATATTTTTACATGTCCATTTACAACCCTAGGATTTTCCTTTAGAATAAAATGGTCTATTATTTCCTCATTTGAAAGGGTCATGAATAATAATGTTGAGCTCTGCTCTGATTGGCTGTTTCTCAGAGCAGTTCAGTTCAGTAGCTCTGTGTGTATAAAAAGATCTTATATTTCAGACTGTAGATATAGAGTTTGAGGTTTTCTGAGTGGTAAGTTTTGACTTTAACATCAATTTTAGAACTTCAGCCTAAACGCTAGCTAGCATATAGCATTAACTAGCATATAGCGCTTACTCTGCAGTCACAACTTTGTTTTTAGCATTGTAACATCATTGTATTTAATTTATTGTGTAATTTAATGTTGGGGCATACATCTTGACTGCAACGTCACAGTCTGTGTTATGTTGAGATTGGCCTGTTTTCTAGCGGCCTTTTGCATGCACAAGTTTACATGAGGAGGAAACAATCGTGTTCGAGGCCTAGATAAATACAGTTTTAAACTAAATACAGTAAATAAACTATATGAACACCAATGTAATGAGTTTATCAATTTAGGTAATAAGTACAGACTTTATGACAACCAAGTTGAGTAAACTTAAATATGGAGGTTTTTGGCAAACCCCATTACTCAGTAAAATTTAAGGAACGAGTTTACTTAAGTTGAGTACAGTCAACTTGCACAGTAAAATATCTGGTTTGCCTTACATGTTTAAAATTGAATCATACTTGAGTCATTTTTGAGAAATTGAGTCATTTTAACTTATTTTTTATCTTGACTAGTGACAAGTTGCTGTAACTTAAAAAACAAAGTTGAATTTACTTAACTCTTTCACCGCCATTGACGAGATATCTCGTCAATTAAGAGAAAACGCTTCCCCGCCAATGACGAGATTTTCCGTCTTTCCGCAATACCGCTATTATCCACCAGGTGGCGCCCTTCCGCAACTTTTTAAACCCGGAACTATTGCCCTATGGCAAGCGGCTGCATGTCCGTGTCTGTTTTAAAGATCGCTCTGAATCGGATCTCTATGAAAAGACAGTCACAGAAATGGAATTATCTCTGCTTTTTGCTCAAAATATGGTGTTTTTGCAGAAATCTACCCATATTCAAAATCTGATTACAAAAGAACCACTGAAGGTAGGATGAAACGTTTTTGTTTGAAAGCAGAGAGTCTGTTCTTTCATTTGGTATATTGTTGTATGTTTATATATTTAAAGAAGAACAGTTTCTGGGAGGCATTAAACTTTGGTGAAAATCATGAAAAACGCTGGCGCGGGCTGGCAACTTTAAAAAAAAAAAAAACGCTGGCGGTAAAAGAGTTAACATTACAGCAACTCCTCACCAGTCAAGATCATAAACTGTAAAAATAGATCGACAATGCCTGTTCGCTCTCTTCCATTGGTGAAAAGTGAAGCCGCCAGTGTCCCGATACGCGCTGACATCTTGGGTCTTGAGTCTGCGTAATAGCAATTTCAGGACAGTCCTGCGCAGTAGTGAGCAGGAAGTAAAGCCGCGAAATCAAGACCCCCCCTCCCTCGCAGAATGCGCATATCACAGCTGTCAATCATGTGTGACACCACCGTTTTTATAGACCGTTTCAGCGGTAACAACATAAACAAGCCGCTGTCGCGGTCCGCACGTAACTTCCGGTAAACTCCGCTAATAATAAATAACAACAAATTCTTTAAACATAGTTTATTTATATAACAAGCAAACAAAACAACACATAGATTACCTAGGAAACCAAAACATTTGTTATTTTCGACGAGGCATTTGTTCAAGAGATCAGTTTAGCAACTAGTCAGACCATTAAAAAAACGAAACCGGAAGTAAGGTTCGGATCCAGACGTGTATCACGTGCGTCCGATGAAACCATCTATAGCATTAAATAACTAACTAATAACAAACTTATTTTAAAAACAAACACTTTAATTCAGCGTGATAAAAACTACAGTAAATGACAAAAACCAGCTTCGGAAAAAAGATAATTGAAGTTTAGTTAAATTTTTTAGTTGGTCTCAAGTCCCATTGAATAACATGGGGGAGGTGGGGTTTATGACCTATACTAGGACCAGTCACTGGGGGGCTTGTGCGGCAGGCTTGGTCAAGATAAAAAAAATAGTTTGACTTGTAAATCCAAGTTGATTATACTTAAACATTTAGGTAACCAGAGTGTAATGGAGTTTGCACACACTGTACAATAAATGCAGCATTTTTGTCAGATCAACACACATTGTTATGCTACTTTATACTACTTAAAAAACTAATTTAAGCTATTTAACTTAATTTGTTACATTATGTCAACTATTCAAACTTAAAATAGATGGTTGAATAGACTTGCAAAACCAAGTTGTTTTAACTTCATGCTGCATTTTTTTTACAGTGCACAAAATTCTCGTCCTGAATTTTAAATCCGACTTTACATTGTGTCATCACATTTACACACTGCCTCTAAAACTTTCATCAGTCATAAAAAAATCAGATCGGGTTTAATTCTCTGCATTTTCCCACCTGTAGCAAGCATTTTGAGAGATGTTTTGATCATTCACAGCCATGTACAAGCAAATTTGGGATAAGCTAGATGAGTGTGTGCGTGCGTTTGTGATTTGGTCAGCACATCTCATCTTCTGTTCTCTAAATCCTGCTCTGTTGTTGCTCTCTCCAGGACAATGCCAGCAACATCCCTGCTTGGCCAAAGACACTGAACCAATGCACAACATAAAAAAAGGTTTGTATTCGGTGGATGAGGTCAAAGCGGAGGATGCAGGGTAACGGTGCGGTGAGTGAAGCGTTACTTCTTATAACCTACACTGTCAGAAAAAAATGCTCCCTGGGGTGGTACCCTTTCAAAAAGTACAGCGCTGCAACTAAAAAGTTCCCCAAAATGTACATACTGGTACTAAATGTATACATATCTGTACATATTAGGACCGCTTTGAAAGGGTACCTCCCCAGTGATAACTAGGGACCATTTATTTGAACAGTGTAAACCACAAAAACCCAGGTAGTAAACAACAGTGTAGTTTGCAAGTTAAACGGTCAGCTGTTTATTTTTAGGTGTATTAAGCATTGTTTCTGTGTGATATGGTGCCATTTAAGTTATAAAATATTTTTTCCTTGTTCCCATTAATCTGCATGATCTGCCATATAGTTCAGTCTCTTTAAGATGAAACCACATCAGTTTTGTCTGGCTTTGGTTTGACACTGTTTTCTGTTGTAGGTTTTTGTCTCCACCTGGTGGCGTTGTTTGTAACTGCAATTGATTAAGAGCTATGGGCACTAAACTGAGTTTAGCAGAATTGGAGTGAGTTGAGTGTATTTATACAGCACACAAGATTACAATGTGACCCAAAGCGGCTAAAGTCAAGTGATTTCATAGTTTACAAATATTAAATATACAAATCTTTAAGCATACAGCTGTTGTTATTTAGCATGCAACACGTCTCTCTCTGTCTCTTTTTCCAGGTCTCAAAACTTTATTCAGAGAGCCGAGTCAAATGTCCACAGACTATACAGAGAAGAAGATCACATTTCAAATGCCTGGCAAATCATGGTCAGTGTATGTATGTGTGCAGAGTTTGGCTATACTTTTGCTGGCCACATTTTTGAATTTTTTCATTATTTGAACATCGGCCAAATCATATTTTACTTGTGTTTAAACTCATTGTGTCTGTGTGTATATATACTATATATATGCATGTATAATCTGTCACTTTCAGACTAAAGCTCTCCATCAGATATCAGAGAATGACACATCCGGAGATTTCAATCATCCTCAGTCTTTTCTTGGCCAACAAAGACTGTTTACCCGAGCCAAGAGGAGCTTCCCTTGCCACAACAAACCAAATTAAATATATATGTTGTTCCTTATCTAGAGTCATACAGATGGGCTAGACACAAAACCATTGGCTTCACCTGCTAGATGCTGACCCAACAATTTTAGAGAAATTGTATGGGATGAATAAATCCTGTAATATGAGATAAAAGTTGACTTAAACAGGTTTTGCAGTTATTAATTAATTGATACTCTGATTTACATTATTTAAATTTGTTCAAAAGTCAATTAAATGGTTTTCGATAATATTTAATTTTGTAGCACCTGCATTTATTTATTTATTTACGTTTATTTGACAGATACTGGAGATATACTTTATTTATTTGTAATAAACTTTATTTGTTGTGGTCCAAAATCAAAAATTAAAAGATGATAGTAAATATATATTTGTTTCCAATCACATACTGTATTATAAACGAAATAAATAAATGCATCAGTCGAGCTGCCCTGTTCCCTAGGGAAAGTCTTTTGGGGATTCTTGGAAAAGTCGTAATTGTGATATAGGCTACTTGCCATGTTCCGTGGTCCTGCAGGTGAGAAACACTTATCACCTGAGCTCTATATCTGACTTGACTTTATCTGTTTGAACTACAGATGCGCAGGTGCTTCAAAAACACTTCAGAAGCCGTGAGAAAGAAAGCGCGTTATTCAGCCATAAACGCATAAGTAGGTGATCATTGCGCATTACCGTTTTTTAACAATCGTGCGAGAATATTAATTATTAAAAAATTCTAAATATCTTTCAATGATAGAAAATGAAGATATTCAGAAAAAAATCGCATATTTACACAAAATATTAAGAAACCTAAATATATTCAGAAAAAAACATATTTAAAAAGATAAAGAAATGAATATATTCTGACAAATAATCTGTAAAAATATTTAAAAATTAAACTAGTATATTTAGTATAAAGTTCTGTTGTTAAAAAAAATAATTCATTCAGAAAAGTTATGTAAGAAACGAAAATATTTAAGAAAAACACGAAAAAGTGAAAGAAATGAAGTTACAAAAAAATCAGATTTTTTAAATAAAGATGTGAAAAATTCAGACATACAGAAATGTTCTAACATTTTAAAAATATAAAGAAAATAAAGTTTTATTTTCTTTTGTAGTGATTAATATTTAGCAAATAAACAAAACATACCCAAACGTTCCTAGTTTTTATTATATTTTATATTATTCTGTCTAAAAAAATTTTAACGTTCTTTTATTTGTGTATTTATATAGCAAAAAATGTGCAAGCTGAAATTATATTTGCTATTAGAAAAACTCCTGTGTTTATTCGTAAAAGCACACAAGAGCAACGCTATTCAGTTCCCACGGTGTCACCATCTCTCTAAAGCTCACCTGTTGTGAAAGCGGTCATTAAATCTTCACATTAATCTGGCAGGTATGCGCCCCTCTAATAAAGCAATGATGAGAATTATTGCAGTAGCCATGAAAGAACCCGTTGGGCATATAAGTGCTCAGTTCAGTTTTCATCTCCACAACGACAGCAAGGTGACCATATGGGACCTTGAACCTCAAAAGCAAGATTATTCACGAAACGTCTTATTTTACCAAGAGATATTTAGGAATTTTTGGAAAAATGAACGCTCAAGTGATCTTTTTCATCCTTTTGTCACTGGGCACTTTGGTTTGCGCTTTTCCACGCACCGCCTTGCGTAACTTTCACAGACATCCCGGTAAAGATTTTGAATCTTCGGGATATGGACCAGACGAACCAATTCGGGGATCCGTCAGAGTTGTGAAACTGAGCCCGCATTTTATGCGGCGCGCCCCTGGCGCCATTGGAAATCATGCGCCATCAAGAAGCCGCAGCGCGTTTCCCGCTTTCTTGAACCTCGGGCGTCCCGGACCGTCTGTCCTGACCCATAACAAACCCGATGCCCTGCTCCAGCACCTGGGCGCGAGCAGCACCGGAGACGCAATAAAGAAACAGAGACTCGATATGTGGCGGAGAGTGACGCACAAAAGCGAGCGAGGCAGAGAGGCCGTGGCGCTACGCGTCAATCCTAAAAAGATGACGAAACAGAGCTGTGCCGCAGTACCATTCACACAGGTATGTATTGAAGAACAACTTGGCCATTGATTTTTATTTTGTTATTTTTATATCATTGCAATTTGTTGTTTTAAAATGCATGCAAAATCGGAAATTTTCTGTCTTTAGCAATTGAATTGGTTATTAAATTGAATTAGTAATACGCTTAAAATTGTTATTTTGCAGCAATCCCATAGAATAACTATTTTTGGTTCCTTTCTTTATGGTATTTTTAATAGCGTATTTGGTTTAATATTTAGTTTGTGCATTGAGTCACGTGTCTCCATACTTTCTGTTGACAGCGCATAACGGAGGACGGCTGTGAGACGGTGACCGTTCACAATCATTTGTGTTTTGGTCAGTGCAGCTCTATGTTCGTGCCCTCCGGCGGGGAGTCTCTGGGACAGCGGGAGGCGCACTGCACGCGCTGTGGCCCTTCCAAATCACGCACTGTGCTCGTGCCCCTGCGCTGCGGAACAGAAGTGCGACAGAGACGCGTCATGGTCGTCGAAGAGTGCCAATGCCAAACCGGTAGCGGGGAGGTCAAAAATCAGAACACTGATAAGTCTCATTTATGAAACCATATTTGAACTTTTAGCGGCTTTTGAGGTACACCAGACTAAATTGGTTTGGGGATTTGACCACTTTCTTACACTGTCAGAAAAATTGTTCCTATCACTCTGGCAGTGCCCTGGAAAGGGTCCTAATATGTACAATTTAGGTACAGATATGCACCCATTTAGTACCAATATGGGTAAAGAACTCTCTTGGTGCAAAGGTGCACTTTTTGAAAGGGTACAACCTAAGTGAAAGTTTGGGAACTTTTTTTATGACAGACTGGAGGACCAGCTGAACACCAAGATGAGAGGACCACCTGAAACCAGCATAGACCAGCCAACCAACTTAGGTTGATTTGAGCTGTTTCGGTGTTTGTGCTGAGGCCAAATATCCTCACTTACAGAAATATCATGACTTGTGATGATATTGTCTCTTTATTTGTGTGTGTGTGCGGGACAGAAGAGATCCGGGGAGAGTGTGAGCACTCAGTTTCCTCAGGAATGAATTAATAGTCACACAAATGTGGAAGATTTGTGATAAATGTTGTGTGTGTCTGACAGCCAATCTAAATCAGATTTGGTTTATGCTGAATATAGTTATGAGTCCCTGTGAATGCAGGGGTAAATGTTTGTCTGATACAGTATTTCTGCTGTACCTTTGTGTAATGACAATGCTATTCCTACGAGGTTAGTTTAAGATGAGTTTAATTTATTGAATGGAATTACATGTAATGACGCAGTTTCACCAATAAGTGTCACTGCTGTATGAAAATGATTCAGTAATGAATTTTGTTAAATGTGGCCCACCTTGATGCCTATATTCAAAACATTGTTACCCAATTACATTGGGATGTAAGGATGTATTTGTTTCAGTCAAGCTGCAATATCAGGCATGGTTTTGTTTTTGGGGTGTCAATAAAAGCATCTAGAAAACACATGTCAGTCTCTTGGTGTTTAAATTACTTTTAATACAACATTTAATAGTGTACGCTGATTTTGAGTAATATTTGTAACCAAACCATTCATGAGCCTCATTCACTTCCATAGCATTCTTTTTTTGTACTATGGAAGTGAATAGGGCTTATGAAAAATATCTTCTTTTGTGTTCATCAGAACAGAAAAATGTATGCAGGTTTGTAACAACATGAGAGTGAATAAATTCATTTTTTGGGTGAACTATCCCTTTGAAAATCATATTAGCATGCGCTTTATCGACCTAGCCTATATAAGTCTATGTAAGAGATATACAACCCTTAGGTAATTGAAACGGTTTATGGTAAACATATTTTCCATAATTCATATCTAAATGCCAAGGCCATGCAGTTAGCCTTACCAGTTGGCAGATGCCAAACCCATAAAAACAGACCAGCCTAACCAACTTGCCCAGGCTGGAAAAACAACTAACCACCCTAGGCAGTTTTTTTACAGCAGGGAACTGAATAACCATCCCCAACCTAATTTGCTGTCTTAATTAGACCATCATTTAACATCAAAATGCACGTCATCCTCTCCATGTGACGTTAAGTGTTGTTACACAGGGAGATGATGCTAACTATACTCCATTCAATACTGTGGGAATTCCCATCACCCTAACCGACAGCTGCACCTCAGCCCTTAAAACGCGTGTGAGAAAAAAATAAAGTTTTATTCATCGATTTTCTGGCACCTGGAAAAAAGGCTCGAGTTTACTCATCCTATACGGAAAAATCGCCCGAGGGGAAACAAGGGGGTGCTTTACGTAGCGTTGGCAGTCTGTCAAAACTGCTTTCATAGACCTACTGCAATTTGCATTACGCTTTTAAGGTACCCTCCCCCGGTCCTCGTGTCTCCTGAAGTCTAGTTTTGGGTAAATTGAGTAAATGATTTAATAGAAAGTGCGCAACAGATGTGAAGGTTTTTCTATACAGTACCTTGCTGCCGTTGCCATGACGACGCTGCACGCTGCAGGGCCCTGTTTTTTAATTTGAGCGAGCGCTGCTCCGTTGCCAAGAACCAGCGCTTGAGGGAAATCTAACCAGCGTCAGTAAAGCCGTTAAAGGTAAACAATGACAACAATGTGATCACGGGTTGGAAAGTATTTGTGTAAGGTTGAGCAGACAAGCAAGGGTGAATCGCACGCCGGAGAGATGCGCCATTAAAACTGCATTACAGGAAATTGCTGTGCGTGATTCGAACGGCGCCACGTGGGATCGGTTTGCGGCGAAATCAAATGACATCTTCAGCGTGTTGTATCGGTCTAATGGGCAACTTGGGAAATTTTCTTGGAGTATACGAATGAAACGAGCTTTAATTTGTAAACCTTTTATGGTTGCATGCATAATAATGCATAAACAGCCAACATATTAGCCTATACAATCTATTACTCGGATTTTAATATGCAATCGGCCCAAACGTGGCAAACGCTGCGTATCTCCTGAGAGTGCACCAGTTGGACTTTTGCATATTGCACCTTTTTAATAATCGAAGCCTTTGAAATGCGGATAAGGTTCTGAAGTCGGTCCATGGCTGGACGGTGGATTGGTTGGACCGACTGCTCTAAGCATGGAGAGAGGGACCGGGTTTTTTGTGTGCCTCGGGGTCTTTGTGTGAAATGCCAGGGTAAACTTAGAGATGGTGCGGTCGCAATGACATGGATGTGGCACGGGTGCCAGGGAGCAGCTGGGCAAGCCTGGCACTTGATTGCCATTGGGAGTCTGTGCCGCAGGGCACCACCAGCTTCCAAATCTTCAGTTTTATCCTATAATACTTTACAATGGTACGTTGAGGTGCCTGCATACAAAGCCCCTATGCAACTTAAAAGAACCTGGCAAATTCAATATGTTATATAATGTAACATATGGAATGAACGATATTTAACTTTTATGGTGTCTTTTGTGACTATATCATAAGATCAAAACTGCAATAACTTTGTCTAATTTGGCCACACACGTTTATCTAATAATTTTAAAATGAATGAGAAAAGGCGAATACTGGCACTACCACTCCTGACCTGTCGAATGTGCAAACATATTCATTAGACCGTGCAGACGAAGACCTGTGAGATGTAGGTGATGTCACGTAGCAACTGTAATTGTATTCATTAGTATAATTAAAGTGAGGCATTTGGCGAAAGCATCTTGTGTAGCCCTGCCTGATGTCATATTTTCCTCACCGTGCCGTGTTTCAGAGCTCAGTGTCCATGTGTGGCAGAGTTTGCTGGCATCAGAATAGCTGTGTTCATTTACCCTGCGAGAGTGGAGACAAGGGCTCCGTTCCAAAACCTGCTAAGCTGCTTACCTAGACAGCAGTTTAATGCATCATGGGGACTACGACACCTATTTCTGGCCAAAGTCTAAGGCGGCACGCGTGGTGAATACAATCCCATAATTCATTGCAATGAGTTCTGAGAAAACAATTATGGTAAGAATTCAGTATGAAATGGTTACGAAAATAGTTGATTCATTTAAATAATTTAAAATACTTTTTTCTTCATATTTATGTGTGCTATCATTCATGTATAGAAGCCTATTTCCGCCATCTTTTATTATTATTTTTACAACATGGCGGAAACAAGCTTTCATATATTCATGGCACCCACAAATATTGTGAAAACAGTCGATTTTAATTAAATCGCCTGTTTTTAAAGGATTAGTCCATTTTCTTAAAAAAATTCAGATAATTTACTCACTCCCATGTCATTCAAAATGTTGATGTCTTTCTTTGTTCAGTCAAGAAGAAATTATGTTTTTTGAGGAAAACATTCCAGGATTTTTCTCATTTTAATGGACTTTAATGGACCCCAACACTTAACAGTTTTAATGCAGTTTAAAATTGCAGTTTCATAGGACTCTAAAATACCGACCCCCCTAAGGTGACACTGGAATAAAAAAATCTAAAGTTTAGTTTCATGTGCTCACGTGAAACTTTTGTGTGCTCACGTGAAACTTTCGCATGCTCATGCGAAACCTTCATGTGCAGAATTAAAAAAAAATGTTTAGTTTAGGTTCACGTGCGCATGCGATAGTTTTTTTTTGTCATTTTGTTTTGCACACGCGAAACTAAACTTTATTTAATTTTTGCTCCATGTCCCCTTAGGGGCTCCGTATTAAACAATCTCAAACGAGGCAAAAAGGTCTTATCTAGCAAAACGATTGTCATTTTTGGCAAGAAAATTCAACATATGCACTTTTAAACCACAACTTCTCATCTTCCTCCAGCTTTGTGACGAGCCAGCGCGACCTCACGTAACACGTCGTCACGGATGACGTATCGAAACTACGCCCCAGTGTTTACAAGTTTGGAGAAAGAGGACCGTTCTGATGTTGTTGTATGTCGAACGATACTAATTAATGTCTTTTGTGTCAGTTTATTGTTTAAAATGGTCCGCAAATGTGTGTTTCATATATGTAACAAGTGACCTTTCTACGTCACTACGCAATTACGTGAGGTAGCACTGGCGAGTCACACAGCCGGAGGAAGAAGAGAAGTTGTGGTTTAAAAGAGCATTTTTTAATTTTTCTTGCAAAACATGACACTCGTTTCCCTAGATAAGACCCTTATGCCTCATTTGAGATCATTTAGAGTCCTTTGAAACAGCAATTTTAAACTGCATTAAAACTGTTAAGTTTTGGGGTCCATTAAAGTCCATTAAAATTAGAAAAATCTTGGAATCTTTTCCTCAAAAAACATAATTTCTTCTTCTCGACTGAACAAAGAAAGACATCAACATTTTGGATGACATGGTGGTGAGTAAATTATATGGAAATTATATAAATTGACTAATCCTTTAAAAGAAATATATGAAATTAAAACAAAATTATTGTGGCTAGAAGTGAGTTACCCATATCCAGAATATATCAGGTTTATAGTTAACCTAGATGGTATTGCTCATTGCTTGCTAGCTACGGTGTAAGAGCGAAAAACATACAGAGAGACTTTTAAAGCAGAGAAATAATGATGAATACTTTTTAATTTCAAACCCAGCTTGGAGGTGAAATGAGAGGCATTGAGGGTTATAGAAACGTATGCCAGGTTTTAATGAGAAGCAGCTCATTATTTTCCTTTCCTTCAGCATGTGGCACATGGCTTTTGAGTCCAAGAGGGGAAAAAGGAAGAGGAAATGGAATTCTCTTTAAGAATTCATCACTCTCTCAGAGATGCGGGAAGTGCCCGCGGGAGCCATTTTGTTTCTCGGATTGGGCCGAACGGAGTGCGGTAAGAACGAAACTGGGCACAGATGAGCATGCTTTCCGAATGTCATTTTGACTCCAGAGAATCGCTAATTGATTTGGGACTCTGATTACAGAATCACAAAGCTCGGAATGCTGTACCGAGTGACATCCACATGCTTTAAAATGTCTTTTGTTAAAAGCGGTGCACAGATGTCGTGCAAAACTTTTGCACTTTTGTTAGCCACAGTAAGAGGCGCTGTCGACAGAATTGACAGATTCACTGAAATGTGATTCTGGATACGCCTTTTGTACACCTAAGATGTATAAAATTACTTATCAAAATTATATTGCATTTCTGTCAAGAGATCCTCTTAAAGTTACCAAAATGTTAATAGAGTTAGATTCATAGATATATAAATCAGCCAGTATTTGGCATTTCATCTGCCTGGTCTCTACAGATATTGGCATTGGCCATCGAAGAACCCATATCAGTCGACCACTAGCTTGAAATAAAATGGTTGAGAGATTCTGGCCTGCGTTATTGCTGGATGTCATCTGCTGCACACTTTGCCTAAATCTGCTGGCCAGGTTAGAAAGATCGCTCCACCGGCCCTGCACTGTCTGCATGAAGATAAATGAGACAATTAAAGCTTCTCTGCTATCAATTACACACCCTGGACCGCCGTTCAACATCGAACACCGCAATCATGATTCACTATGAATCCAGATTGTTTTGTTCACATTCACATCAGGCACAAATCCGAACTAAAAATGCCAGTTTTCGGTAAATAGTTTTTGGGCATCGATATTTTGTATTTTCACGGCCAATTTAAAATGGTTTTGGAATAATTTGTGCTTTGTTGTGGATTTCGTATTTTGTCCCACGCACACACACACAGATACAGAAGTGGGTAAGGGTTCTCGAGCTAGAATCTAAGGGGTGCAGGTGGTGATAAGCCGGTATGAGCTCTGCCCAATGTCCCTACGATATGCCAGCATGCTAGCACACATACACAGACGTACACAGATGATGCCAATACCATCTGTCATCAACAAGAACATCTGCAACCCAAGGTGCCCTTGTCACCCATAGTTAAAGTAACCCATAGGTAACCATAGAGAGGAAATAAAGCTACAGATCTAATTAGGATCAAACATGATATAAACCTACATCATGTTTTGGGAAGTTCACAAAAATTACATTATAAGGCCCTAATAAGACTGTGAGCAAAGCACAGGAAGTGACATCATTTGGACTATTTAGCATAGCGGGTGCATACTGACCGCAAGCGCAATAGTTTAACCCTGTCGCAAATGTTATTATAAAAGATGACCAAGCAAATACTCAGTTTCATTTACAGTATATAAATAATAAGATTTCAAAGGAAAAAAATGCCCCTAGCTGTCACTGGGGCGGTATCCTTTCAAACATGACACCTTTGCACATAAAGAGTTAATATTAGTACCTCAGAGTTATACATTGGTACCAAATGTATAGATATATGCACCTAAATGGTACATATAAGCAACTTTTTAAAGAGTATGCAACAGAGGCAAAATCTGGGGGGGGGCAATGCCCCCCGTAGCCCCAGCTTTTAACCCATGCTGCTTAATTTAAACCAAGTCTGCATTTTTACATGATTTAATGTAAAATCCTATCCAGATCCTGAATGTTTCTCCACTTTGTTATGTTCCTCTTCTGTTTTTTAGTAACACAGATGGTTTCTTTTCTCATCTCTTGTCTCGCACCAGCCGACAGGTGCAACACAAACCCTCACACATGCACAGACATTATCAATGATATGCATCTCCCGAGACTGACAGTAGTCAGTGAGCATTAAGACTCTGCCAGGCTGAGTTTGGCTCCGTCGGGCGAGCCTTTTGATAGAAACACCTGCAAGACGGCTGAGTTGATCTGTCTTTTAAAACCCTGTCTTTAAAAACGCCTCCTCTCTCCTGTATTTGGCACCAACTCTATTTAACAAGAAAACAGAGAAGTGGAGGCTCTTATTCTTCTTATGTTTAAACTGTGTGAAGAGATTAAATATGAACACCTCTCTATACCTCCAAAATGTGTTTGTTTTCAGATAAGTGGATGTGTTTATGAACGAAAGAGGCAGATGGCATGGCTTGGCGACTTTGCCCGTCTTTCAAATATATTCAGTGTTGAGCTCCATCTGTATGTGCTAGACCCTGACCCCGCATGCCAAAGCCTAACTTGACCCCAAATGACCTTTGGGAAATCTTATCTGTGTGTCTGTCTTCTGTAGTTTTGCTATAAAAAAAAGAGAGATAAAAAGATACAGACCTTGACGTAATTTTCATGAAACCGTAGTAGGACAGTTGTCAAGTTCCTCAACACATGATTCCAAATATAAGTCCCTATAATATTAAACAACATTAATTAATGTACACAGTATGTCTCTGACAATTAAAAAAAAGAAAAAATGGGACAGAAAAACATTTAGAAAACCTATTTGAATTTTTATCGTGACTGTTTACCGCCTGAGGAAAACACCGGAAGTTGCTCGCAGTTTTAACGGTTACGGTAAGGTTAGGTGTAATCGACGTGGGTTGGTAAGTGTTTACAATTTATTTCACACACCGAGGTTGAAATTTGACAAAGCAAACAACTTACCACCGTAATCTGATGATCTTGCGCCGATTTCTGCCATTTGTTTGTCAAAAGCTCAAACGTGGAGAAAAAAATTCAGTGCTGACGTTGTGTGAAATTTTAGTCAGGCTCCATGACATTTCAGAAAAAATATCAATAATTTTATTCAGCAACTTTGCACATAGGCCTACACGTTTGTGTGTCGTTTATAAATGAAATGTTGTACTGAATCATTAAACCCTCAAGAGGGCGCCAGAGACTATTGTGAATTTCACCTGTTTGTCACCACCAACTAAAAACTTTTTAAATTTAAATTTTTGCAGGATGTTGCAGTAATATATTCTAGTTATTTTTACACTTTGTTAACGTATACAAAGTGCAATAATTACTAAAGTAATATGAACTGAACTGAACTTTAGTAAATAGAGTAGTATACATTAATACTATAGCAACATTATAATGTCTAGAATTTTTCCTATAGTTTACTATAGTAAATACTAAAGTATAGTACAGTAATATTTTATGTGGGATATATGATGCTCTTTTTCTTCAATATTTATCGTGGAAAAAGTTTGAAGTAATTACGGTTAAAATTATGTTTAAAATAATTTCTCATAAGATTAGGAATGGTCTAAAAGCATCATCCTGAAGTTTAAGACCTCGAATAGAACAGAACGGTTATATATCTAAAGTAAAACAAACCAAATCTTGACGTAATCTTGTAAAACAACAGATATCTCACTTTCTTGTAACTAAAATCTGTGAGACTTTTGCTATTACATGTGTGGTAGCCATTATAATGCAGCCCAGGATTTTCAACATTCTGGGCATCTAGAGTGCCTAAGACTTTAAGGGACCTGGCATCGTTTTTTACAACACACACACACACACACACACACACACACACACACACACACACACACACAATAGTCTGTTTTATAAGGTGCCCACCGTTACCATGGCAACCCCCATGTTCTCAGCGAGAAGGGTACCGTATGCCAAATAAATGCCATGGTAACTTAAAAAAGAACAACATGTTGCCCAGCAACCTTTGAAAGTTATTAAGGGAAATAAGTGGGTACAGAGAAATTGATAGGGTGTTAAAAAGAGAAGAGGCGGGGGAAGAGTAACAGAAAAAGAGAAAGAAATCTGACATTTAGGTGTATCCTTTTCTCTAGACATGACTGTATCAAATAAAGAAAGCTGTGATTCTGAAACCAGATCATGAATAAATGACAGTCACCATTTAGTTTGTAATTAAAATAAGTGTGAGGTAAATACAGTGCAAAAGACATATTTTTTACGGTATTTATTACGGTAATAGTTGTATAAAAATTACTTTTTGTTCACATTACAATAATCGGAATTGTATTATTTGCAATGAAAATAATGGCACGATATTTCTGTAATAGGCCTCATTTTGTACTGTAATAACTTTTATTTGACTTTGGGGATAAATATGACCGCTTTGTACTTTTGAGGTATACACCCATAACTAGCTACAAAGGTGTACCTTTTGAAACCTTATTAAACATGACAGTACTTTAATTTTTGAACCGGTCGTATATGCATATCTTTTTCTTATTATCAGAATCAAGTGTTTTTCGGCCTAGAAATCTTCAGAGCTTTGTTACACCATGATTTGCTAACTGGTGGTGTTTACCACAGTTCATATTTACATGTATTTGCTTGGCAAACACAAGGGATTTGTTGTGGTGCGACACTTGCTTGATCTGATAGCTCGGAGAGAGATTCGAGCACTAAGACAAAACCACAAAGTGCTAATATGAGTTATTTTGATCACGACCGCAGTGCTGTAAGATTAGATGGTGTTCAAGGTGCGTTTTGAAAAGTATACGTTTCTCTCTTTCAAACATTGTCATGGTAGATTTCCATATAGCCTGAAGTAATTTTGGCCTGGTGCCCATTTTTAGCTCTGCGTAATATGTGTGCTTGTGTGTCCGTTGAGGCGCAGGCAGATCTGCTGCCACAAAAGAGTCCTGTCTAGTGCTCTTTTAATTCCTCTAAATTAGCACCTCGCGTCAGGCACTTTACACACTTGCGCGCTAACAGAGATGGCGGTGTGCGTTTAACTGCCTTGACAGCATCAACTAATGGTCTTTCCTTCTATCTCGCTCAGTGCCTGTCGCATAAGCGAACTCTTGGCTTCGGAAGAGTTGGTTGAGATGAGGCTCACGGTTAGCCGCTAATGTCAAGCTGATAGCGCCGTACGCTCGGATGCCTTTTAATTCACTTAGCAGCACTGAACTAACACAATGCCTCCATAGCCATGAACTCAAATCCTTTTTACACATATGTTGTGTTAGGTGTAGATAAAACACAGTTAGGCCTGCAGCTGTATGATGCCCTGATGCAGATGGATGGTAAACTGTGGCAAATGCCGGTGTACGATATCTATTTGTTCAATCTGTCTGCCTGTTTGCTTGTCTGTCCATCTGGCTGTCTGCCTGTATGTCTGTCTGCCTGTATGTCCGCCTGTCTGTCCATCTGTGTGTATGTTGGTTGGTCTGTCCGTCTGTCTGCCTGTCTGCATGGCTGTCTATCTATCCATCTGTCTGTATGTCTGTTCGACTGTCTATCCGTCTGTCTGCCGATCTGTCTGTCTATCCATCTGTCTATCCATCTGTCTACCTGTCCGCATGTCTATCCATCTGTCCACCTGTCGGTATGTCGGTACGTCCGCCTGGTTGTCTGCCTGTCCATCTGTCTATCTATCAATATGTCTGTCTGTTTGTCTGCCTGTCTATCCTTCTGGCCACCATGTCTGTCTGTTCGACTGTCTATCCTTCTGTTTGCCTGTCTATCCATCTGTCTTTCTGTCTGCCTGTCTATCCATCTATCTACCTGTCCGCATGTCTATCCATATGTCCACCTGTCTGTCTGTCTGTACGTCCGCCTGGTTGTCTGCCTGTACATCTGTCTATCTATCAATATGTCTGTCCGCCTGTCTATCCTTCTGTCCGCCGATCTGTCTGTCTATCCATCTGTCTATCCATCTGTCTACCTGTCCGCATGTCTATCCATCTGTCCACCTGTCAATATGTCTGTCTGTTTGTCTGCCTGTCTATCCTTCTGGCCACCATGTCTGTCTGTTCGACTGTCTATCCTTCTGTTTGCCTGTCTATCCATCTGTCTTTCTGTCTGCCTGTCTATCCATCTATCTACCTGTCTGCATGTCTATCCATATGTCCACCTGTCTGTCTGTCTGTACGTCCGCCTGGTTGTCTGCCTGTACATCTGTCTATCTATCAATATGTCTGTCCGCCTGTCTATCCTTCTGTCCGCCGATTTGTCTGTCTATCCATCTGTCTATCCATCTGTCTACCTGTCCGCATGTCTATCCATCTGTCCACCTGTCGGTATGTCGGTACGTCCGCCTGGTTGTCTGCCTGTCCATCTGTCTATCTATCAATATGTCTGTCTGTTTGTCTGCCTGTCTATCCTTCTGGCCACCATGTATGTATGTCTGTCTGTTCGACTGTCTATCCTTCTGTTTGCCTGTCTATCCATCTGTCTTTCTGTCTGCCTGTCTATCCATCTATCTACCTGTCCGCATGTCTATCCATGTGTCCACCTGTCTGTCTGTCTGTACGTCCGCCTGGTTGTCTGCCTGTACATCTGTCTATCTATCAATATGTCTGTCCGCCTGTCTATCCTTCTGGCCACCATGTCTGTATGTCCGTCCGTTTGCCTGTCTGTTTATCTGTCCGTCTGTCTATTCGTCTGTCTGTCTACCTGTCTATTCGCTTGTCTGTCCGTCCGTCCGTCTGTATGTCTGCCGTTTGTCAGCCTGTCTATCCGTCAGTCTGTCTGTCTATCTGTCTATTCGCTTGCCTGTCTGTATGTCTGCCGTTTGTCCTCCGGTTTATCCGTCTGTATGTCGGTCGGTCAGTTCACCCGTCTGTCTGCCTATCCACATGTCTATCCGGCTGTGCGCCTGTTTGTATGTCGGGACGTCCATCTGTCTGCCTGTCTAATGGTTGTCTGCCTGTCCATCTGTCTATCTATCTATCAATATGTCTATCTGTCCGCCTGTCTATCCTTCTGTCTGCCCTGTCTATATGTCCGTCTGTCTGTCTGTCTGTCCGTCCTTGTGTTTGCCTGTCTATCCGTCTGTCTTTCTTTCTGCCTGTCTATCCATCTGTCTACCTTTCTGCATGTCTATCCGTCTGTCCACCTGTCTGTATGTCGGTATGTCCGCCTGGTTGTCTGCCTGTCCATCTGTCTATCTATCCAGATGTCTGTCTGTCTGTCTGTCCTCTTATCTATCGGTCTGTATGTTGGTCGGTCCGTCCACCCGTCTGTCTGCCTATCCGCGTGTCTATCCGTCTGTGCGCCTGTCTGTATGTCGGTACTTCCATCTCTCTGGCTGTAGCCAGGTGGTCTGCCTGTCCATCTGTCTATCTATCAATATGTCTGTCTGTTTGTCAGCCTGTCTATCCTTCTGGCCACCATGTATGTATGTATGTCTGTCTGTTCGACTGTCTATCCTTCTGTTTGCCTGTCTATCCATCTGTCTTTCTGTCTGCCTGTCTATCCATCTGTCCACCTGTCCGCATGTCTATCCATCTGTCTGTATGTCGGTACGTCCGCCTGGTTGTCTGCCTGTACATCTGTCTATCTATCAATATGTCTGTCCGCCTGTCTATCCTTCTGGCCACCATGTCTGTATGTCCGTCCGTTTGCCTGTCTGTTTATCTGTCCGTCTGTCTATTCGTCTGTCTGTCTACCTGTCTATTCGCTTGTCTGTCCGTCCGTCCGTCTGTATGTCTGCCGTTTGTCAGCCTGTCTATCCGTCAGTCTGTCTGTCTATCTGTCTATTCGCTTGTCTGTCTGTATGTCTGCCGTTTGTCCTCCGGTTTATCCGTCTGTATGTCGGTCGGTCAGTCCACCCGTCTGTCTGCCTATCCACATGTCTATCCGGCTGTGCGCCTGTTTGTATGTAGGGACGTCCATCTGTCTGCCTGTCTAATGGTTGTCTGCCTGTCCATCTGTCTATCTATCTATCAATATGTCTATCTGTCCGCCTGTCTATCCTTCTGTCTGCCCTGTCTATATGTCCGTCTGTCTGTCTGTCTGTCTGTCTGTCTGTCTGTCTGTCTGTCCGTCCTTGTGTTTGCCTGTCTATCCGTCTGTCTTTCTTTCTGCCTGTCTATCCATCTGTCTACCTGTCCGCATGTCTATCCGTCTGTCCACCTGTCTGTATGTCGGTACGTCCGCCTGGTTGTCTGCCTGTCCATCTGTCTATCTATTCAGATGTCTGTCTGTCTGTCTGTCCTCTTATCTATCGGTCTGTATGTTGGTCGGTCCGTCCACCCGTCTGTCTGCCTATCCGCGTGTCTATCCGTCTGTGCGCCTGTCTGTATGTCGGTACTTCCATCTCTCTGGCTGTAGCCAGGTGGTCTGCCTGTCTATCTGTCTATCTATCAATATGTCTGTCTGTTTGTCAGCCTGTCTATCCTTCTGGCCACCATGTATGTATGTATGTCTGTCTGTCTGTTCGACTGTCTATCCTTCTGTTTGCCTGTCTAATCTATCCATCTGTCTTTCTGTCTGCCTGTCTATCCATCTGTCCACCTGTCCGCATGTCTATCCATCTGTCCACCTGTCTGTATGTCGGTACGTCCGCCTGGTTGTCTGCCTGTACATCTGTCTATCTATCAATATGTCTGTCTGTCTGTCCGCCTGTCTATCCTTCTGGCCACCATGTCTGTATGTCCGTCCGTTTGCCTGTCTGTTTATCTGTCCGTCTGTCTATTCGTCTGTCTGTCTACCTGTCTATTCGCTTGTCTGTCCGTCTGTCTGTATGTCTGCCGTTTGTCAGCCTGTCTATCAGTCAGTCAGTCTATGGTTGACAAATGCAATCCAACTAAACAGCTAACTTTGGACTTTTTTATTCCTTTTTTGATGTTAAAATTCTTTCTCCCATTCCAATTAATAGAGTGAGGGGGGTTTAAGAAGGTTTTAAACTAGTTCTGTAGTTCCTGTAGCCCAACTTGTCGAGCATTGCATTAGGTCACGGGTTTGACTCACACATTTTTGAAAGTGTATGTGTGTATTTTTCTTTCTCTTATTATCAGAATCAAGTGTTTTTCGGCCTAGAGATCTTCAATTCAATTCAATTCAATTCAATTTTATTTATATAGCGCTTTTCACAAAAGTCAATTGTTTCAAAGCAGCTTTACATAAATAGAAGCAGTGAAAAGCACAGAAAACGACAGATAGCACAACAAAATACATGATAGCATGAGCAGTTAAATTTGCTGCGGCTATGACTTAATATTATAATTGCACGTATTACTAAAGCAACGTATAGAGGAGGAAGCTAGGTAAAGCCCAAAAAGGCTTCCTCCCCGGGGTGAAAAACCCCCTAGGAGAAAAAAAAACCCCGGGCTTTTATCCGAGGAAAAATAAGTCCTAGGAGGGACTTCGTTACACCATGATTTCCTAACTGGAGTTTACCACGGTTCATATTTACATGTATTTGCTTGGCAAACACACAAAAAGTGAAAAGTATACGTTTGAAAAGTATACGTTTCTCTCTTTCAAACATTGTGGTGGTATATTTCCATATAGCCTGAAGTAATTTTGGCCTGGTGCCCATTTTTAGCTCCGCGTATGTGTGCTTGTGTGTCCGTTGGGGCGCAGGCAGATCAGACCAGGAGCTGCTGCCACAAAAGAGTCCTGTCTAGTGCTCATTTAATTGCCCTAAATTAGCACCTCGCGTCAGGCACTTTACATACTTGCGCGCTCACAGAGGCCGCGGTGGCGTGCGTTTAACTGCCTTGACAGCATCAACTAATGGTCTTTCCTTCTATCTCGCTCTGGGCCTGTTGCATGTTTAAGTTAAGTTGGTTGAGATGAGGCTCATGGTTAGCCGCTTATATGAAGCAGATAGCGCCGTACACTCGGATGCCTTTTAATTCACTTGGCGGCACTGAACTAACACAATGACTCTGTAGCCACAAAGCGCCTAGCTCTCAATTGCTTTTTACACGTACATTGTGTTAGGTGTAGATAAAACACAGTCAGGCCTGCAGCTGTATGATGCCCTGATGCAGGTGGATGGTGAACTGTGGCAAATGCCAGTTTAGAGGTGTAGGCTATCTATTTGTTCAATCTGTCAGCCCGTTTGCTTGCTTGCCTGCCTGCATGCAAGTCTGTTTGTCCGCCTGTTTGTCTGTATGTCCGTCCGTCCATCTGTCTGCCTGTCCGCATATCTTATCTGTCTGTATGACGGTTCATCCGTCTGTCTGCCTGGTTGTCTGCCTGTCTTATCTGCATGTCTGTCTGTTTGTCTATCTGTCGGACTTTCTATCCGTCTGTATGTCTGTCCGCCTGTCTATCCGTCTGTCTGCCAGTCTGTATGTCAGCCGTTACGTCTGCCCGTCTGTCTGCCTGTATGCATGTCTATCCGTCTGTCGGTATGTCAGTCTGTCTGACTGTCCGCCTGGTTGTCTGCCTGTCTATCTGTCTGTCTTTCCGCCTGTCTATCCGTCTGTCTGCCAGTCTGTATGTTGGTCGGTCCGTCTGCCAATCTGTCTGCTTGTACGCATGTCTATCCGCCTGTCTGTCTGTCTGTCTGTCTGTCTGTCTGTCTGTCTGTCTGTCTATCTATCTATCTATCTATCTATCTATCTATCCGTATGTCCATCTGTCTATCTATCTGTATGTATGTCTGTCTGTCCGCATGTCTATCTGTCTGTCCGCTTGTCTGTTGGTCGGTCCGTCTGCCAATCTGTCTGCCTGTACGCATGTCTATCCGCCAATCTGTATGTCGATCCGTCTGTCTGACTGTCTGTCTGTCTGTCTGTCTGTCTGTCTGTCTGTCTGTCTATCTATCTATCTATCCGTATGTCCATCTGTCTATCTATCTGTATGTATGTCTGTCTGTCTGTCCGCATGTCTATCTGTCTGTCCGCTTGTCTATATGTCGGTCGGTCCGTCTGCCTGTACGTATGTCTATCCGCCTGTCTGTATGACGGTATGTCCGTATGTCTGACTGTTCGCCTGGTTGTCTGCCTGTCCATCTGTCTATCTATCCGCATGTCTATCTGTCTGTCCGCCCTGTTTATCCATCTATCTGCCTGTCTGTATGTTGGTCGGTCGGTCCGTATGCCCGTCTGTCTGCCTGTACCCATGTCTATCTGCCTGTCTATCCGCCTGTCTGTATGTCGGTACGTTGGTCTGTCTGACTGTCCGCCTGGTTGTCTGCCTGTCCATCTATCTGTATGTCTGTCTGTCTGTCTGTCCGCATGTCTATCTGTCTGTCCAGTGTCCACCTGTCTGTATGTCGGTCGGTCCGTCTGCCTGTACGCATGTCTATCCGCCTGTCTGTATGACAGTATGTCCGTATGTCTGACTGTTCGCCTGGTTGTCTGCCTGTCCATCTGTCTATCTATCCGTATGTCTGTCTGCATGTCTATCTGTCTGTCCGCCCTGTCTATCCGTCTGTCTGTATATTGGTCGGTCGGTCCGTATGCCCGTCTGTCTGCCTGTACCCATGTCTATCTGCCTGTCTGTATGTCGGTACGTTGGTCTGTCTAACTGTTCAATTGGTTGTCTGCCTAATGATGCATGCCTGACAAATGCAATCCAATTAAACAGCTAACTTTGAACTCAGTTGACTTTCTTTCTCCCATTCCAGTTAAGAGTGTGAGGGGAGTTTAAGAATGTTTTAGTTTTGTAGTTTCTGTAGCCCAATTGGTCGAGCATTGCATTAGGTCATGGGTTTGACTCAGAAACGCATCTACATCTAAGTGCATTATTGTAAATGTAAACTGGCTTTTGGACTGGTGTAGACCAACGTTAAGATCAGTTTCGGTTCAACCAATGGAGGTTATTTTGGTGGATTTGTATTTGGTAAATAATTTTGATTAAACGTAAACATTTCTTGCTGTTATTGTAGAAACTCAAAGTTCAGCACATGACTGGTGAGTGATGTCATCTGAATATAACAACACCCTTGAGGGGCTGATCCACTTAAAATAAAACAGCTTTTTAAGGCCACTGTTATGACTGTTATGTTTCCACATGATTTCAATCATATTTGTCAGTACTATTTTTTTCTTTGTGTAAACTTTTAATGGCGGAAAAATTACTGAGTACTACGTAAATATGCTATGTTTATGTGAGGCAGGCTGCATGTAGAGCTCTGTTCACTAATCCCCACTGTCCTCTGCATCTGCACACACACACACACACACACACACACACACACACACACACACACACACACACACACACACACACACACACACACACACACACACAGCTATCTGGGGCAGCAGAAGGTCTGGGCATGAGTTTTTGCACTGTTGGCATCATAGCCCGAGCGCTGGCGCTCACAAGACGAGAGAAAGCTGGGTGTGGTGTATTTGTGTGTGTCTTAGTATAGTTAAGTTACAGAGAAAAAAGATCCAGCTTTGCCGTATTTATGGCACATAACCTAGCCTACATTAGGCACTATTCAACAAAAATGATAGATGGAGAAATTGAATGAGTGACAGACAACACAGAGAATTTCTGTCACAGTTCGACTGTTGTTTCTAATCTCCCGTTCTCTCTAAGACTGCAGATGCTCGGGTCAGTCGGCAACAGCTGGCTCTCCATGTGCTGTGACCAAGTGTTGGAGGGTTCGTGTGTGTGTGTAGCTTCGGCAAGTCGTCATAAATATTCATTGTCTCCCTTAAATTTTATTGCCAAATGATTTTCAGTAATGCCAAACAATTAACTCTTCACTTCTTTTGTCCTCATGCTGTCTTTTGTTGCAGGGTTTGCTTTTCTCTGTTTAAGAAAATTTACGAATATATATATATTTATTTATAAATTTTACATTATATACTTACTGTACATGTATAACATTCAGACAATATTCCGACAAAAAATCTTATCTTTGAGTGATAACATTAAGTCATAAATTTATATTTTTGATTTGGAAAAGATTAACTCAAAATGAATTATTTTAACGTGACATTTGTTTATAGTTTTAAACTTCTTTTTTGTTATAGCTCACAGTCATTAAACTACATTATTAGTATACAGTGCTTTTCTAACCTTATATAGTATTTATAGAATTTCGGTAATGTTTACGTTCTCTAAACAAGTGGTTCCCAAACTTTTTCAGCCTGTGGCCCCCCTTGTGTACGGTGCATTCCTTCGCGGCCCCCCAAAGAAAATTTGTGACAAAAAACTGTTCTAAAACTCAACATTTTAACAAAATAAAATAAAAAAACATTAAATTATACAAATAAGTAGTGCTTTTGGTTAGTAGCCTTATTTTTTTAGGTTTAATTACACAGAATTTATGATAAATTAATGTATTTCATAAAATGTCATAAAACTTTTCCCAATATTTTCCCCAATGTTCCTGTGACTATTTTGAGTTATTTGTTCATTGCTATACAGTGTTAGGAC
The DNA here is from genome assembly GCF_030506205.2 of Paramisgurnus dabryanus. NCBI lineage: Eukaryota > Metazoa > Chordata > Actinopteri > Cypriniformes > Cobitidae > Paramisgurnus > Paramisgurnus dabryanus. The sequence continues at coordinate 24,216,620 of NC_133340.1, read as the reverse complement.
TCTAAATAAAACACCTTTATAAATAAAAGAGTCCATCAGTCCAGCAAAGAACCCTCTTCTTATAAAGAAACATTATTTGGCGTATAGAGTGTTATTATTATTTATTACACGGCTCTCTGGAATGCTTGATTCTGATTGGTCAGTTGAGACATTTGCAGGTTCGTTCTTTTCAAATAATAACCGCTCCAAAATAATAACGCATAGCCGGACTACTTGCACGAGTAAAATCGCTCCGCACCAATAAAGATCAATAAAGATTACTGTCTGTTTGGCGCCATCTTGTGACAAACACTCGACAACCACGACAAGACACAGACAGCTTACTGAGACTGAACTTGACAAAATAGAGCATGACAGCTACGAAGCCAACACACAAAAAAATACAGAATGGGCATTAAAACTTCTCAAAGACTGGCTAAAGAGTAAAAAATGGAGACAGACAAGTATGAAGCAGAGGATCTTAATAAGGTATTACGATCATTTTATGCATCTGTGCAAAGTTTCGCGGAAGGATAAAAATGTTAATTTAAAACAAATATGCCAATAAAATGTTTCAAATTCATATTCATGTCCAGTTTTTTTTCTTATGTGACAAGTAGCCGTGTAATAAGCGGGATAATGTAGAGGCAGCCGGTAGTTATTGGGAAATAAGCCCCTTCAGTGTGATACAAGACCCTCCGCTTCGCGTCGGGTCCTGATCACACTGTCGGGACTTATTTCCCAATAACTACCGGCTGCCTCTACATTATCCCTTACTTGCCATATATACCCCAATCTTTTGGGATTAAAACAGTTCTTGATATTACATTATAACATCAGCTCAATATTGATATTTTATGAAAGGAATAGATGAGAAAAAGTGGCGTCTGCGCCTAATGTCTGTATTGTATGCCCGGTGCGTAACTCCAAGATAAATGAGTATAATGGTAGAAAAGAGACCGCACTCAGAGACTGAATCAAATACAAAAACTGTATTAAAATACCGAATAGTGTTCACAGGCATATTATGAAAGGAATAGAGAAATAAAAGCTGCAAATCCAATAAAGCCCAATATTAAATGTCAGTTTTTGACACCACATAAAAATGACATACAATAACCACCCAGGCAAATTTGAATGATTAAGAAAATGCCAAAAAAACTAAAATCTTGTAAAACAGAAAACAGGCAGAATTATCTGCTATCAAATGCTGGGGGCGTGTCTGCTGTCTGTGCTGAAACCACACCCACTCAAAAAGGAAAGATGCTGTCTCTCTCAACTTTAAAATAGCACTAGCATTATGTTAGGGGCGGGGCCATGCTCTGTGACTCCAAAGCGTCATCGAGCCACCGTTTTAGCCACGCCCAAATAATCCTGTGTTTAGAAACAATTATCTGAAATTACTTAATAAAAAAGTGTTAGTAAAACAACAAGCAAGAGAAAAAAGACAAAGAAAGACAGAGAGCAGAATCAGCAGAAAAAAATAAAAAACAGACGGCAGAAAATACAGGCATTAAATAATCAGGACGTCATCCAAAAATAAAAGTGTTAAAACAAAAGCCTCACAGTCAGGAGTCACAAAGTCAACAAAACTCCAGCTATAAAAATCATTTTATTAAACCAGTTCTTTTGTTGGTACACAGCAAGCAACAAGACAAACGTCCAACTTACAGTCAGCCAAAAGTAAAACAGCCATGTTTACATTGTATGCCCTCAAGTAAAATCACAATAATGGTTGATCATGTTCAGCCAGGAGCCCCAGAAGAATCCAATTACTGTAAGTTTATATAGAGTCTTTAATGTGTGTTTATCATTGACATCGTTTGTTATGAGTATTACATATCTGCCTGTATGTTTGTTTGACACACTCACCTCAATGTCTTTGTACAGTCCTTCCAAGGACACAAACTCATTTTTCCATCTAAAATCCAACTATCCTGTTTATTAACACGCCAAGGACCCCTACCCAGCATCTGCCCTATTGACCCCGGGCTGCGATACCAACCCTGCTAAAGATCCCAAAGAGCCAAAGTCAACACCCCATACTGTCCTACAGTGATCAAACGGTGGCGTCCACCCAGGACTTTGACCTCTCGCCCAGTAAATGCTTCCAGGAAGCAGGTAACATGGGCCAAACAAGCAGGTTGACAATCAACCAATAAAAGCTGAGATAAGCAATCCATGCTATACGGTTGACTGGGTTGTTTGCCGATAGACTGCAGCCCATGTGATGGACCAATTGAAGGCGAGAACATAGTCTTGAAAATGAAAACCCAGACAATTAAATTTTCCACAATGACGTCGCTTAGTTTTGTTTGCCTGGCGTGTTTGGTTGGTAGTAAAGGACACTGTTATGAATTAGCCCATCGCCTGAAGAACAGCCAGACATATGCCGTGACCCTAAGCAGATTTTGGGCCAAACGCCATAGGCAGTGTGCTCAGCTGATAAGGTCACTTTGCGGTGATCCAGTACGACAGAACATGATTTGGCCTTTTTAGGTCTTTGTGTGAGGTTTCAGCAGAAAGCTGTGGGTCTTAAACAAGCCTCAGGTTAAGACTGAACTTTCCCATGCTGTGTAATATGTGCATTGTATTGCCCTCAACCAGTTGAAGATCTCTTAATAGCAAATTTATTAAATACCAGATGTTCAGTTAAATGAGTCGCAAAAGTAAATGCAAAGTGTTAACCGAATGATATTCAGAGCAGGCGTTGAGTATCGTGTATAAGTACATCAAGTATACTCCATCTCATATTGGTTTTGCAGAAAAACAGGTTATTCGTACCAAAGCGTCCCTGCTGTGGTGTGTGCCTCTGCTGGTGCCCGGGGGTTGCCGTGCAGGCAACTCCACAGCTATCAGACCACAAGGCTTGTGGTGCAAACTGGAGATAAATGTGTCGCTTGCCACACCCTTGAGCATTTTTAAGAAGGTTTTTATTTGATAGACACAATTGTTGAATTGAGGAGCAGAAAGAGGGAATGTTTCAAAAGCAGAGAGCAAGCTCAATTTAGGGGTGTACTCACACTGATCACGGATCAGAGACCCCTAGCCAATTTACCACACCCAAAACGACTTGCTGCTGGTCAACCGAGGTAATGATGAATTTATTTAGTGAGTGCAATTAAGACAAAACCAGTGTGAGGTTTATTGTGCCTTGAAAACATCTTAAGAGGGAAAATGATGCAGCTGAATTCATTGCATTGCACATATTTTTACTTATAATTAAACATATTCAATATTACGACAATGTAAAGCTCTTGCCACTTTTTGTAGCCATTTCCCACAAAATCCACATAATGGAATTTGGAAGCAAACTTTTTGCAGTGAAGCTAATTTGAGTCAGAGTTGTCTTAAAAGCATTTGCACTTAAAAAATGTCCCTTGTTCGATGTGAAAATGTTAAGATCAGCCATCCAAGCCAAGACGGGAATTCTTGCCACTTTGTTGCTTAGGGATAAGTGTGTTTTTCTTGTTTTTTTGGCTCGAACTCGTCTGCATCTTACATTTCTCCTCAAAGTGAACCGAGGAAAAAGAAAATGTTTTCTCATTTAAAACAGCATCTACGGAGCCAAAATAAAACAAGATGGCAAAAACATATTTTATGGTTTATTGCAATAAAAACAGCAATATTTGATATTACCAGAATATGTTAGCAGTAGAGATACATAATTGATTTTTTAAGACATTATGCATATGACAATGCTCTTAAATGACTTTATGCTTTAATGCACATAAAAGGTGGCTTTCTAATTTCAGTGAACTAGTGGTCATATTTAAGGCCTAAAGATTTAGACCAAAAATCAGTTTAGTAATCAAATTTTGTTTGTCCTACAGGTATGTTTTTAAGTTTTGACCCTCAAGAGCCCTTAGAAGTACCCTTCGTAGTCCACTTGGTTTTGACCCGACGTGACTGTTTATTACTGTTGATGTTTTGACTCATGCCAGGCAATAAAACAGCGTGGTGCAGCCTAGGCTGCATTGCGGTCACATTAAGGGGTCCTGCGGTGAGTCTCGTTAACTTGATCCGTGATTTCAGCGGTACTTGAAGGCTTACCGGCCTCTTGCGCACTCTCGCTGTGCAAACGAGCGCAATTACCAGCGCGCTCCAAACTCGACCTGGAACGCGTTAGTCCACCGTGTGAAAAATAGCCAACGGGAAACATTTCTCACGGTCGATTCAGTTTGGTGCTGTCGGCTAGTCATTTCAATAAACTTACTTGGTTCGTTAAAAAGGTCCACAGACTTCCATTACAAGGTGCTGATTGCACCTTTTGATGATCGAAAAAACGAAACTGGATTATTTTTTGTAGATGTTTGAAATGTGTCATAAAAATTGTGGCTAAATATTTATGTGCAGAGCTTTAAAAGCCTCCAACAGGTTTAAAAATAGACGATAATAGACTATTTTAATATTTTTTTTGATAGATTCATTTATGTTAAGTCAGTTATTGTAGGTTATAGAGGGGTAAATTATTTTGGAAAATTTTGGCGCTTGTAATGTACACTAATGATTGCCGTTTTTTATGGCAAGAATAGAAAATATTTTATGTGAATATCACACCTTTTGTTTTATGATTATTGTTAATGTTTATTTATGATTATAATATTGGATGTCCAGTTTACCGTTTCAATGTAGTAAATATTTTGATTTACTACGGCATTTTAGTCGACATTGTTTTCTTGACTGAACTTTATGGTATAATATAGTAAGCTCGTAAATCTTGGCTGCTGGGTTTTTTTAGATGTTCTTGTTGTTTTTCGTTAATAATAGTTAAATCACTTCACAATCAATTCACAACAAATATATGTAATGTTTTCGTTAAATTAATGTAATTAGTGTTTTATCGTTTAGTCTGATTCTAGTACTAAAGTGAAATATTTGTGGATTTCATTTTTTTAATTGGCTTCAATCAAGGTGAATTTAAATATTATCATTATGATTTCCTTGTGACCTCATTAAACCATAAGTAAAATCTAATACATTTGATAACACAAAAATGTCATCAACGTTTCGTTAAATTTAATTACAACTACACTTTAAATGGCTTTATTTATCAAAACAAAAACTAGCATTTCATTATATTTTATTCAGCTGTGTCTTTGTTGTGGTTCAAATGTCTACACTACTTTGTTTTTAATAATAATAATAGTAATAAGAAAAAAAACTTTATGCCACGTCCTGCACAAAGCTGTAATTTTAGACATTATAATTAAAGACTTATAATTATTTAGGATTTATTAATTGATTAAATTGATTAAAATACACGTTATGTTTACTAATTTATTACTTCTACTATGCCTACTACATTTAAAAATATAAAAAATAATTGATAAATAATATAAAGCTGACCAATGGCCTGGAAATGCACCATTAAAAAAAACAACAAAGTATAGTTTGTTGTTAAAAACAGAAAATATGTGAGCCATTATAAAATATTCAAAACACCTTTTAAAGACTATTGTTAGGCATTGTTTTTTTAAAATGTTATTTTGACATCATTTGTTTATTTGTAATTGTTTTGAATTAACATTACTTAGATCTATTAAGGTTCAACACAAATGTAATATCATGCGTACAGTGACATTGAATATAAAAAAGACTTTAACAGATAATTGCTATGGTTTTAGGCCATCCAGTATTGTTTTCCTCTCTTAAGCATGAATAAACAAATGAATAAAAATAAATGTAAAATGTTGAGGAAACGTATCTACAGTGCCCTAAGAAACAGTAAAGACAAAATTGCTCTTTTAACAATTAACATTTGATTATGTTTCAACACATACATGCCTTACCACCAAAGAGCAACAACCTTTAATTCTGACTTATGTGTACTGTCAACAAACGCAAGACTCAGACAGCAGAAGCAAAAAAAAAAAAACCCTGATACATTCTCTGCTTTTCATATGTGAAAATTAATGCATCAGGAAATAGTTCATCACTTGACACTTGTAAGCCAATTTCTCAAAATGCTCACATTTAATAGAAGAATTAAAATACAAACGTGTTACTTCTTTTTATTTGGCAAATTGTGTTAAAATAGATGAAAAACAAAATGTAGCATTCTTTACTTTTGTCTCATTCACCTTTTAATTTTCTTGACTCCACTCCAAAACGAGCAATTTTGCCTTTATTCTGCCAATACATATATAGATTTGTTATTGATAATTATTCTTACCACTATGCCTTCAGCAGCCAGGGGACAGGTGTGCAAAAATATTTCGATAATTTTCTTTACTCAAATTAAAACAGTTTGTTATAATCATTTAATAAAATTACTACAGTATAATAGGCTATATCTAATAGCATTCAGTAGCAAACAATAATTGTTATATTTAAATTGCAAATAAAGATTTATATGTTGTGGGCAGATTATTAAATGTCTAAAGATGATCCAGAATATATTTCCTGTTAAGAGTCCTCTAAATGTACTTGTTAAAATGCATTCTTATGATTTTTAATATTTGGATCTTCATTTCTGTTTATATGTCTAAATTACATTTATGCATTTGAAACAATTTTATTAATATTATGAATGTGTGTGTGTGTTTTTTATTTTAATCTGTTAAAACGCAATTAGTAAAAGGTTAATATGGCGACATCTTAGGTTGTAAGATAAATTAAATAAAATTATAATAAGCAACTTTGTCCCAACAAACCTAATCAAGTTTTTTTTGCATAAATCCCATTTTAAACTCATCTGTTGCTGCACCTGTTGTAATGTCATTTTACTGCACAGCATTTTCTTTTTATAACTGATGCGCATTCGGTGCATGTTTTTGCTCTTTGCACTTTCGGAAGTAACTGAATCTTACAGTAAGCGAAGCATGGCACGAGACACCCGCACGCTGCGGGATACCGGGTAAACGTGAACATGCCTCGTGGCACCGCCTACCGACTGCCGTGAACATGGGTTTTAATGAAAGTTTACTAAATGTGCACCAAAATCATTTCCACTATCAGTTTTCCACGCAAGATACAACTCGTTTCCCTGCGCAATTCGTGTCTCTCTTTTCCATCCTTTTCTATCTCTCCTACAGCCGTGTGCATTCAGTAATCCGGGTCGTCCATGATTTTCCCAGTTCTCCACTAATGACCCAAAGCTGCAGCTGCCACACCGGCCGGCCACGGAGCGCCGCACGCTGCCAACGTTGATCAATAATTCACCAGCTCGACGCCTCCCCGACCCGGGTCGACTGAGGTTACGACTTATATTTACTCACTGTTACAAGAGTAAAATAGCGGACTGAACGTGTTACTCTCGCGTGTTTTAAAATGCATCAGTGAGTTTTCGCCAACGCGCGAGATCGTTTTGGCAGGTCCCCGCGGCGCGTCAACGGATAGATTGTCGCAATGTGCGGTGAGTGATCGCGGTGGAGTTTGAAGACGCCTCTCGCTTTCATCTGTCTGACACTCAAGAGGTGTGTTACGAGAGGGACGGGGGTCCCGTAATGGACAACCACGGGATTAAAAGAGCGTGATGTGTTTGCGAGCAGTAAAGGACATAAAGAAATAACTCACTGTCGCTCGCTGTTTTATCCAGAACGTCTTCGTTGCGCGCTAGCGGCGGTTGAATTTTAACTGCGCTTGTCAGTTCCCTGGTCGGCACTGTTTTGCGAGTCTTTCTTGTTACAAGGCCGAAGAAACAGTTGGGGAGTAATTTTTTTAGATAAGTTTAGCAACCGGACAATTCAAAGTTTACAAGCAGCAGCCGGATAATCCTTCAGTCGTTCCGTTTAGGTCCGGATAAAAGGTTTACTTTTACAGACGGAGCAAACTGGGAAACAGCGCGACTTGTTGCGTTCTTTTTTCGCTTCCGGTATCACCGCAGAAACCGACGGGTGCACCCGTTCCCTCTCTGTTTTTTGGACGCCGAGGCTTTTAAAGAAAAATGGGTCTGTGAGGAGAGCTGGCAAATTCCCCTGAACTACAATGGTACGTGCTACCGTTCAATATCTTTCCCACTGTTTGCATAAATCCTAGCCAACGGATTTTAAATGCCAAATAACCTACAAAACAAAAGGCGCAATTTTAAACATGGTTAACAATTATTCCTCGCTCATATGTAAAAGATATATATTTTTTAAATTTTGAATTATTACTTTTTTGTCTGTATTGTTTTTAATATTTGTATGCATTTATAATCATCTTTATAATAATATTGTAGATGCTTGTTAAGCGCTTTTTATTGATTTTATTTTGTCCAATAGATTGATGCATGGGTTTCATTGTTATATATTAACTCATTTTAATAATAATAATGCTAATAATACACCTTATATTACTAATATATATCTAACAGGCTTCATCCAGAAAGTTAAAAAATGCTTATTCTTAATAATAATTTCATTATTATTTTTTAAAGCTGTTTTGTCTGTTAAAAGGTCATTTTTCTGAAATAGAGTTCTGTAATATAAAATGTCAGTCAGAAAGCATCATCTAAATATCTAAAATGAAATGCATTGAAACTATTTAATGTCTAAGCATCTAAATCCAGCAATTAAAGAGATTTCTTATCAATAAAATTAGAAGTTTTTTGCTATTTTCTTCATTTTTTTATCTAACTTGTAGGAGACTTTCACAAGCACTCTCATTTTTGTTGTTGTAATACAGTAAGTGATGTGTGTCCAGAAGCACATCTTTATTTCCAATATTTATTAGTTTAGGGTTTATGTAGGCCTACTCTTAATAGTTATGTCTGCATAAATATTTGGACTGCATGCACTTTGGGTTTTGTTTGGATGGGGAGTTTTGTTCCTTAAGCCAGACTTTAGACGTGAGATTGACAGGCCTTTGCAGGCTGAGGGGTTGGAGCTGAATATGAAACGCCACATTTGCCTGCAGCAAGCATTTTTTCATCATGACAAATCTTTTCAAAGCGATGAACATCCTCTTCAGCCAAGCGCACCTGTGAGATCTTCCCAATAAAAGAAATGCAAAACTGTTCCCGATGAGCAAGGTCAAGCAGTCAAGACAGATTAAACAGTCTGAGCTATGTAAAGTTAAGATTCATGTGCTTAATGCGACAAATTAGCTGTTGAATGCACGTTGCGAATTACCCCGAATCCCATTCGCCAAACTTGCAGACTTGGGCCCATGCAGGCCGTGAATTCCACAACTGTCTTCACTAGATTGACTGACTGTCAGAATGCCAGGGTTGCCATGGTTGCCATGCCCTGCAGTGATTGGTGGACGACTGCATGAACTTGTTTTTGGGTGTAAACTTCTCAAGGGAGGACGTTTTGTGTTTGTTGCATCTGCTCTGGCACGTGAGATGCCATAATGCAAGGCCACCTACACAAGACTTGTTAACACTACGACACCAGCGCACACCTGCATGCACTAATGCTCATGTGTATGCATGTCATCTTATGGTGAAAAGCGCGTGTATAGATACACCTGGAGCACTTGAGCGTAGACAGATAGGGGGTCTTGAAGCGTGTTTAATGAAAGACAAGGGAGATCAGAGGTGCTGGGTGTAAACTGGGTTTGGCACGGGTCAGGAAACTCGTGTCAAGACTCTCAAAAGCATTAATAATTAGCTGTCTATCATTCGATCTATAGACTCTCTGTCATTCTATCTCTTTCTATCTCTTTCTCCTTCTGCTTGTGCCTCTGAAATGTTGGTGTGAAAAATCACATTTTTCCAACAGTTCTCCCCGAGGTGCTGCTGGCAGACGCACAGAGAACGGACGCTTCATCCTTTTATATAGCACTTGTTCTCTCATTCCTCCTTTCCTTCCCTCTCTTTCTCTGTGTTTGATGCGGTTTCCATAGAGGACAGGTTTATATGCGGGTCGATTTGGCTCAGAATTGTCAGCTAGTAAATCATAATAATAAAAAACAATGGCGCTAATAGTAATTGCTGTGTCGTTTGGACGAAAAGACAAAGAAAATAGAATAAAGGGAAAAATGAGTGAGACCTGTGCTGATTGTTCTCAGGCCAGAGGGTTTTTATACGTGTGGAGGACCGCCAGGTGTGTGTGTGTGTTTGAAAGTAGGAATAGTCTGTATATAATTATGAAAAGCGAGTATGCCATCCTGTACATGGAGCAGAGTGAATGTAATTTTTATTATGAAAGGGTAATTTTGCCAGTCAAAAATATGTTTTAATCTTAAAAGTGTTGTAGAGCAAAAAACTGCATTTACCCAGGCATATATGAATAATAAGAGTTCTGTGCATGGTAATGACATATCGTGATCCTCGAATGCAATTGTTTACTCGTTCTTATGTAAACCTTATGCATGCAAAAGACGGCTGGAAAACAGACCAATCTCAATTTAACACAGATGTATGTCCTCAACATTAAATTACACATTAAATTAATTACAACGTTAAAAAATGCCAAAAACAAAGTTGTGACTGTTGAGCTAGTGCAACATGCTAGTTAATGCTAAATGCTAACATTTAGCTTGAAGTTTTACTACTATTGACGTTACAGTTACGTTTTGCAGGTCCATACGGAAAAAACACAAACTTACCACTCAGAAATGTCCATTAACAATCTCCAAACAATTAGTTTGTGTATTTTCGTCTCATAGCGGCTCAAACATATAAGTTCTGTTTACTAATACGAGCTACTGGCATGAGCCGCAGAGCCAACCAGAGCAGAGCTCAACAATATTATTCATGACCATTCCAAATAGGGCAAAAATAGACAATGGACATTATTAATGGACATAATTTTTGCACTTAATAAAGTTACATACCTTCTATGTAGATATCAAAGAACAATTTATGGTATTATTTCAATGCATTCCTTGGCACTTTTAAGTGCATAACTTACAACTTTACTAGAGACGTGTACAAGTTGTGGACCTCAAAGCGTGTGGCTTGTTGTGCAGATTAAAAAAATACTACAGAGAAGAGACCCAAGTCATTTCGAGGGAGCATCCGCCATATTAAAGAAACTTTAAAAAAGGGCCTTAACAATTGGCATTGGTATTTCAACTGTAAAACTATTAAACTATAAATAACTATAAGCATTTAGTTTACTTCACTTCTGGAGCCTGAAGAGAAGCTGAAATGCAGAATGATGTCATAAAAGGTGTTGATCTCGATTAGTGAAGAAGAGATTTAAATTAGGGATGCACCGATAGGATTTTTTTGGGCCGATACCGATTTAAACAGACAACTTCTGGCCGATACCGATGCCGATACCGATATTAAACACTTGTAAACAATACTATACAGTTGGTCTATAAGCTAGTTTATTTCTGCATCAAATTATTTTTACTGAACATGGATTTGATCTAATTAACATTCAACTGACCAACATAATAAGAGAGGCACAAATTAAGCTAAAACAAATATAAGACGACAGCATGACAACCTTCAAAGGTGGTTTCTGCTATTCAGCATTTATTTTATTAACAACATTAACTCATTTTTTTTTTTACATAAAATGGATTTCTTTATGCAGTTAATTAATAAACAATCGGTATCGGCCTTTCTCGTGCTATTGCCGATATGCCAATGGTTTCAAATTCATCAAAAATCGGCCGATAAATATCGGTGGCCGATACATCGGTGCATCACTAATTTAAATGCTTATATCTTCTAACATGTTAACGTTTTGGAGCACATTAGTTTATAGATATTTTAGGACTAGCATGTAAATAAATATAAAAAGCAAAAAATGTATTGATTGAGTCCTAAGGGATAGTTCAACCAAAAATTCTGTCATAATTTTCTCATCCTCATTTTGTTTTAAACCTGTATGAATTTTTTTTCTGATGAAAACAAAAGAAGATATTTTGATAAATTATGGTAAGCACACAGCTCATTGTAAGCATTGACTTCCATAGTATGAAAAACAAATATGATGGAATTCAATGGGTACTGTCAACTGTGTGCTTACCATCATTTATCAAAATATATTCATCATCATTTATCACAAATACTTCCATTATTTGTTTTCCTACTGTGGAAGTCAGTGGTTACAATCAGCTGTGTGCTTACCATCCTTTATCAAAATATCTTCTTCATCATTTATCCCAATACTTCCATTATTTGTTTTCCTACTGTGGAAGTCAGTGGTTAAAATCAGCTGTGCGCTTACCATCAAAATATCTCAGAAAAAAGAAATTCATACAGGTTTAGGACAACATGAGGACAAGAAAGTGATGACAGAATTTTAATTTTTGAGAGAACTATCCCTTTAACCAACGTTTTGGCCAAAAGCCTTTGTCAAGGTGTCGCTTTTGGCCGAAACATTAGATAAAGTATGTGCAAGTGAGTGTGCGTTCGTATCTCCTTTTTTATATAATAAAATCAGTATCACCAAACTCAATTGTAAGATTTACGTTAATATGTTCAGTGTTAGCAGCATTAGCAACACTGCAGCCTCATGGCAATTCACAACTATTTTACGAGGTGCCTAATTCGTGGAATTCATACGATCTCATTCATGCATAGCAGTACGATGTGCTTTCGCTCAGTGACATTGGGTTTAGGGTGGAGCTTCAATATTGCTTTTGTCGGATCACATCGTACCAATTCATACGAAATCACCACCCCGTAAAATAGCGAAATAGCAGCATTAACGTAACCAATGGCGTGAGTTTGCTCCAAAAAGTCTTTTCTGTATTTTGATATTTCTGTAACTGCACACATCACCTTTAAACTTCAGACCACAGGAGTGTGCGCGAGAGACTTGAGATTTCAGGAATTTAACCACTTAGGAGCGTTCCACAAACCACAACCATACTGCCATATGCTTTAACCCATATACACCCCTCTCTCTTTCTTCCCCCCACATAAGGATATATGGAGGAACCCCTTCATTTCAACCCATCATTCCCACCAATTAAACGTTTCAAACAAAGCATGCTATTTATCAGCGCGAGCGAGGAAACGTGTCGTAATTAACACATTTACATACATCTCCATTGACTCCAATTAGGTCAGAGGCTCCCAGAGCTGCTTTGAAATGTCCCTCTTTTCTCTCCGAGCTTCGCCTCTAAAATGTTAATTAAGTGGAGGCCTGAGATTCAGGCTGAGGGCCGGCCATATGGGCCCTGCATATGCTCCATATGCATACAGTCCATATATAATTAATAGCTTGTTGGAGATAAACGGGAACTTTCGGAGGGCCAGGACAAGAGTGAAGGTTCCTCTTCTCCCGGAAAACGCACTTGATTTCGGAAATGATGAAATGAAGAGAGTTAATGGTGAAATTTACAGAATTCCTCCAGGCCATCTGTGAACAAACGGATGATGTCAACAATGCAAAACGTGCCGTTGAGCATCCTCAGCGGGTTTCAAACATTACTGTACTGATTCCTAAGCCGCAAAGTTGAGGATGAAATTAATTAAAATACATAAAATTGAGTCAATGGAACGATTTTCCATTTGGGTTCAGTTGTGTTGAAAAGGGAAGACGTCACAATCTAACTGACTGAATTTATGAGGCCCGAGTGATGGAAGGTAATCAGTACCCTTAAACTAAACAAAAGGAAGTACTTGTGTAATTGATATCTGAAGGAAATTGAGGCATGAGAGATCATTTAAAACTGGCTAGATCTATTTGCAAGACTTTGGGGCTTTGGTTAGCTTTGAGCAACATTCAGTTTTCTTTTCAAAGCTGATTTAAAAACGCATCTCACCTGCACACCGTGGTGCAAAACTCTCCATAAAATGCTGATGCTTTAAAACCCCGTCCCACGACCTCGTCCAAGCTTCGTCTTCCCAGAACAATAAGAACCGCAAATTCACCTCTAAATAACATGCGCTTTTTAATTGTTTTCTTTAATTATGAAAACGCACGTTTATGTAGGCTACTAATAAAGCGAATCAGCAGTTGTACCCTGCTTGAATGAGATTTTAGCAGCTAAGACCCTATAAAAGTGAGGCAAAACTGGGAAAACGAACGCTTCATTGGATGGATATGAATAGAGATTGTTATTCACCACTGCTCGAACCCGGTGCCAATGCCTGGGACTTATTATGAGATGTGTGTGTGTGTGCGTGCTGGAATGGATGTTGATATGTATTTATGCACACAAACGTGTATTTGTGGTTAAAGTTTATTGTGCATATTTAAACATTATGCGTGTAGATGTTGAATAGTTGTTTAATGAGGTTCTAGTTGGCTGGATGGATACCTGGTGTGGTTCCCAAATCTTTTTCTTTATTGCTTCTATTTGAAACTATACATTGCACACCAAATATTTTTGTTTTTTAATGTTAACCACTGACCACCTGTCCAGGGTGTTTCCTATAGCTGAGATAGCAACCAAAATTTAAATCCAGGTTTTACTTATTCCAATACAGGCTTTTATGAAAAGTGTTTAAGTGCATGCATTATCTTGCTAAATTTGTTTTATCCTCTTTTGTTTCGGACCACAGGCCACAGAACCGTATCTGGTGCATGAAGGTCCCCACCGGGCCCCGGGCATCTCCGAGTGCTTCCTTGTGCCTGAATCCTACAGGGTATGATCATTCCTTCATTATTACTCGTCGTCCTTGTTGTTTTGTTTGTGATAAATGCTGAACTTTGATTTCTTTCTCATGAGTGATGTCATTCTTCTGCCAAGTTGGACTTTTGATTTTGATAAGATGAGTTGGAATCATTTAAACAAACTGTTGATACAGCCGAGATATAATCTGTAATCCGATTGATTCATTTTTTTCGTCTTTGAGTTTCGCCTGCGTAGTGAACTTTTCTCAAGGGAACGGCGCATTCGATTGCGTCATAAATCTCATAGTCTGTTTATAATCTCATGTGCTGTGTTTATATGTTCATATGGCGGTAAATGTTGAAAGGAATGCAGAGTTTATGTGGAAGAGCAGCTGCAGGAATTATCTACATAAAATATCATCAGAATTATTTAACCGCCAACCACAAGTGAACAGTAAAAAGTGTGTGCGTACGTGTGCGTCTGTACATGTGTTTGTGTTGGGTTAAAACCACACACACTGACTGTATCACTTGCATATGTTTCTCTTATGTGTGCTTTCATGGAAGCCCTCGCTGCTGTAACCGCAAACCGACCGTGGGTCTGCTTAACAAAGATTTGGGTGTGTGTGCATGTGCGTGCATGTATGTATTTCTGCGTGTATGTGTGTGTGAAAGTATGCGTGCGCTGGAAGCAGAATTGTTTGTCATTCACCTCTATTTTGTAGATTAATGGCTGTGAGATCGGTGGGTGCGAAGCATAAAGCATAAAGGCTGTGGTTTTGGATATGTGCCCTACAGTGTGGTAATGCCAATCAACCTTTGTACCTTTACCCTGACCTTAGCTCTCAATGTCGCCACTTTTACTTTGTTCAATTCGCTAGTTTTGGAAACTTGTGTCCATCCAAAATCGTTTGATAGATTTTAAGCACTGTTTGTAATCATTTATAGAGTTGTTTTGTCTTTTACAACAGTATGTTTAACCAACACAAAACACATTGTCTATGGTTGAAATCCTAACATATTGTAACGCTTGTCCCCTACAATAGTGACAGATTGATGATCTTGGAGATTGCTTGAAATTGCTGTGTATTCAAACCTGCAGTCTCCATTATATCCGTTAAGATTTTCTACTGGCCATCAGCACAACTGCCCAATAATTTTAGTTTATTTTTAGCCCTTACAGATTTATTTGATCGGATAGTGAATGGAGAACAGATAATCTCATAGGAGAAAGAGAAACAGGAGTCTAGAAAGGACAATGGGTTTCATTCACTAAGCATGAACGAACGTTTTAACTTACAAATCATGATTCAACAAAAACTTGTTAACTAAAATTTATTTTAAATGTATGTAAAAACATAAAAACAACTTAGACAACGCACATACGCAATAATCATGAAAAAATATAACACCGATATATATTATGGGGTTATATCTTGTTTATGATTATTGCGCATGTGTTGTTTAAGTTGTTCTTATGCACATTTTACAAACAAATTTGTGCGTATGCATGCTTAGTGAATGAAACCCTATTGCAGAAATTGTCTTGCCTATTGGGACCCACACAAATGAGTGTTTTAACAGTATTTGGTAAAGCAGATCTCTAAAAACTATTAAAGTATGCGATTAGTGCTGACAACACTGTAAAAAAGTTTTTTCAACTTAAAAAAGTAAGTTACCCATTAGCCTTAAAATTTTTAGTTAATTCAACTTAAAACTATGAGTTGACAACAATTGTTTTATTGAATTAACTAAACATCTTAAGGCAACCGGTTAACTTACTTTTTTAAGTTGAACCAACAAATCTTTTGTATGCAAAAACATAAAAACAACTTAGACCACGCACATATGCAATAATCATGAAAAATTATTGGACAAAATATATAACACAGATCAGATATATATTATAGGGTTCTTTTTCCTTCATGATTTTTGTGCATGTGTTGTCTAAGTTGTTCTTACGTTTTTTGCAAACATTTAGAAGAAATTTTAGTATGAAAGTTTTTGTTGGATCATGATTTATAAGTTAAAACGTCCGTACGCACATTTTACGAACAAATTTGTGTGTATGCATGCTTAGTGAAAGAGACCCACTGAACCAGGACTGAACTTGGGTTGTCGGAACTGCTATTGCAGAAATTGTCTTGGTTATTGGGACCAACACAGATGAGTGTATTAACAGTATTTGGAAAACCAAATCTCTAAAAACTATTAAAGTATACGATTAGTGTTGACAACACTGTAAAAAAGTTTCAAATTAAAATTTTGAGCTAATTCAACTTAAAAATATGAGTTGACAAAATTTTTGTTGTTGTTGTTGAATTAACTAAACATTTTAAGGCAACCGGTTAACTTACTTTTTTTAAGTTGAACCAACAAATCTTTTATTACAGTGCATAATTAACTTTGTGAAGTTTCGTTATGTCTACATTATGTGGCAGAAATGAATAGGTCAAATCTTGTTTCTCATAATATAAGATTTTCTCAATCTGTTTTGCCTTGTCCTCGGTTACATTGTATCATAATTGGTATTCCCCTTTGCGGTTGTGCAGCTTCATCTGTCTGAGAAACCATTCCTAATAAAATACCAGGCTGACAGAAAAGGCATAGCAAAGTTTCACGGCTGGAGAAGGTGCAAGATAAGCACGGTCGAGCGTGCCGCTAGGCAGCCCGGGCGCTGTGGTTTGCCCTGAAACAGATGTGGATTCAGGAGACCACCCTGTAATCCTGTGGTGCGCGAACGGGGCCTATAGTTGAGTCACAGAGAGAGACAGAGAAAGTGTGAGATGACTCACTTTCTATAAACTAAGTTAACTACGGATTGCAGTAGCGTTGCGTGGAAAGACATTTTGCATCCCAAATGTGTGAGGACGCCTATGCAGATACATAAAGTCGTTTTGCGTTGTTTGAAAAGGCCACTGACGGAAAGACTGCAGTTAATCCTGCAATCACTCAACCATGCAGTCGATTTATACAAGCATCGCATGTTTATTTGGAACCCTGATTCGAAAGTCGTTTGTTACATTTTGTTCGTTAATCGGATTGTTTTCTAACACCTGGATTTTCTAGGAATTCCCTTTATCCATACATTTAAAAATCATGCTTGAAGGATGCCTGAAGGACAGATAATCTATTTTTGTGGATATCTAGAGAGCAAGGTGACTGACTGATAATGCTGATATGCAATTTAATGACAGCACAAACAATAGTAAATAGTAAAATGCAAACTTATTTTTACACAACAATTGCTTAAAATGATAAAAAACTGAAAATTGTAATTATTTAGTATATGGCTGTCAGCATTTCATCAATAAGAGTTCCCATTTCTGTTAAATGACCAACTAGGCGTACAAAAAGCTCAAAATCAGCCTGGTGCATATATCAGTCTATTGCTTATTGTAAAATTGAATACATGATAGGGTTTTGTTGCATGCTTGGTAACTATAGTGCATGGATATATGATTTCTGACTTATTAAACCCCTAAGTTTAAGTAATTGACTCTTCCCCTCACCAGATGAATAGCAGTCTGTCTTTTAAGGATAAGATAAAGGGCAGAGAGCGAGAGTAGAGCAGGGAGAGCAAGAAAGAGAGAAAAGTTTTTGCTCTTCCTAAAGTTGGAGCTTTCACTTTCTGCCATTGAGGCGGGGTTAGCGGCGCGGGCGGCATGGAGTAGACGCGACGGGGGACGGCGAGCGATTGCAATGCAGCAACTTCCAGTCAACTTCAAAACGCGATTCTTTTGCCGCTTCTGAGATAACTATGTACTCTCCGTACTGCCTGACACAGGTAAAACGCCTTCATTTCTTCACTATGTTGCGTTCGCGTCCGCCTATGCCGCGTTTTGCAACAGTTGCCGTTGTTTCTCCGCGTCTCTCTGTGTTGTTGCTTAGCAGTTGCATTTTAACGGATATTTACCGCACTCGTTTCCCTAACGTGATTTTCAGCCGTGCGTTTATTCACGGTTTACCGCTCTCGCGCCGAGTGCGGAGCAAGAGTTTCTGCGCTCGTGCGTTTCGTTGCACATGGGTTCGAGGAGAAAATGGCGCTTCTCCCAAATCTATTTTATATAAAAGGACGTGAGGTAAACTGGAGAGGGAAAGCGTCAGGCATACGATACAGCTCGTGTTTGCAGTGTCCGGTTGTGTAAAGATAATAGCACATACTTATTTGCATCGTTTTTGTCAAGCTGTGATGTTTCATGAGGAGATGACCTGACGGTGTGCCGGACTGCTCCTGTGCATGAACTTCTCGTGCGCACGAATGAGATCAGAGACATCAAGTTAATGTTGCTCATATACGGCTTGCAGATGAGTTATATTTGAATAAATGTGCATTTCAGTGCAAATGTTTACTGCTTCCCGGGCAGATAATAAGGGATAAATGGACAGAGAAGAAATAAAGTATTTAGGCATTGTGAATCTTGTTTTATTTCTAATGTCAAGACTGCGTTTATGGCATGTGTTCCTCAGTCAATTCCTGGATGTTAAACATTTTGCTGATTTACTCTTGGCAGTTTATCATTTTGATCAATCAGTGCTTTATTTATTCATCATATTTTCGATAATATACACTTGCAAGATTCATACGCTCATCGTCTTATGGTAGCTATTTGCATATTTCATATTACATTTATATTACTCAAATAAAAAAGCACAGGCCAAAGTTCAGTCCTAGCCACAAGAGATTTTAATGCCAATCTGGCCGTTGACTTCATTTATTTTACGGTCATCTACAAATATTATTACAGCTCTATATATTCTTACTAACAGAAGTTCATTCTTTTGAAATTACAAAATAGCTGCTGCATTAAACTTTCTTAGGTCATGTAACATTGGTGCTTTTTGCCTAAATGTTTAGCTTCAGACTAATCACATATTTTTGCGGTGTTTAATAGTGCCTAAAAATTACAGGCAATGTCCTCATTTACATTTTTTATAAGCATTGTCCATAACGGCCTACACTTGACTTATTTTAATAATGTGGTCTGGAAAAGCAACTTTTAAATAAGTTTAAAAAGTGTAAACTTTTAAGTAATAATGCAAATGAAAATAAAATGTTTTTCCAGTCTTATGTTTGTTGCTTGAAAAAAAATCTCGGCCATTTTAGAGGGACTCCTCGCACAGATTTGGCTCTGTTTTGCGGTCTCTTTTTCTGGATTTTAAATATTCCTGTATAGCAGACATCCACGAGCTTCTCTAAAAAAACTTTCCTTGTGGTGAGGCATAGGCCAAGTAAGAAGAACAAAGAGTTTAAAAAAAAAAATCAAACCTCCTCTAGGCCTTCCTACATTTTAACTTTCTTTTTTCATGCTTATTTTATTTCCATTCTTATAAATAATGTTTTTCTTTTACTTCTTTAGTGTTTTTTTTTGTGTTGGCTTCAATTTAATGGCTGCAAATGCGCCTTTCTGTTTTTCCCACACAGCAGACTTGGTCACAAAACTGTAGGTGAATAAAACGTATTTTTGGTGTTTTCAATATAAATATACATTTTACAAATTTGGTATTTGTTTTGTCGCGAATAACTGCTTCTTGGTAAATACATTTTTTAATTAATTAATGTTTTTTATTTATTAAATATAACGCGGCCTATTTTGAAGCCTTTTTGCAGAAGATTGTAGCCTAAAGTATGCTAACACTGCAAATAACGATGCGTTCGTGTTCATTAAAGATGTGTATTTTTTTAAATATAGCCTACTACATTATTGCGACATAAATTTGCACGTCAGTGTCACATTTAGAAATAACTGCTTGAATGAACGCCGCATATAGCCTACAGCCCGAGGCTATTAACGGCCTACTAAGAGCAATTGTTCTGTTTAATACTACAACCCAGGTTATTAATTGAGCATTGACTGGTAGTTATTTAGACATAATAGTAATCTATTTTTATTACGTATGGACATTTTTTGTAAAGCAGTAGGCTATAACACATCCGTTTTTAATCGGATTAAACTATTTCAGTTTTTCCTTTTCGCTGATCATAAGGGCAAAGGTCTTGGGTAGGGAACAAATGTAGACTTAGTAAAAACGAAAAGTAATTTTGAAAAGACTGAAATAGATTAGGCCTAACTAAAAATGCGCAAAACCTCATCCCATTGTTTGGCACTATGTTTTTACTTTTAATTATATCGGACGGCCCAAACACACCTTCACACTTGTTATCTCACACTGGGATGCATATTTCCAATAAAGGCCACAGAAACCATAATATCTATGTAAACCCACAAAGCTTTATAACACTGATTTACTGCGCCCTCCTACATACTAGACTGTGATTTTGATCGATGCGATAAAAGGCTCATAAAACATGCAGTCGCGCCAAAAAGTGCGCGTATTTAAATGAATCCCTCTTTTGTCTCCTGTGGCTTCATATGGGATCCGGATTGCAGGCTATAATCCCGAGGCAGGCCACATTTACGTGGAATAAAAACTTGGGTGAGGTTTTGCGGTTTATGGGACGTACTTTATGGGATGTAGAGGAGATAGAGACAGGAGGAGAGAGAGAGAGACAGAGGGAGGGCGTCTGGAAGCGACGTGAAACGCGGATAATCATGCGCGCATCTGCGCACCCGTTTAATTCCAACAGCGTGAATGCGCATGATCCCAAAAGCCACCCGCATTGTCCGGAGATTTACTTTCTTATTTAATTACGGTGAAATATTAAAAAATAAACGAGAACCCACACAGAGCAGGGAAATACATACAAACAGTAACTAATGGGTTATTAACATAATTAAACGGTTTTTGAAACAGAGGGAACAGGTGGGAAGTCTCAAGCCTTTGCGTAATGGAAGTTAAGAACGGGTCGCTAAATGTGCACAGTGCAAAATGTCATTTAGGCCATCAGTATAGAGCCTTACACACATTTGTGATTTTTTGTGTGTGTTTGAAAATATAACCTTGCATTCATTGATATCTTTATCTGGATTAAGACCATGTCAAAGATTGAAATCATTGTATAATAACTAAGTGAAAACCAACATTGATGATTAGATTATGAGACTTTAACCTGGATTTCACAGACAGGGTCACAGCATGGGCAATCTCAGAACCAGTGGTTAGCATTAATGTTTAATTTATTTTGGATACTGCTACAAATACTTTAAAGTGCATCAAACATTGGCAGCAAAAATGTTTAACCAATTTTAAATTAAGTTGTTTTGCCCTATCTGAGTAATTTCCTGTGCCGCTCTCTTTTTACTGACCACTGAGCAAACAAACTACAGTCTACATTTCTAATTTATCTTTTTCTAATTGCTTTATCAGTAACGGTGCTCAAAGGGGCTGTGTACTGAATCTGACCAAGCACAAGATTATTCTTACATTTGGTGCAGTCGAGCAACGTGTAGCTTACCTGGACTGATCGGGTTGTGATGAGAGGAATATGGATAAAAGAAGTGCACGCAAAAAAAACAAACAATTGCTCTTTGCTCCAGTTATCTTGCTCAGCCCAGCAGGGAAATTGTGAAACTAGGGTTGGCTTTGAGGCGGAGGGGTGCGCAGAGACACTGGGAGAAAGTGTGTGGGAAATGCCGAATGTAATACTGTCAGAAAGCAAGGCCAAACAGGTTGGGACCGGGGAGGTCGCCTTGGGGCACACCATTCAATCCTCATCAGAAGTGATTTCTATTAAGAAATAAGTTATAGTCTCAACAAAGTCTAGCTTATATAAAATGTCACACTCAATTAAACGCCATTTATTTTGACTGTAAACACTTCTGTGCCCCGAGGCTGCTGCCATATCGTGCCCACGGATGGTTCACCTAAGCGTGTTATTAGACAGAAACAAATAAATCAACTCATTTACCAATAAAGCCACAACAGCTTGCAGTGATAAACAGAGCTCCATTACTCCTGACTAACATTATCATGAGCTCTTATCAACAGGATCTCATGGAAATGTCTTCATATTAGGGCTCGATATTTCAATCTCTAGTATCGATATTTAACCAACAAAAATCCCTCTTTGTGCGTCAAATGACCTCCTCCGTCGCTGCTCTGTTATCTGTCATATACAGCCAATGTCTCAGAAGTTAGCGGGAGTGAGAAAATGGCAGAAAATTTAAAAAAGCCTGGAGCTTTAAAAGCTAACCTGTGGAACGCTTTAAACTTTTAAAAAAAAAATCCGCTTTTTTTACATTTTTGATAAAAAAGTATTGCAATGTATTGCAACACGCAACGTATTGTATCGTATCATGAGGCTCTTGCCAATACCCAGCCCTACATTCTAGTCAGTTTTATTCTGCACAAGTGTTGCTCGTTTATGTTATTCAAACATCACATGGCATTTAGTTACTTTACCCAAGAGTTAAAGTTCTGTCATCATTTACTCGCCTCATTAACTTTGAAACCTGTACAATTTACAGTTGTCTGTGAAACACAAAAAGAGGCTTAATCTTTATTCAGTTGTTGTGACTGTGCATTTATCTTTCTGTTTGATTTAAGACCCTGCTAAGGAGTTTGGGCTTAAAATATGGAGTTAATTGCTTTAAACGAGTACTGCATATGTCTAGCAATAAAAAAAAGGAGCCATCCATTAAAGGGATAGTTTACAGAAGAATTTAAATTCGATCAATTACGTCACCCTCAACCTATAAACATTTCTTTGTTCTGCTAAATGCAAAGGAAGATATTTTAAAGAATGTTTGTAGCCAAGCAGATCTCAGGCACCATTGACTTCCATAGCTGAAAGAGAAATACTATGGAAGTGAATGGTGCCCCAGATCAAATGTTTAGCAGAACAAAAAAAATGTATACAGGTTGAGAGTAAGTAAATGATGACAGATTTTTCACACTTTTTCGGTGTACTATCCCTTTAAATATGAGGAGGGGAATATCACAAGAGTAACATTGGTGGGGCAAAATTACTGTCATATTTCCCTGTTTGAAGTGACACTTAACCAGAGCCAATAAAGTGACGGCGCAAATGGTTAATAGCTTGAGTTTCCCCGGGCTACAGGTCTAAGACACCATGGTCCATGAATCATCCTAAAAAGTCACGACAGTACATTCCCACTCCAGCCAGCATGAGTTTTAACAGGGCTCCAGTGCAGCTGGCTCTACTGCTGGTATGGTGTTTGGTGTGGTAACAGCAGAATGCAGGAAAGAAAAGACGTGCAGAATGATGTTATATTTATATTTACGTTCTTAGCAGAAAGTGGCTTACCAAAGCATCTAAGAAGAAAATGCGTGTGCTGTATTTTAGCTGGAGGTTAAACGTGCAATGAAACCTAAAAAGGTTTCAAAAAGGACAAACATTTCAGTATAGCTGTTATAGAAGATGTACGTCTTGTGCATGGATAAATGAAATATATGTTGCAGATGGTAGCCAGCTATCTTTTCTCTGTTCTTTTTTGCTCTCAAACTTTATTCCTGCATCTCCATAACTCCTCTGATGTAATTTCTTTCAACTACCGCATTTTCTTTCATCTGTAGTTTTGTTGTTGTCGTGGAGACGGATGCAGAATGCATGTGCAATGTGACAGCACATTGAGGAAAGCATGTTTGGCAATCACTTCACTTTGCACAGCTTTGTAACAATGACGTCTTTCATAGAGTTGACTGAACTCGTGAATTTGTGTCCTCTGCTCATTTATGTATAATTGACAATCTGGCGTTGTGCTGTTGTAATTCACTAAACTTGAGTGTCTTTCACTGGCCAGAAATAACCAACTTTATGTAAAGGTCACAGTTATGTTGAGGCCAGAACAAGCATATGGTTTTCCTGCTTTTTATGTTTGGTCAAGCTTTACTGTTCATAATTTAACATTATGTTGAAGACCCCAGGGTAAGTAAAACATACCATACCATACAGGCCAAGCTATTAAAATGGTTTATTTGGCTCTTGCCCATACAATGACTGTATGATCTATTGTATTTTATGTTATTCTGGTGTAATATACTCTGATTGTTTAGGGTTATATTTATTCTGTTCTTTTCTCTCCTGTTAATTGGAATTTACACTGTTTTTAAGGCTATTCTATTAAATTCTATTCCTTTTGTAGTGTACCGTTTTAATTGAATTGTATTGTATTGTTTTGTATTCTATTCTACTCTACTCTGCTCTACTCTTCTATACTCGTGTTGTAATGTGCTCTTTTAAGGCTATTCTCTTCTGTTCTGTCCTATTTGCACATACAATATTCTATTGTATTCCTTTCTATCCCATCCCATGAAACATACAATATTCTGTCCTGTCCTGTCCTGTCCATCTTATCCCATCCTATCCAACATATTCTATTCTATTCTATTCTATTCTATTCTATTCTATTCTATTCTATTCACTGTGTGTTTATGGTTATTCTGTTTTTTATGTGATTGTAATCTATTTCCCTAAATTCTGTTCTGTTGTAATCTACAAGGATTGTTTAGGATTTTTTATTCTCTGGTATTCCATTCTATTCTGTTGTAATGTACTCAAGATAGGATCATTTTCTTTTATTCATTTTTATTCTATTTTAGTCTATAATGTTATTCTATTCCATCCTATCCCATCCCATCATATACCATTCTAATCTATTAATTTCTGTCCATCCCCTCCCATTTCATCCGATTTCATACAATGATCTGTCCCGTCCTGTCCAACATATTCTATTCTATTCTGTTCGGTTCCGTCCCGTCCCGTCCCATTCCAACATACAATATTCTAATCTATTCTTTTCTGTTCCATCCCATCCCATTTCATACAATGTTCTGTCCCGTCCTGTCCAACATATTCTATTCTGTTCCGTTCCATTCCGTTCCGTCCCGTCCCGTCCCATTCCAACATACAATATTCTAATCTATTCTTTTCTGTTCCATCCCATCCCATTTCATACAATGTTCTGTCCCGTCCTGTCCAACATATTCTATTCTATTCTATTCTGTCCCGTCCAGTCCCGTCTCGTCTCGTCTCGTCCCATCCCGTCCCATTCCAACATACAATATTCTAATCTCATCTTTTCTGTTCCATCCCATCCCATTTCATACAATGTTCTGTCCCGTCCTGTCCAACATATTCTATTCTATTCTATTCTGTCCCGTCCAGTCCAGTCCCGTCTCGTCTCGTCCCATCCCATCCCGTCCCATTCCAACATACAATATTCTAATCTCATCTCTTCTGTTCCATCCCATTTCATCCCATTTCATACAATGTCCTGTCCTGTCCAACCTATTCTAGTCTAGTATAGTCTAGTCTAGTCTAGTCCATCCTATCCTATCCTATCCTATCTCATCTCATCCCATTCCATCATACAAAATTCTAATCTCATCTTTTCTGTTCCATCCCATCCCATTTCATACAGTGTCCTGTCCTGTCCCGTCCTGTCAAACATATTCTATTCTATTCTTTTCCATCTCGTCTCGTCCCGTCCCATCCCATCCCATTCCAACATACAATATTCTAATCTCATCTTTTCTGTTCCATCCCATCCCATTTCATACAATGTTCTGTCCTGTCCTGTCCAACATATTCTATTCTATTCTATTCTATTCTATTCTATTCTGTCCCGTCCAGTCCAGTCCCGTCTCGTCTCGTCCCATCCCATCCTGTCCCATTCCAACATACAATATTCTAATCTCATCTTTTCTGTTCCATCCTATTTCATCCCATTTCATACAATGTCCTGTCCTGTCCAACCTATTCTAGTCTAGTATAGTATAGTCTAGTCTAGTCTAGTCCATCCTATCCTATCCTATCCTATCCTATCCTATCTCATCTCATCCCATTCCATCATACAAAATTCTAATCTCATATTTTCTGTTCCATCCCATCCCATTTCATACAGTGTCCTGTCCTGTCCCGTCCTGTCAAACATATTCTATTCTATTATTTTCCGTCTCGTCCCGTCCCATCCCATCCCATTCCAACATACAATATTCTAATTTATTCTTTTCTGTTCCATCCCGTCCCATTTCATCCCATTTCATACAATGTCCTGTCCTGTCCAACCTATTCTATTCAAGTCTATCTAGTCTGGTCTATTCCATCCTATCTCATCTCATCCCATTCCATCATACAAAATTCTAATCTCTTCTTTTCTGTTCCATCCCATCCCATTTCATACAGTGTCCTGTCCTGTCCTGTCCCGTCCTGTCCAACATATTCTATTTCATTCTTTTCTCTATTTCATTCCATCCCATTCCAACATACAATATTCTAACATATACTTTTTTGTTCCATCCCATCCCATTTCATACAGTGTCCTGTCCTGTCCTGTCCCGTCCTGTCCAACATATTCTATTCTATTCTATTCTATTCTATTCTATTCTATTCTATTCTATTCTATTCTATTCTATTCTATTCTATTCTATTCTATTCTCTGTATGTGTATGGTTATTCTGTTTTATGTGATTGTAATGAAAAAAACCTCTCTGTTTGTTTAGGGTTAATTCTGTTCTATTGTAATCTACAGGGATTTACTCTTCTTATTCTTTTTTTGTTAAGTTATGTACTCAAATTAGAAATTTTTTTTTTTCATTATATCCTATCCTTCCTTTATTCTATTCTTCATTTCCTCTATTCTATTCTTTCTTTCCATGTCATGCTATGTCTATGCTATTTTGTGCTGTTCTGTTAAAATGTATTCTGTGTGTAATATATTCTGTTTATTTTATTCTTTTCTATTCTGTTCTGTCCTGCTGTATTTTATCCATTTCCGTTTTGTTCTGGTGCTTCTGTGTATCACAGTGTGAGTCTTTAGAACATCAACTGACCATGAAATGAGAGAGAGGGAAAAGTCCTAGAGTTACAAGCCAGTGTTAAAAGGGGCTTTTCCACGACTGAGTGTCGTCAATGAGCCTGTGTAGATGATAAATACAGAGTTGTTTATGGTGTTTATAGTAGCACAGTAGTTAAAGAGGCCTGCTTGTACCGATGGCCTAAGACACTCAAGGTCAATTATATCTATCCTGCTCTCTCTCTCTCTCTCTCTCTCTCTCTCTCTCTCTCTCAATTTCAATTTCAATTTAAAGAACTTTATTGGCATGATTGTGTCACTTACAATATTGCCAAAGCATTATACATAAAACGAGAAACATACAATAACACAATATTAACAAACATTAAGGTGCAATTAAGCTAAGGTGCTGGGTGATGGATGAAGTACTACTGCAAATAAAATAAAATAGAATCAGAGGATATTTACAATATAAAGTAGACTTTGAAATATAAACATATGAAGTATACAAATGTAAATTTATGGGGGCAGATGAGAGGTAAAATAAAAATACTGTACAAGATCAGGGCTGTGGATTATTTCTGATGGTGTGTAACTGATAAATGAATTTAGCAGCAGCTGATGGGTGTCTGTCTTCCCCCAGTAACATCTTCATTTGATCTGAATCTGAAGAGCTATGAAACTCTGGTATGAGCTTTGAGATTTTGTCAAAGTGTTTTTCTCTAAGCTCTTTATATTTACCACAGTAAAGGAGAAAGTGTGTCTCTGTCTCGATCTCACCACTGTCACAATGGACACAGATTCGCTCTTCTTTTGGGAGCCATGTTTGTCTATGTCGGCCTTTCTCTATTGCCAGACTGTGATCACTGAGTCTGTATTTAGTGAGGATTCGTCTCTGCTTTACATCTCTAACAGTGGAGAGATATTCTGACAGACTGTATTTTCTGTTTAGTGCCCGATAACATTCTAGTTTACTTTGGTTTTTACTTTCATTATCCCAATGATCCAAATATAAAGTTTGACTTTCTTTAATGATTTGGTTTATTGTGGTTTGTTTGCGTTTATTAGTGCTGGTCTGGAGTTTTAGAGCCAGTTGACAGATGGGACTGGTTTTAGGTCTCTTCTCTTGAGTTTTAAGGGCTTCATATTGAAGTGTGTTCGGGGGACTTGAGTTTAAGTGTGACCAGAATTTAAGGGAGCGTTTTTGGATGTGTATTATTAGGGGATATCTGCCTAATTCAGCCCTGCATGCATTAGTAGGTGTTCTTCTCTGAACTCTTAAAATATTTCTACAGAATTCAGCATGCAGGGATTCCATTGGATGTTTGTCCCATTTGGAGTAATCTGTTAGGCATTGTGGACCCCAAACCTCACAACCGTACAGAGCTATGGGCATAATTACACTATCAAATATTTTACACCAAACTGTAGCAGGAATGTCTGTTTGTTTAAATTTGCCTTTGATGGCATAGAATGCTCGTCTAGCTTTCTCTTTAAGTGCATTTACCGTGAGACTAAAACCGCCTGATGCGCTGATTTTTAACCCAAGATAGTCATAGTGTAAGGTGTGTTCTAGTGCAGTGTTTCCCAGAGTAAATGTGTATCTGTTATCCTGTAATCTTGCTTTTTTCTGGAAAATCATAATTTTAGTTTTCTTCAGATTGACCGTCAGGGCCCAATTTTGACAGTATTTCTCCAGCAGGTCCAGGTGTTGCTGTAAACCTTGTGCAGTGTCTGACAATAGCACCAGATCATCTGCATACAGAAGAGCTTTAATCTCTGAGTTGTTTAGGATGAGACCGGGTGTGCTGGATTGTTCCAGTAACACTGCTAACTCATTAATATATAAGTTATTCTCTCTCTCTCTCTCTCTCTCTCTCTCTCTCTCTCTCTCTCTCTCCC
The DNA here is from genome assembly GCF_030506205.2 of Paramisgurnus dabryanus. Lineage (NCBI taxonomy): Eukaryota > Metazoa > Chordata > Actinopteri > Cypriniformes > Cobitidae > Paramisgurnus > Paramisgurnus dabryanus. The sequence goes on along the minus strand of NC_133340.1, from coordinate 24,187,681 downwards.
TGTATGTGTGTGTGTGAGAGAGAAACATGCTGTCAGAAAGTTGAGAGTCAGTTGGCATCTCAAACTGCAGAACGACTACTGTTGTTGTATTTAAAGTAGAACTTTATATCGTATCGTACACAGATATTATGCAGACCTATATAAAGTTTAATATCTTAAACTTTTTTTAACACTGAAAGAATCTGTGTGAATTTGCAGGTTTGTCTGCTTGGCGTGCGAAGTTCCAGAGGCCATTGGCCTGGAGGGGAAACTTTAATATTTTAATATTTTACCTGATGTCACCCCACAGGCAAAGGCATACAGTTCTTGAGAGAGAGAGAGAGAGAAGAGAGAGAGAGAGAGAGAGAGAGAGAGAGAGAGAGAGAGAGAGAGAATGGGTGTACTTAAGGACACATGGATTCTTGTGCTTGATTTTAAGGAATAAAACCAGAATAACGCTAGATGGATCTTCCCAAACGTGTGCAGAATTTTGCATTACTTTGCTATGAACGCTGAACTGTGAGTGCGGTGAAATATAGCAGTCAGACTTTTCGGTCATTTAAACAAACATTCCAGTAGAGCGCACTGCCTTGTACAGTATACACACACAAACTTCAGGAGTTTTCATTTGGGAACGCAGGCTATAAAGTGCTATATAGGCAGCAGCCTTCTAAGGGAGCATCAGATTTGAAAAGTGCATCCTCATGTTGCTAATTTAGTGTTAGTAAATGCATTTTATATATCCAGTTGGCCATTAAATCGGTTATGATGTCATGATGAAGACTCTCAATCATCATCGTCTTAAGCACAGACTCACTGGAAAATAAACATTCATAACTTCATGCAGTGGCGGCATTAATATCGAAAATTTTCATTGTAATCATGTCAACACTAGTCTGAGTCGACACAACCTCAGGCCACTTGAGAAGAGCGCAGTGAGCTCATGATATTTGATTGAGGAACATCCTACGATCCTGTGTAATCTGTCTCGGGTCTATTAGGGATTAATTGATTGCGATATCTAATCTTAACGGAGCATTATTTAGGATGGTTATCATTGAAATTGCCCGTAATGGCAGATAATGATGCCCAGCTGTGGTCAATCTCAGATTAGCTTTTAAAGTCAACACACATTACAGTAAACCATCGCAGATGTGTAATATCCACACACACACCCTTCCCTTTAATCTAAGCATCATGTTTGTGGAATGAAGGAACATACGTAACTCCACTCTCTACTGACCTCAAATAAATGACATTAACGCTGCTGAATGCGTGTGTGTGTGTGTGTGTGTGTGTGTGTGTGTGTGTGTGTGTGTGTGTGTGTGTGTGTGTATATTTTTAATTTGTTTATTTATTTTTTTATATATATTTATATTATATACTTATATAATATATTATATATATATATATTTACAAACGAGGACGTCTCCAAGAGGGATTTTCCCTAAAATATTAATCAGTATTTAATAAATAGATAATGATTATCTGATTATTTTATTATTATTATTAATATTATTATTATTATTATTATTATTATTATTAGTAGTAGTAGTAGTAGTAGTAGTAGTTATTAGTAATATTGTTTGTTATTATATTTTTATATATTTAATCTTTAGTTAATCTTTAATTCTATCTTTAATTCTATTTAAAGTCCCCCTGTAGTCGAAATTTTTTTCACTTAAAACTCATCTTTGAGCATCAAAGCCTAATTCAGTATATGCCGAACCATGAATAGGCAGATTAGTCCCTGTCTCTCCTCAATCGCACCAGCTCGGACCATAGATATATATGTGCATAGATGCAGCATCCGGCAGATCCAGCCACGTAGCTTCAAAATGGTTTCACAATTCATATGCGAGTTTCGAGTTTGCAGCACATAAATATACATTTATAAAAAAATATACTTTAGCGTGCACAATTTTTCATTGTATGCAGATGTACGGACATATAAAACTATAAAAATTATACTTTTAAAAAAAATTAAAAACTTTTATCTGCATACAACGAGAAACTGGTACTTTGCACAGTTTTTCATTGTATGCAGTACTGAAAGTTTGTGAAAGTTTTTGTTGTGAGCATAGAGCGCATTACACTGGAGTTGAATACTGTAAATGGTTTTTGGTCACCCTTTATTCCCGCTGACCTTAGATCAGTTAGCTCATGCATTTGATAACGGGGAAGGGCAGGATTTCGGTTTCGGAGAGCTGGTTGCGGATCAGGCTTTCCCTTAATGCATTTAAGGAGGAATGTGGTGAAAAGGGAGGGATGGTGGTTTTTAAATGATGGAAGAGGGATGGCGGTTTTTAAACGAGTGCACGGAGAGATGGTGGTTTCGAAGGCGTGGAGGAGGTAATGTTTATTGACTTACGAACCAGCCATAGAACATTACTGAGAAGAATGGATGGCAGGGGTCCAGGCATGAAGGACGCTGGAGAGCGCGAGCATGTGTGTGTATTTAAACACGTAACTTTAAAAGGGCCATGCAGCTTTAGGAGGATTAATAACTAGGTAAATGCTTAAAAATGACCAATGATTGAGAAAAAAACATAGACATTCCTAATCCATTTGGTTTAAACAATCTTTTAAATGTTTATTTTTTGTATAGGAATTAAAAATGGGTGCCGAAGAAGCAAGCACACACGTTCGTGCGCTATGCGCACTCATGCACTGCATTTATAATTCGTCATTGTAAAGTAAAATTGCAGAGGGCAAATCTTTAAAAGCAACACTAACCAGGTTTGACAATTGTGCATAATCATGACCTGTTAGTAAACTATTACACATTGTGCCAATTAAAATGATGAACAGTGATTATTGTTTATTTGAGCGAGCTAAGCGGAGCACATCTATAAACACATGACAGTCAGAGTTATAACCCATCTAAACCTCAAACAAAAGTAGACTTTCTGTTTGGCGAAAGTATTTAAATATATTAGAGACTAAAGATGTCCATTGCCTAAATTGTTTCTGGGATCTCCAGTGACTTTATATCCAGTAAAATAGCCTCTGTGAATGAGGCCCACAGCAGTGGTGTGACTCAGGCCGCGTGGCACTCCGCCAGCGTCCGCCCTCACTCCCGCGATATGTGTGTTTAGACTGGCTTTCACCGAGGTGGTAAAATTCAGCGTCCAACCTTAAGGCACAGCACAGTCTTTGCTCTGAGTTATACCAGCCTTTCACCCGTGCCGCCCACCGCAGGAAAGAGAGAAGGGCGGTATTTAAAGCTCGCTCAGTGTTTTGGCAGGGATGTAATCGTGGTCCTGGCATTAAAATCGGCCTCAGTCTGAGGAATTGGGTCATGTTCGGGTTAACATTCTGTCTGCTGTTAAACTCTCAATGAATTAATAAATGAGCTCGATATTTGGCAACATCTGACGGCGCTTATCGTTAAGTACAGAGTCAACTGTCAAGGCGCGGTGCTTTACGTACGCTTTATATTTCTGCGTCCAATTGGCCGCTGTGTTGGCGATGATGTCATGAGCTCATTACAGCTGCGGCGTAATGGAAGAGATCACAGAATGTTGATGTGTTCAAAAAAGTTAATTTGTAACCCAGGTCAAAAAGTAAACATCCTGCAACACCAGGTTAGCATTAGCATGCTAGCTTGCCCTTATGATAAAACGTCATTTTATTATTGTGGAAACTTGTTTGTCCATCGCCTCCATTTTAAGCACTTATTACTCCTTCCGTCCCATACATACACACACACAAGCTTCAGGTTACACAGCTTAGGGGCCACATTTAGAAAATGCACGATGAATAGTAGTGTTACTTTGATACTTTTCAGATGGTTTTACCGATAATTACAGCAATGTGTTAAACTGGCCTCATGTTTTAATCACCTCATTTATCAAAACAGTAAGTTTTTTTTTAAGAGCACTTTCCTTTTCTACATTGTAGTCAAAGTACCTCTTTGTAATTATATGATTAATAATTGCTTCCATGTTAACTTCTCAAATGTCTTCATGCATAATCTGTGTATAGTCATTTCAGAGAATTGTTTCTAAACATGTTATAAATGTATTGCTGAAACACGATACAAAGACTGTGAACTATGTGACTAGTTTTTCCACATTTCTGTGTAAAGGTTACTTATGCTGCGTTCAGACCAGCCGCGGTAGAGGCGTCAAGCGCGAGTGATTTCAATGTTAAGTCAATGTAAAGTCTCGTGACGCGAATGAGGTGTCTACCTTGTGCAAATGGCGCGAATTGAGCAAATTGAGCGTTGCCGCGGCAAACACGCGAGTTGAAGAATGTGAACTTTGGCAAAAAAACACGCCACGTTATCCAATCAGGAGCTTGGTCTAGTAATGATGTGATTACAGGAAGCAAGCGGAGTTGCAGAAGTCCCTCCCATGACGCAAATTTCCACATGAATGTCTTGATGACTATAATTTCACGCGCGGCTTTTACGCGTGAATGAAGCGAGTAAACTCAAAATGTTCAAGCGGCAAACTATACGCGGTAGACGCGAATTTGATGCCTCAAACGCGGCTGGTGTGAACCCACGGTTAGCCAGGGCTAAAACGAAAGTACTTTTTAAATTGTCTTGCACTAGCCATGTGATGCGCCAGCGCGACCTTACCTATTACGTAATCACGTAAGGAAAGTCGAAAGGAATGTTTTCCACAAAAAAACGTAATTTCTTTTTACTAAAGAAAAAAGACATCTTGGATGACATGTGGGTAAATTATCTGAATTTTTTTATGAACGTAGAATATTACTTTGAGACGGCAGCTTTACCGCAAGTGGGCGTGGTTTCCGTGCTGAGAGCGGACATGCCCCCATCATTTGAGAGCAGAGAAACTTGCCTGTTTTTGCAAGAATTGATAGCTTATTTTATTTACTTGGCATTTTTTTATAATTCTAATTTGGCTGGGTGGTTAATAAAAATTTTTTTCTGTGGTTTGCCAAACTTTACACAGACTTTAAATACTTATATAGCTTACATTTCAAATATTGCTTTTAGCAATTTGAGCCATTTAACCAAGTTTTTTATGTCTTATGATTATTGTCCTGTAATTATTTCATGTATTGGTTTTGCGCTGCAAGCTCACAATTTATAAAAACGTAAGATAATAAACAATTTAGTATTTTTTATTTATAAGCATTGTTGGTTAAATGTGGTCGTTTCAGAACCGTTAACGACCAAACGTTATGAAAATAAGTACCAGTGTCTCTGTATAAGAACAGCTTCTCGATTCCCAACCCTAACTCCACCAACTGTTTTTCTTCATTGTATCTAAAAGGTAAGGCCTCGGGTACCAGCATTGATATGCACATATTGGATTTCTTAAGGGGATGCGAAGGAATGTTAACCATATTATTCCACTTAAGAGGCTCCCGGGGTTGCCAAGTTTTGTCCGGAGATCTCTGTGCATTGTGCTTGCCTGCCCTCAGTGGTCTTCTCTGCGTTTGAATAGGATCAAAGTTGTACGGTTGCCAGATATTATCGGTTTGATCGAGGTCTCGTGCTCCTAAAATGCACCTTGCAGGGTTGAGGTATTTTGTTCATCTTATCTCAGCGAGCCAGGAAACACAGACTTGTGTGTTTTGTACGGTCTGTTACGGGCTGGGACGGGGCGACCGTGTAATTTTTACTCCTGATTTTGTCTACTGGCATGCATCCATTGCCACACCCCGCCAGTATTTAAAGAAGTCGTTGTGTAGTCATTCATTTCCAGTGCTAAGAACTCAAAGTACCTTGAATGTACTGGGTAAAATCCCACAACGGGCCCAACGGAAGAAATTGGATCGGGCCCTGGGGTACTGTGGCGAAGAACTTCACTGTTCTTCTTCTAGACAAATTGTGCATTGAGCTCTCTAGCAGGCCCTTAACTCCTTCCTGTTTTTGTCTGTTTTCAAGCTCCATGTTCTTGTAGTCCTCCACAGCCTTTGAATGTCTATCTTTTGTTACTAAAATACTTAGTAAAAACCACAGAGCTGTTCTAGGATCAGTGATTGTTTTACCTGTGTGAATAGGTTTGTTATTTGCTTGTTTTAACCTGGTTTAAATTTGCAACAAATAACCGCTGAAGTTTTGATCTGTTTGTCACACAATGATATGGTAAGGCTTTGCTGCCTAAGGTCCCATGAACCTCTTTTATCTTTTTTGTTTCTTTTTATATGCCGAACATTTCTGTTTCATAAAAGTCATGTGGGGTTGAAACAACATGGGAGTGAGTCATTTATGACAGTATTTTCATTTTTGGGTTACTGTGCCTTTGTTTATTATAGACGGATTGTGTTTTGGTTAACCGATGTCAAGTCTGTCTCACCAAGCCGGCATTTTTCTTGGGTTCAGAGAGACCTACAGTACAGTATAATCTCTCTCGCTCTCTCTCTCTCTATCTCTCTCTCTCTCTCTCTCTCTCTCTCTCTCTCTCTCTCTCGCTCTCTCTCTCTCTCTCTCTCTCTCGCTCTCTCTCGCTCTCTCTCTCTCTCTCTCTCTCTCTCTCTCTCTCTCTCTCTCTCTTTCTCTCTCTCTCTCTATGTCTTAAAGCCTTAGGGCTGCAAAACGATTAATTGCAACTAATCGTTTGCAGAATAAAAGTTGTTGTTTACATCATATGTGTGTGTGCATACTAATTATGTGTATATATAATACGCACACAACATTGCATTTATATTTATAAGAAATATTTACATGTGTATTTCAATTTTTATATTTATATAAAATAAATATTATTTTATATATATAAATATAAATATTATATGATATATATATATATATATAAATACTTAATATATAAATATTTTTTTCTTAAAATTATACATGCATGTGTGTGCATTTATATTTACATATTTATTATACACACACACACACATATATATGATGTAAACAACAACTTTTATTCTGCAAACGATTAGTTGCGATTAATCGTTATGCATCCCTACTTTCCCTTTATAACCCTTTTCAAACTCTTATGCAAACTTCATGTTTACTGCAAACCATCTTTAAAACTTGTGCAGGCATAAAGTATCATACATTTGCTGTATAAATAAAGCTGTTATACCTTCAGGCAGTATAAAACCGAAGAGCCAGTATTCCCGAATCCATTTGGTGGGATTTTTTGGCGCACCTGCCCACAGGTGTCAGGTCTGTGAGACCTGAGCAAACATGCAGGGCAGTGTAGTGCAGCCAAAGGAGGTCGGTTTAACGTGCATACAGGATTTATATCTTTCTGCGCTCTGGAGAGAAACTCAGGTTCCAGAGACAAGATGGAGGCCGGGGCAGTGGCTTCGAAAGTGCTGAAACAAATCAGCAGTTACCGTTTTTTTAATTGCGTATGCGAGTATGATGAAGCTTAGTAGTGTCTTTCTTATGCATCTGTCTATCTGGGTTCCCTTAGGGTTCCTTTAGGTTCCAGACTGAGATCGTCGTACAGATGAGGTGGTGATATCTGGATGTGCGAGGAGAGTGCTTTCTCTGGCTCGGTCTTCAGTGTGCTGTAAAGAGCTTTAGTCCAGCTGTTTCAGATTTTTTCCAGCTGTCTGGTTGCCAAGGTCTAGCAAGCTTTGTTCTAATGGATAATGATGATGGTGGTAATGACGATAATGACAATTGCGGTTGTCATGTAGAGAAAAAGGAGAGGTGCGGTAATATTACATGATTTACTTTTCCTGTACCTACCAGGCAGCAAAAATACACCTAAGAATTGCCATAAACCTAAAAAAAAAAACCCTATGGTCCTTCGTCTGTCTTTCTCACGCTCCGGTCTTGACCATCGTATCGCTCGTAAACACAGATGCACACACATTCCCTCCCTCTGGATTAAGCTTACTATAATGGGAAAGCCCTCAGCGCATGCAGTGTTACCCACTCATTACCACTGCACCTGTCCTGAAATGACAGCAGTAATGCTGGACAGCACATAATGAGAGAAAACCACTGACAGATGAGACAAATGCCAACATAGAGCGAGAGAGAGAGAATGAGAGAGAGAGAGAGTTGAGTGGGAAAACATACAGAAATCATTTGCGACATGTGATAAGTTGATGACGTGATGTAATGCTATCGGTATTTGCGTATTTTCAGCTAGAAGATGTACTGTAGAAACTATTATGTTTCGATAAGCTACACTATAAAAATTATTAGTTAACTTTGAGGGTACCGGTTGCGTAAAAAAAGTAAATAAGCAATTTTCACATTGTTACATATCCTCAAGTACACAACAGAAGACAAACATATATGTATGGAAAAAATTTAACGCAAAAGTTTTCTCAATTTTTTGAGTGAGGTCAAGTAATAATTTTGAAATTGATATCCGTTGTGTCATTAATAAATTGGCCTTCTCAATAAAAAACACTTTTTTTGTTTATTGTATGTAAGTATTATAAATATCGCTTATGCTGTAACTAAATATTTGTATTTTCATATGAGCCATTTAAAGTAGTAACGGCAAGATATAATATTAAAGTTCTAAATATAAAAAATAGATCATAGTTAACTTATCCAACATAGACCATTCATAAATAAATCATGAAACCAATCCCAACGCTATCATATGGCAAATCGTACGAATTCTAGTTAACGAAGTGGCTAATTCGTTCAACCACTTTCGTACATTTTTGTACAATTTGCTTTTGTCCCGTAAAGTTGAGGTTAGCAGTGATGTTTTGTTGTTGTTTTTTATGATAATCATATGTTTTTGTATGATTCACTTCGTACAAATTCGCACGAATTAGCTAAGTTGTAAAATACGTATGAATTCTCGTGAGATCAGGCTGACCAAACCCTCAAATCGACAAAAATTTTTACATGCTTCCATATTTTTTTTAATAATGGGTCTCCTCATGGCTCTTTTATCGCATGACAATTTGTACAAATTTTACGAAGTGACTAATTCGTACAACCACTTTCGTACATTTTTGTACGATTTGCTTTTGTCCCGTGAACTTGGGGTAAGCGCTTATGTTTTGCTGTTGTTTTTATGATAATCATATGTTTTTGTAAGTTCACTTTTTACAAATTTGTACAACTTAGCCAATTCGTATAATACGTATGAATTCTCATGAGACCAGGCTGACCAAACCCACAAATCGGCAAATACTCTTACATGCTTCCATATTTTTTTAATAATGGGTCTCTTCATGGCCTTCGTATCTCATGGTAATTCGTACTAATTTTACGAAGTGGCTAATTCGTACAACCACTTTCGTACATTTTTGTATGGTTTGCTTTTGCCCTGTGACTTCGGGGTTATCTGTGATGTTTTGTTGTTGTTTTTATGATAATCGTATGTTTTTGTACGATTCACTTTGTACAAATTCGAAAGACTTAGCCAATTCGTAAAATATGTATGAATTCTCGTGAGATCGCCAAATACTTTTACATACCTCAATATTAACTCTCTATATTTTTTAATAATGGGTCTGCTCATGGCCTTTGTACCCATTTGTGAGTGTGTCATACAGCCAGGGACATTCACATTCACAAAATGTAATATATCCAGTCGCAGACTGTGTGTTTTTTTTTTTTGACGTAACACAATTGTCTTTTACTAGTTTAACTAGACGTCATTGAAAGTTTACCTCGTGTTAATGACATGCCATGCAGCATTAGTGATCAGGTGAAAAATGTGTCAGCCTCTATATACAACACTTGCTTAATTATACTGTACGGCTGATCGAATTGTGTAACCTCTGTTTTGTGTCCAACTTCAGTTTGGTTTTTTCACAGTTACTGTAAACACCCTTAACACAAACATATGACAAAATTTTGCCCTGTAGCTGTGTGTTAATAAAGATGAAATGCTTAAGCAGGGTGTGTGTGTGGTATAATGGTAATCTATTTAAAAATGACTGATGCACAACAGGTCAGTGAGGAAATAGGATTCATATCTGCATTGTACCATAGATGCATTTCACAAGTGCATGACGCAGAGAATAGAAAAGTTAGAAAATTAAAATGACTGACAGACATGTAAGGAGTCCAAAACAAACAGACGACATAACCAGTGCATGTCTGTGGTGTCTGTGGCAGGAATAGAGAGACTGAGTTGAGAAGAAAGATAGAAATAGAGATAGAATGGCCGAAAGAAAGCAGAAAGACAGGAGGGTGGTGGGTGCCTCATTTGCATAAAGGGTAGGGCACGATGCCCAGTTTGGGAGAAGGGTTGGCAGCCTGCCTCGCAAAGTGGCGGAGGAAAAAGAAAAGAATGAGAATAAAAGCAAGAGGGAGAGAGAGGGTGTTGGAGAGCTCTGAACATCTCTAGTTTAAACCTGGCACTTGGCACAGGCTGCTGAAATATCAACCGTAATTACACCGTAGTTATTTACAGTTTGTGATGGATGTATATGCTGTAACTCGGCTGCTTCGTGACCGAGCACCGCTGACAATTCTAGGATTTCAGCTTTAAGCCCCATTCACGCCGACAACAAATGAATCGCTGGGGGTCGTCGGGTTTGTGTGCTGTTGGTCGCTAGCAGGCCTTTCTGCTTGAATGCTGTATCCAACTGTATCAGTCTGCGCTTCCACTTGTCATCACATTGCGACGCTGTTTATTTTGCATAAAGTTGAACTCTGCTCAACTTTGTTGAAACGGCAACTATTGGTGTCGATCATGTTTATGGAAATTATTCAAACTCTACTAATAGCTCTTTACAAGCATCTTTAAAATTAAAACTAGGCTGTGTCTTTAATGCAGCATCCAAAATTAATACTCATCGAGCGCGAAATGCAAGTAAAAAATTAGCTTACTTCGCTTTGCGAACATTCTACAAAAAAAAACACTCCCAAAAACATTAGCCAATACAATGTCAGCAAACCCAAATGCACAAAAAGACTGGCAGGCAAAGATCATTTATGTTTCAAACAATTATGAAAATACGTTAAAGACCTGGAGACCTTGAAAGTTGATGTCTTGACGTAATTTCCACTGAAACAGGAAGTTAGGGCGGGACATATTGAGTGGCTCCTCTTTTTAAAATTTAACGTTTTGTGTATCTCACAGCTTGATATTTACTTAGAAGCTAGCTGTGTCCCAATTCAGTGGCTAAATTTGATGCACTGTAAAAAAATTCAGTAGAAACTACAGTATTACTGGCAGCTGGTTGCCGGTAACTTACTGTAAATTTTACATTTATGTTATTTACTGGCAACAGTTTGTTTAAAGTTAAATAAACATGAAACTTTTTCAGTCTTTATCTTCTACAGTAAGTTACTGGCAACCAGCTGCATAATTACAGCTATTTTTTGTGGATGTGGATTTCGAAGAAAGCCTAATGTGGCAGCAGACATCAGGACACTGCAGACTCTTTTTCTTACTGTCTTGCTGTAAATTACACTACTCAACAAATACAAAATAAAAATGTAGCCGTTATGCAGCAGTAGGCCTAATGTTAATGTTAAAACGTTATATATAATAGTAAACCACTGAGAGCCGTTTGTCTGCAAAATACTTTATTTAAAAATATACAGTGACTATGAAAGCCCAGTGCATCTTGGGATAGGCAAGGCTGCGAAGGATCTATTGGTTTTGTCCTTTGAGGACCAGGAAAAGGACACATTTCGAATAGCCTTCTAAATGCTACTGACATACAGTAGCGCTGCCATGACGCATTCAAATTCAGCCTTTGAATTGGGACAGCTGTTAAAGTGCAGAATGACGTAATAGAAATCGCTGATCTATATTAGCGGAAGTGTAAGACTGTAAATGTTGAATGCTTATATATTCCAAATTCAGATTACTTTCCAAATATTCTTAAGGCTTACATATTTATACTAAAATCTCAGTGTTGATTTCATGGGGACTTTTTAAAAGGCATGGTTAACTTTTGTGTATTTTTTATTTATTTTAAAACGTCCCCAAAGGGAGGCCTTGTGAATAAGTTTTCTCCTGTGAGAAAAACAGGCACACACATCGCTTTGATGACACACAACAGGGATATTTATTTATTTAGGTCGTCGGGCAGTCGGAGCGGTGTATGCGCGGTAGTGTCACGCCGTGCTCGTCTCCGCATTTTTTCCACTTTACACTTCATCAGTCAGCTGACTGATCTCACCGGCCGCCCGAGAGAGGGAGAGAGAGAGAGAGAGACCGGCCGACCAACTTGTCTGAGCTACCAACCCGTGTTCCCAAAGTAAGCAAGACGCGGACTTAAACAGTATTAGGCCTATTCAAATCGCAAATGCCTCAACTTTCACAACTCTCTTTAGCACGCGCCTCTAATTAGACATCAGAGTATTACACAATTAATGTTGTGAACGCGCATGATTGACATGATGAATAGATGAACAAATGGGTTATGGTTTATTAAGTCAGGTTATACATTTAGACATTTTACATTATGGCTACAGGTTATAGATTTACAAATACATGGCCTAGTTACATCAGAACTTTGTCAATACTTGTCTTAAATTATTTGAAACCAATTCATCCATTTGATATTAAGTAAAATAAGTGTGTTTTATTTTAATTAGCCTACTCGGTTGACATGTATGTAATGTGAACAGTAGTGTGCTTAAATTGCAGTGAACTTGTTTGCTTGGGCCATCGTCAGTTTTGCTGTGCACTGAACTCAATTTAATTATTCCCAGATTTCCACACGTGTTGGAAACGTGTCAGTTTATAAAAGTGAAGTAATTGCGCCCAAAGCACAAACGCTTTTCTTAAAAAGCCTCTATGCTATAAGTGGACGGGTTTAGTCTCTGCTTGGCATGGCACATATTAAAATGTTTTCATATATTTGATCATGAGTTACACCTTTTAGTCAAATATCTTACCACTTTTAAGAACCTCTGTTTTTTGTGTGCGTTTTATGAGCTGGCATAATAAAGACATGACTTTTTCGATTTTCAATGAAAAGCATAATTTTTCTACTGTTTAACTTACCGGGTTGAGTGAGAAATAAATATTGAGAGATATTTTATGAGAGAGTGAGAGATACATTTTAACCCTTTAACACTTTTGCCCTCTTCTGCAATGAAATGTGAGGTCAGATATTTATGATCAGTACGACTGCAAATATTAGTATTTTGTTTTAAAAATATAAAATATGACGGTTAGATGTCAATTTAAAATGGGTAAATATGATTGAACCATTTTGATTTTTAAAAGAATTAACCTATTAAATTAGATCGGATTTGAAATCTCCTGTTTACAGGCGGAATGTTTTTTTTACCATGGATTAAATTGCGGGATAATTTCTAAAAAAATAAAAAAGTACAACATAAAGCCTGAGAAAAGTATTTTACATTCATTTAAAACTAATTTGTAGCAGAAAATTTAAGCTTACTAAAAATGTAAGTAAATGCTGAATAAATTTGTCATTAAATGAAATTATCTTAATTTTCGATTTTAATGCGACCACTGCATAATATTCTTATATAAGTGTATGTGATAAATCCAATAATGTATTTTTATTTTGCTGTTTATTTTTTTAGTTAACATTTTTTTCTAAACTATTTACAGTTCTCTGAAATATCTTGTATTTTCTGTATCAGTGTATTCGATTTCGTTTTTTCATTCATGTCCGTCAAAGCAAAAAAGAAGAAGAAATCAGTACATCTTAATTTAAAAGGCAAGTGACTTTTTGTACTTGTTTGTTGAAGTAAAAAAATATTTTGGCCTTCTAGTAGTTACTTACTGTTTTTCCTTTGCTCCGTTTTCTTCGTGCTCATAATAGTTGCTTAATATTTTCGGGAAAATATTTTTCCTAAATAACAGAGCCTCATGTCAGACCTTGAAGCCCTCGCGCGCCAGACTCCGTCTCCAGCCTTTTTTCTGTCTCGAGGCAGAGTGACAGAGCTCGAGCTTCCCGCGAGCTCGATTAAAAAAAAAGAAGCGTTAACGATTCACAATTCAAAAAAGTATTTAAATACAAAATAAATAATAAATATGCCCTTTTTTAAGGAGACTGATGATATAAGTATTGTTATTTTTACAAAGTCCTGTTTATAAGCCACTGTATGTTTTGTTATTTCGCACTAAACCTCAGTTCGTATTTCAATCATCTCCTCAAATTGTATACTTTTTAATCTTAATATAATTTAGCCTGTTTCCTTCTATAGTCAGGGATGGTTGGCCGAATCTAGAGTTACTACTTGTAAAAAAAATTGAAAAATTACATAGTAATGAAGGATGTTAACCATTTGATAACCCCTGCAGACAAAATAATAATAATAATTTTTAGTCAGTTAAATATTTTGAACAAGTTAAGATTAAATGTCATGTATTTTGCTGGGTTGTGTGTGCTGTGGGTTGTGTTATAGCTACTGCATGTGCAATTTCAGCACAGATTTTTGGAAATGGCGTGTGTGTGTTACTAAGTTTATTTTACAGTCTCTGCTTGGAAGAGGTAGACCCTGCTGTAAAGACACTGAAAAAATAAAAGCACCAGGCAGCCGAGCAAGACTTTCTTTTGTAGAAAATCTCACTTTCTTTTTCAAACTTTTATTTTCCTTTTGCTCTCTTGTTCCCTTTTCTTGTATAAATCAAAGGTCACTGTTTAGAAAGGAGAATGTTATAAAGAGATAAGATAGGCTGCGGAGTTACGAGTTTGAATAGGGACATAAACACACATGCATCAAGGTATAAAGGCAGCAGGCTGTGAGGGAAATTGAGCACAAGCCATTTTTATGCTGTTTATGTCTTACATTTAAACTCATAACAACAACAATGCACAGTTCATTTTGTAATAAATCTGCCTTATTATGTCATTTCTTTGTTACTGCGGCCTTTCCTCCCTCAGGATCTTAAGACATTTAATGCAAACAGTTTCTAACTCTTATGTCTGCAGACATGGAAATTCTCCTATGGAAATAAGTGCACCAGACGTGAAATCCGTGCAGTCTGACAAACCAAATCAAATACTGTAACAACATACAGAATGATTGAGATTTTGCCTACAAAATATAGGCAAAACAAAACACCAAGAAACCAGGCAGATGGATTCAGTTCACAGTCGACTGATGCGATGTAAAGCTTTAAACAACTTTCATTTAATTCGGACTGGAATTATGCAAAAGGAAATTGCACACCGATAGAGCATTCACAAACAAAACATCACACAAACCTGACACCCGGGTGTGTTATTGTTTTGTTAGTAAATGCTGGGTTTACATAGATTACTGGCAACTGCAACGGCGGCATGTCTGAAACGTGCTGTGAAAATAAGGCTACTTCGCCCGGGTCCTGGGTGGGCATGCTTAGGTGCCGCATAAGGTGCCCTGAGAGAGTAGCATATGCTGCGTAAATTCATTGTAGGGATTAGACGAGATTAAATCTTTTGATGTGAATCTGTCCAATTTTCTTGACTGTGTCTACCGATCGTAATGGATCGTTGAAACAGGGGCTTGACAGAATTCAAATCATTATTTGTGCATTGTATAACATATTTGTGTTTGTTATGCAAGCCTCAACAGTAAGGATTGCCTGATGTCCTGGGGCTAGTCTAGAGAGTTTTTGGCTTGTTGACGTCTGTACAATTTTTAATTTGTGTGCCTTTTTGTTTTTCTTGATGCATTAAACATTATTGTTGAAATCTGATTATTTAAATATATTAAAGTAAAGATATCTAGCTGGCAAACTTTTATGAGGGTTGAATAAAGAGCAAGAATGGCTTGTAAAAATCTTGGACACAAATCGGTTGCTTTATTCTGCAAGTTTTTCAATTTTTAAGTGTAGTTGAGTTCATACTGAGTTTTAACAATGCACTGTTACAAATGAAATATATTTTTTTGGGGCGGGGCCAGTGATTGCCAATGCAATTACAAATCTTAATAGAGACTCGTACCTAGCCTGACAGGAGAGAAAAATCGCATTGTTAAGCCCTATGATGTTTTTGTATTGGGAAAAGAGCATCAATGCAGTACTGCGCATTATAAGGACATTTATTCCCCCAAAAGTCCAGCTTTGGGTTAATATTGTTATTGTGTGTGTCAGATGGTTTTGGTCAAAATACATCTATATGTGACCCTGGACCACAAAACTCAAGGTGCAGGTACGTTTGCAATAGCCAACAATACATTGCATGGGTCAAAATGATCGATTTTTCTTGTATGCTATAAATCATTAAGTGCAGATCATAATATTTTGTAAATTTTCTACCGTAAATATATCAAAACATTTATTTTTGTGAGTGAATGCAGTGCTAAGGACTTGAGTTGGACAACTTTTGTAGCGATTTTCTCAATATTTCCAGATTCCAGATTTCAAATAGTTGCCAAATATTGCCCTATCCTAACAAACCTTGCATCAATGGAAAGCTTACTTATTCAACTTATTTAACCCCATATGATGACCGGTTTTGTGGTCCAGGGTCACATATTTTATAATCGTTATTAAAGATACTTATAGAGAGAATGTTGCAAAAGATTATTTTCTCTCGCTCTTTGTTTGTGTCCTGAATCTAAAGGCAGCTGCTGGTTTGTAGCGTCTGCTGGGAGTTTTGGCCCGAATGTTCACACAGCACTCGGTGGAGGGAGGGGACGGGGCATGCGGGGACACTTCGTGCGTGCTTGCATGGTGGTGGCAAGTGTTTTGGTGAAAATGCTAAAAGGGTCCGCGTGCATTTGAGTTTGGTTCTTGAGGAGAGGTAAAAGGGGGTCGGGATGAAATACAGGCACCATTGCCGATGCATGTAAAATAAATGTGCTCTGGACTTTGCAGTTGCACAAGATAGGAACTTGTTAATTTGGCAAAGTACGGAGCCAACTCACTGAGCGAACCCTACACTGTCTCCCCCTCAATGCATCCACCCCCCCCCCTCTGTCTATTTCACCCTCCCCATTTTCCTACCTCCCTCCCATTCAGCCCTTCAAGCGTGCGTATTGGCTGAGCGATCGGGCACTCGGTGCCAAATAGGTGGGCTCAGCTTTGCGCTGGCACACTCTGAGGCAATGGATAGGAAAAGAGCTTGGAGAGGAAGAGAGAGATAGAGTTGGAGAGAAAAAGGGGAAAAAAAGAAGCTTCTATCGGGTTTGCCAGCGGTCGTACGCGCTCTTCCAAGATTGATTCGGTCCTCTTTTTTTTTGCTCTTCATTCACTTCTCTCTATACCCCCCCCCACTGTCTCTCTCTCTCTCTTTTTCTCTGTCTGTCTCTCATTCTCTGTCTATCTCTCGCTGTCTGTGAGTCGAATGCAGAGCACGCATATCTGAACAAACACCACTTACTGCTTTGCCAAACATTTTTTTTCTCTTTGTTGCGCTATTTGTATATTTAATTGTGTTTTTTCTGTAACAGTGAGTACAATACTTTTCGATTACGAGCAGTTTCACTTTTCGCCTTTGTGTTTTTACATGTAAATTTCTTTTTTTGTTGTTGTTATTGTGTTTGTATTTTCATTGGCAAAATCCCCTTTTTGCAAACTTCATTTTCATCTCACTGCTTTGTTTATTAAATATTTCTTTTCTCGTCTCTTCTTTTTACTCAATTTTTTTGAACATTTTTCCTTTGTAAAATCTTTATTTAAATTTTTTTTTGCAAAAAACAAACAAAGAAGTTCATTGTATAGTAACAATCAGGGCATGTAGTGTCTAGCTGAGTGCAAGAAGACGCTTCACTTTTTGTTTTGAATCCAGCACGGTTTATGATGAAAAAACAAAATGGTAACTATTGATATTTATTTTGCTATTGTGCATTTTGCTGCATGTCGTCTTGTGTATTTGTTTGTGTTGTGTTACTTTGGTGTTGCGATGTAGTTTGGATCTGGTCGCGCGGTAGCAGGGGTTGATTGTGCGGTTTGGCACAGGCGGCAATGAGCAGCTGTTATGCACTCTTTTGCGTCTGTCCCTCAAAAACATCATTGTCTGTTTTGAACTGTGTGTGGTTTGATAGAAAACCTTTTAAGAGTATAACTAAAGGTCAGAAATGTAGAGTTTAAAATGGGTTTAAATTTTTTTTTTTTGTATATTTAGTCAAAAATAATCAGTGTTACTTTAAAATAAATTTTACAGGATTTGTTCAGTACTCATATATATGTGATGCTTGTAATGAGTGTATCGTGTGTGTGCGCATTTGTGATCTCCGCACACATGCACCTTCAGTTTCCGAGCATTGCCGAGGCAAGCATTCTCGGTTAACTCATGCTCCGAGATCCTAATGTCTTGTCCCCTTCCCTCCTCTCTTCCCCTCTGCTTCCTTTCCCTACCACCTGCCTCTCTCCATCTCTCCAGGATGAATTCCATCCCTTCATCGAGGCTCTACTCCCGCACGTCCGGGCGTTTTCCTACACCTGGTTCAACCTGCAGGCCCGTAAGCGCAAGTACTTCAAAAAGCACGAGAAGCGCATGTCCAAGGACGAGGAGCGCGCCGTCAAAGACGAACTCCTGGGCGAGAAGCCCGAGATCAAGCAGAAGTGGGCGTCGCGGCTGCTGGCCAAGCTGCGCAAAGACATCCGGCCGGAGTTCCGCGAAGACTTCGTGCTCACCATCACGGGGAAGAAGCCGCCGTGCTGCGTGCTGTCCAACCCCGACCAGAAGGGCAAGATCCGCCGGATCGACTGCCTGCGGCAGGCGGACAAGGTCTGGCGACTGGACCTGGTGATGGTGATCCTGTTCAAGGGAAGCCCGCTGGAGAGCACGGATGGAGAGAGACTGATCAAATCCCCGCAGTGCTCCAACCACACCCTGTGCGTGCAGCCGCACCACATCGGAGTGTCCGTCAAAGAGCTGGACCTGTACCTGGCCTACTTCATCCATATGCCAGGTTAGTGGGATACGCTTTCTTTTTCTCTGTCACACACAGGAGCTCGGTTACTGATACTTGTGCTTGTTTATTTTAGAGAGGTCAGAATTCAGGGTAAGGAAACACCCCATAATCATGATCACATCCAGTGCAAATATAAACATGAGCTTTGAGCGTCTGTGTTCTGTGGCCAGGGGATAAATAACACTCGAAACAGGGTTCCCAAAGTCATCTAAACCTAGAAAAATGTGTGGCTTTTATGCCTGGGAATGTATTTTGGACATTTTTAGGTGAAATCCTCGATTGAACATTGGTTCACTGAATATAACTGTTTAAATCAAATAATTAAAAGAAATAGTACCTAGTATTTAAATATAAATCTTCCTAGCCATCTCTATACAATTTTGACATGCTTTACTTCATCTTCAAAAAATGTGACTTTTTTAAAAACTATTAGAACTTTTGTGACCAATTGATTAAGAAACTACATGGACATGGGATTATTTTATAAATGCATTTTGCGTTAATAATAAATGTGACAAGAATAAATGAAAATATATGTTTTTAAGCAAATCCTTGATGTATAAAAGAAAGTCCATGGACAAAATGCTTCAACATTAAAACACAAACTCTTATGAATGTCCGGGTGAAGTCCTAAAAATTCATTGGTCGAAAACTCGTAAAAGGCATCAAGTGCATCAAGTAAAAGTGTAGTAGGTTTTAAGAATGGATTCTGGAACGATGAACCCAAGTCACCCTGTTTTCTTTGTTAGTATACTACTATCTATTTGACGTCTGTGTGTATACTCTGGGATAAGTTACTTGTACAGTCTTGTACGATTACTGCCAAACACTGACACTTTTAACACGCTCTGTGACGCACAAACCATAGGCCAAAAACGTAGGACAGCAACTCAAATTTATTTTGCATTCATTCATTTTTTTCTCTTTTTAATATTTAAAGTGCAGCAAATAAGCACCATCTTGGAATCAATATGCGAAACAATTAAAAGTATTTATCAAAATAATATATTACTACTGCTAAACATTTAATTTTTGCCTGCTCTGATCCAACTTGTAAAAAGTCTTTCAACTCTCTTGGCCGGTGTGCACATTGGTCCACTCCATGCCCAGCGGGGTTGGCCGTCGCGCTGCCCGTTCAGAATGTTTGCTGCTGTGCTGCGGTCTTATCTTATCAGGCTAATTCCAGTGTGCACTGCTGCTTTTATCACACTCCAAATAGCCTCGGCGGAGGCTGGCACCCTGCAGGGCAGCCGCACAGAATCCTGGTGCCCGTGGCATCCTGTGCCAGAGCTCGGGGGGCCTTTCTCAACCCCAGACGTACATAATCCCGATGCACTGCCCTCGTTAGGGGCATTTTATTTTGTATTTTTTTATTTCTATCTTGGATTACAAACAAACGGCAGATTAATCTTATTTGTAGACTTATGTTTGAAGTAGCCCAAGAGTTTTTTTTTTTTATATAATGTGTGTTCCAGATTAAAAGAGCCCCTGTGCCGCCTTTGTTTTATGTACTGTGGTACAGCTGTTTATTTGATTTATTTGTTTGTATTGTGTCTATTTTGTCCTTGGGATTGTTTACTCGCAGTATAAACTCTTTGTTTATCATCATTAAAGGTGGCCTTCATTTTCACGCTCTCAGATTGAGTATTCCTCAACCTCTTTTGTGTCTTTAAGAAGGCAAGAGAGAAGAGAAAGGCTGACATCTACGGGAGTCGCTACAGTAATTGCTCTAGTTGGCACAATTGCAACGCCTTTGGTGCGGGAAGATATGTTTGTGCGTGTCTGTGTGTGTGTGTGTTTGTGAGCTCGGGGCACACACTCGGCTCCCATTGTCAACTCTCTTTCTTGCCTTTTTAAAAACACACATCTAACCTTCGCTTTAAAACTCTTTCTTTAGATTAATTCATTAACCCAAATTACAGACTTGACATGACATCCTAGATTTTGCTTTCGTTTTATAGCAAGTGTTGCATTGATCTAAAGCAGTTTACATTAAAGGGACATTTCACCCAAAAATGAAACTTTTGTCATCTTTTACACACCAGTGTTAATAAAATTATATTTTGAAATTTTTTTGTAACCGAACAGTTCCAGGGCACCACTGACTTCCATAGTATTATTTCTTCCTGCTATAGAAAGTCAATGGTGCCCCAGATTTGCTTGGTAACAAACTTTTAACTAAATATCCTTTTATGTTAAATTTATATATGTTTGGTGTGTAATTTTTTTTTGGATGATATCCATTTAACTTTGTTTAGATGTTCACTTTTAAAGAACTTGCTGGGCGTATGGCAGTGGTAGTAGTGGAGGTATTGCAGATCGACCGACTCTAATGTTTAACCCTCAAAATATATTATTTAATCTTTAAAAATCTACTGTCATGTTTTAAGAATTTGTCTCAAAAATCTCATGTACTCCATATAATTATTTGCCATAATTACTGGTCGTATTTTTCAGTCCTTTAACAGTGTGAAGTGAAAGTATAGTTTATACAAGAAATAAGTACTTAGCCAGATGCATTCGAGTATAAAATGAATTTCCATTAGCGGTGGTGTTTATGGAGAAAGTCGTCGCAATGGAGAGAAAAATGGTGTTGGCTAAGGAGAATATTAATTTATATCCAGAGCCGAGTCATGTTAGTATTGTTAGCACTTTCACTGCCGTTCATATATCATTATTATGAGAATTGGTAATAAAAGTAACCGTCTCTAACACTCCACACAGGAAATTTAATGTTTACTATTTAACTGGTGTTAAAATGTGCTTTATAATCAACGTTTGGGACCTTTACGCCATGTCACAAATAGAAATAGAAAATGCTGTTGAATTATCAGAAATATTTTTATTGCCAAAATAAGTGAATTTCACTGCATCTTTTTTCTTAAATTATTTCGTATTTATTATTATTAAAATAATGATTGTATTTAATTAAACTAAAACTAACGCTCTCTCTCTCAATGCCGCATGGATTGTTTTGTTTGGAATTGATATATTTGGAATAGCTGTTAAAGAGATTATTTCAGCAGCCATCATTCACTGTGAGCCAGTGTACATAACGCGTCTTTCTTTCCCTCATCACTCCTTCGGCTTGCAAGTGTCTTCCTTTTCATTTTTTGTCTTCGTCATTCCCGCTCTTATTCATCCTGGCTCCCACCGACAACGTGACGGACGGAAAATCCACCTCTTGGGGTCAAATGTCAGATGGCTGAATGTTTATTTTTAGAGAATCTCATCACATCAGTTTTCATCCATAATCTGACAGTTTTCCTACATTAAGGACCACATGATTCATGCTTTTGGACGTTTATTAGGTTTTTTTCAAGCTCGTGTGATCATTAAGTCATTAAGTTGGATTTATTTTAATGTAATTTGTCAAAGTGTAACTGGTACATCTGCGAGTTACTCTGTGGCTTTAACCGGAGTGTCAGGTTTTTACTTTCTCAGCTCTCGACTGACCGCAGGCTTTAATGGGGCTTTTTAAGAGCACAAAGGAAGGATTGTAAAACTGAAACATGTTAAACAAACCGATATCAGGCCTGCTGAGGGAGCACCTGCGTTTAAACTTTATGTGACACAAATAAATATAAAGACAGAATACAAATCCAGGAATTTGTCATGAGCGTAAAGCCATTACAAGTGAACAACAGTTTTTTTTTCTGTCTTTCTTTCTCCAAGTGTGAAATGTCTGTCTCTGATATGTCTAACATTCACTATCTATTCACAATAAATAAAATTAAGTAACATTAAATAGATGACATTAAGTATCCGTCATTATACGGAAATTTGTACCACAGTGGCATTGAAATTGTTGAGGTCATTTATTTTCCTAAAAATTAATTATAATATCATATTTTAACAATAAGATAGAAAATAAAACAATTAAATTATTAACCCCATTAATAAAATTATTTAAAAATGTAAATAGAAGTTTTTGTGTTTATATGCAACTAAATATCATTATATTGATAGATATAAATAAAAAAATACCAAATATATTTCTGCCTATTTCTATTATTTTTACTTTGCAACAACAAAGTATGTTTTGAGATTTTAATGACTAAATGTATAAATATGGACGTATACTCTGATTTAAAAAAATATATATTTTAAGTTAGACCGTATTGCCCAGGCCCAACTTCCTAATCCGAGTGTTTGTGCTCGTCTGGAGAGGCAGTGAGACCGTAACATGGCCCACTCACAACGACTCCGGTTACGGGTACGAGAACACAATGCAGAGCTCAGTAACACCGCAGGCCTACTCGCAACACACACACGTAAATGCGGCGAGTAACACCGAAAACTAAGACCATAACTCATATCTATACGAGTAAAGTTCTGCATTAGTGCTGTTTGATTGAATTCTCATGGAGCTCATTAGATAAAACCTCCTCAGAAAGAGGAGAAAGAGATCATCAAGATAGCCAAAGGGCAAGAGAGAGGGAGAAGGAGGATCAGCGAGGGAACGAGGGCAGCCTCGTCTGCCATTTTTTGGCACCCTGTACGGCGAGCTCTATGTAGAAGGTGCCAGAAGCTCATCGTTGCCAACCTTTCTCCCTCTGATCCTTTCTTTCTCTTCGTCTGCTTCCCTTTTCACCCGTTCTTTTTGTCTTTCTCGGGGGACTCGACCCCAACGTCACCCCCGTCGTCTTGATATGTCCCCTTATTTACAGCTCAGCCGTCAAGTCAATTATTTTTAATATGATTTTTGTATTACAGATATTTGAGTGCATTCACTTTGTGACATCGGACACATTTGTTGTCATTGTATTGAGTGCCTTTTTTTAATCTCATGTCTCAACTTCAGAAAAGAAAGGAAATTGAATTAATGTTCTGCACTGTAAAAAATTATATTAAGTCAACAAATATTCTTATGCTAGTTTAGCTTATAAAAACAAGTTGAAATGTTTTAACTTATCACAAGTCAAAACTTAAAATAATAGGTTGAATTGACTTTAATTAAACAAGTTGTTTTAACTTCTTACTGCATTTTTTACAGTGTGTAAATGATTTTGGCTCATTAAAAGATTTCAATTCTTTTAGTTTTATTGAGTAAATCGCATCCTTATAAATTCATTCTGTATGCTTAAAGCAAAAACTAAAAATCTTATAATTATTCGTTTATTAAAGTGCTATTTATTACAATAAAACTCTGTAATTTAACTACAACCTGTTAGTATAACTGTGACGCATTCAGATATATTTATCTGAGCAATATTTCTTGGTAATTTCATGATGAATGGCGATATATGAAAAATATCTCAGGTTTGCATGCAAATCAAAACCTCACGCGAGATGTCAAAATCACTTTTATTCCAACAGTGTATGATGAAAATCAAATACAAAGATGTTTTTTTTCTCAGTTTAAAAAATGTACAGCTGCAGGACATGCAAGCTGGTCGGAAAGCTTACGTCTGACCTCAGTGCACATTTCTGGCAGAGTTTCTGTTTCAAAGGAGGTTCATATTAGACCATAGCGATATGGACGGTATAGTCTCGCCCCGTATATATTACCAAAATTTGATTTACCGCCCAGGCCTAACATGAAGTACTGAAAACATTCATACACGACTGACGGTGCTCATGCAATTTGGTGAAATTAAGTATTTTAGTATTGCACTCGTCCACACCAGCAGAAGTATGCAGATCTTCAAGAATTGCAACAGAACTGAAAAAATCTGGTTTTGTAACGCTTTTCATTAATTTAACAAAATAACTAATACAAACTATTTTCCAAAGCTCAGTTTTTTTAAAGATGTCAAATAAATCTTTGGTGTCCCCCAGAGTACATATGTCAAAATACTATATATATAATTTATTATAGCATGTAAAATTTGCCACTTTGTAGGCGTGAGCAAAAATGTGTCGTTTTGGGTGTGTCCTTTAAAATGCAAGTGAGTTGATCTCTGCAATAAATGGCAGTTCCGTGTTAAGGGGCGGTATTATCCCCTTCTGACATCACAAGGGGAGCCAAATCTCAATGATTTTTTCACATGCTTGCAGAAAATGGTTTATCAAAACTAAGTTACTGGGTTGATCTTTTTTACATTTTCTAGGCTAAAAGAAGCACTGGGGACCCAATCATAGCACTTAAACATGGAAAAAGTCAGATTTTCTTGATATGTCCTCTTTAAGGCTGAATTACCGGCAGAAGAATGTAGTATGTAGCCCAAGAGATACATTGCATTTTTTCGCAATGTGCATGAGTTTGAACGTCTTTGTACATGTACGAGTTTAATAAACTATAGCTTACTTGTGCATTCGAAGGTGCACGTACCTTTGCATACACTTAAAAAAACGACTATAATCCAGGCTTTAGACTTTAATTTCTCTAAACTGCTGCTCTGGTACCGACTAGTGGTAGCCGGTTTTCCACATTGAAAGCCGAACTGTTAGAAATGCAAAGTTTCTTGATGTTACGTACACCGTGAAAAGAAAGTCCTATACTTTGTAAAATTTGTAAAAGCAAAACAAGCACACACAGAGAATCGATTCTGGCATGCATTTGCATGTAAGGGAATAGGCCTGGAAAGCAGTTTGGACACAGATCCGGGAAGCTCGTCTCTGTC
Organism: Paramisgurnus dabryanus; assembly: GCF_030506205.2. Taxonomy (NCBI): domain Eukaryota; kingdom Metazoa; phylum Chordata; class Actinopteri; order Cypriniformes; family Cobitidae; genus Paramisgurnus; species Paramisgurnus dabryanus. The sequence goes on along the minus strand of NC_133340.1, from coordinate 24,162,478 downwards.
AGTGGGAAAGAACACGGAGAACGAGGGATGAAACCGGAGAAAAACCGCAAAGGGGGATGGGAAAATCGAGAAAAAGCTGTGTGTTTCATAATGCGAGTGTAATAAATAGGGCTGTAAATGAGTGTGTGAAGCTTCATGGCTCTCAGAAAGCCCCATTCATCAGACAGGAGCATCTTCCCGCTCTTAAAACAATGAAAGGCAGCCCCCGTACCCCCTCAGTCGGAGCAGACTAGAGTCTGTCATTTGTGTACAGAGATAACAGGATAAACAGGAGAAAGAGCCAGTGCGAGAAATAGTCTGTGTGTGTTTGCGCTGAAACAGAGGGCCCCTGTATGTTACCGGATGAAGTGATGGTGGGATAGCGCATGATTAGTATGTTAATAGGCATATATAAAGTGTGTTTTTGTGCGTGTCTGTTTGCATTAGATCCCTCTGGGCCTTATTCATATGCGTCGACATACAGAAGGGTTTTGTTCGTGCGCGCAAGTGTTTTGAATGCGTTATTTTTAGCCCCGTATGTGTTCACGCAGAACAATTAGTGTGTATTTGCATTAATACATTTTCAGGCATACATTTGAGGGTGCTTATGTATGTGTTGAAATCTTTGTGAATGTTTGAGTCTATGTAGGCCTTGTTTTGGCACCTGTTGGCCCTCTGTGGTCTTCAGGTTTCCGGTTGTCATGGTAAATGGAGGTGTATGGGGTACTGGTTGATGCAGAGCCCAGACAAAGATGCTTTGGTGTAAATGCGTGTGTTAAAGGTAAAGTGCGTATTTTCTGCACAACTAACATCACCAGATAGAATTGCCATAATTATTATGTTAACTATTGAAATGTTATGATAGCACTACCTATAGATTTACCTTACGAATGACAGATTACATAAAAAGTCAATGCAAAGACGCGATCAGACGCGTTCTCCCGTGGAGCAATGCAAATGACGCGATATGGGCCGCGTGTTTGCCGCAAAAACATGCGCTTTACGCCTGAAATGTGTCTTCACCCAAGTTGAAAATATTAAACTCGAGCGAAAAAATTCGCATGACACGAAGTTAAATCCCGCGAGTAATCTTGAGCGAGTAACGCAATGCCCCGCGTTTGGTGTGTACGTAGCATCATTTTCAACTTGGGCGAAGACGCGTTTGAGGCGAAAAGCGCGTGTTTTTCGCGGCAAACGCGGCACCCAAATCGCGTCATTCGCATCGCCCCATGCGAGGACGCGTCTGATTGTGTCTTTGCATTGACTTTGTATGTAATCTACTCGCGCAAATCGTTAAACTCGTTTCTGGTGTGAACCTACAGTTAGGTGTTCATACTTAAAAAATGTAAGATGAAAATTTGCATTGATTTAAAATGTAACGAACAGCATTGACATCATTGTAATATTTTCTACTGAATTGCTTTTCATTTTCTTTTTTGCTTGTATTTGCGTAGTCAGTTTTGTCTTCTTTTTATGTTAAGTGGATCAATTTAGTAGGAACCGAGGCTTAAAACTTAAGTTTACGTAACACTATTTTTACAACTATTTAGTCTTTTTCCCCCTAATATTCAAATCAAATTATTATTTAGTTGATTTAGATAAAAATTCATCATGAAGTCTGTAATAGACTGTATTTGAACAAATTTCTCCGCCAATATGACAGCAGTCCCACACAAACACATGCTCTGCCTCCACAGCCTGTTACCAGTGGTGTGATTGGCTCTGATTTAGGCTGGTGCCATGGCAACTAAACATCCCACCATACATTACCTGGACACCTTTCAAGATTGTGTTAGTTCACATGGAAGTGTTCAGGTGTTGGGATAAAGCTCATGTTTTTCCGATAATATGCGGGTAATATGTTATGTCCCGCATTAGACGCAAAGAGTGAGAGATATATACATTTATAAATATAGAGAGGAAGGATTTAGGCGTTGTGCATATTTATGTAGCATGGCCAGTTGCCCAGAGCTGCCTCCTACATGTGAGAGAGAGAGAGAGAGAGAGCGTCCATAATAAACGACTGTACATTACTCTATTTCCAACCGCACCATTCGTCACACATGAATATTCAGACACATATGATTTGCAATCTTTCTGTCACATTAAACCCCCCAGCTATGAACTAAATATCCATCTGTGGGCTACGTTCAGTTTCGGAGCCAAACCAGTGCCACCTTACGCACATTCACACGAGCCTTCTGGATTTCATCAGAGTTTGGGAACATTTTACTGGATTTTTTATTTCGGTTTTGCCATCGTTCCCGTTTTGCAATCAATCTCGCAGCATTTGAAATATTTACACACACACATTGTGCAAACAGAGATAGCGATTTTGCATGGCACAGTTCAAGGATTTGGTTTGGTTTTTCTGTAACTGCAAACAAATTTGAATATCCGCTTTATCGGCTTCAAAACAAACATTCTCATTTACCTCTCAAACGATTTGCCAAACTTATACAAATCTGTGAATCTTGCTCATTTTGTGTGCAAGAGAGAATACAGTGGAATTATGTATACCATAGCCATTGCTAGACACGATTTAAGCACAACTGCATTAAAAGTCTGTCATTGTATAAACTTGCTTCACTTTTGTGCATTAAGATATTTCTGCCTAGTCATAGAGTGACATTAAATATGACAATACACTGTGTAAACAGATTTGTTGGTTCAACTTAAATAAATAAGTTGCATTCAATTCATACTTTTTTTTAATTTATTAAACTTAAAAGTTATATTTTTAGGTTAAATTGACTAAGAATTTTAAGGCTATCAGGAAACTTATTAATTGGAAAAATAAAAAGCACTTACATTTCTATAAATATTTTTTTTCAGGGGCAGGGATGCAGTTAGTTTGCAGTTTTTAAAATTGGTGTTATTTAAAAACAATAGAAGTCTATGGTACAGTATGTCCTCAATTATATAGTTGAGCAAACATTAGTTCCCACTGTGGATCCTTTGACTGCAGGCAAGTGAAAATTTTTAAAAACACATACAATGACACTGACGTGCAAATACAAAAGAATGATAAGTCATGTGCTCACATGCTGTGCGTGTCTATGTGTGTGTTTGTCTCTAAGCAAAGATTTAGATTAACTGTTTTTATCTGCAGCACCCTTAATCTTCTTCTGTCATTTTTCCACCTTAGTTTTTTCCTTGACACACATAGACGTTTGACGTACTCTATCACACAGGTGCGTCTGCAGGGTTTGATGTGTATGCAGAGCTTATTTCTGTGCCTGAAGGTGTTCTGTGTGTGAGCAGACTGTGTGTGAGCGCAAGTAGGTCGTTTAAGGTTGACTTAGTTTACGATGTGGGTGTGACTTTACTTAGCAGGCTAATAGTGAACTTGTTTCAAGTAATCTACCAAATTCAATATAAATACATTATGCAAAGTTAATGGATCTCAGAATTTATTTCAGAAATCTTGAATTGGTAAGCCCAGTTTTGAAGTATATGACATGTCACTGTTTTCAAGTTTGTAAAATGATTGTGCAAATTAAGTTCGGTACTGATTTTGTTTGTCATCTTTTGAGCATTTAATTGATTTGCTTAATTTCTGGCACTGAAACAACACACACACACACGTACAAATAAGTGACACTTGCATTTAATTAAATACCCACAGAGAGACAATTAGTTTAAACCTTTTTTCTGCTACTTTTTTAGTTTTCACTGATAGCTCTGAACATAACAATACATTACCCTTCTTAAACACTACTCTGAACAGAACATTACTTTGAGAGAGTTTTGAAACATTACTCTGAACAGAACGTTACTTTGAGAGAGTTCTGTAACATTACTCTGAACAGAACGTTACTTTGAGAGAGTTCTGTAACATTACTCTGAACAGAACGTTACTTTGAGAGAGTTTTGAAACATTACTCTGAACAGAACGTTACTTTGAGAGAGTTTTGTAACATTACTCTGAACAGAACGTTACTTTGAGAGAGTTTTGTAACATTACTCTGAACAGAACGTTACTTTGAGAGAGTTCTGTAACATTACTCTGAACAGAACGTTACTTTGAGAGAGTTTTGAAACATTACTCTGAACAGAACGTTACTTTGAGAGAGTTTTGTAACATTACTCTGAACAGAACGTTACTTTGAGAGAGTTTTGAAACATTTCTCTGAACAGAACGTTACTTTGAGAGTTTTGAAACATTTCTCTGGACAGAACGTTACTTTGAGAGAATTTTGTAACATTACTCTGAACAGAACGTTACTTTGAGAGAGTTTTGTAACATTACTCTGAACAGAACGTTACTTTGATAGAGTTTTGAAACATTACTCTGAACAGAACGTTACTTTGAGAGAGTTTTGAAACATTACTCTGAACAGAACGTTACTTTGAGAGAGTTTTGAAACATTACTCTGAACAGAACGTTACTTTGAGAGAGTTTTTAAACATTACTCTGAACAGAACGTTACTTTGAGAGAGTTTTGTAACATTACTCTGAACAGAACGTTACTTTGAGAGAGTTTTGAAACATTACTTTGAACAGAACGTTACTTTGAGAGAGTTTTGTAACATTACTCTGAACAGAACGTTACTTTGAGAGAGTTTTGAAACATTACTCTGAACAGAACGTTACTTTGATGTAACTACTCTGAACAGAACGTTACTTTGAGAGAGTTTTGTAACATTACTCTGAACAGAACGTTACTTTGAGAGAGTTTTGAAACATTACTCTGAACAGAACGTTACTTTGACGTAACATTACTTTGAACAGAACGTTACTTTGAGAGTTTTGAAACATTACTCTGAACAGAACATTACTTAGAGAGAGTTTTGTAACATTACTCTGAACAGAACGTTACTTTGAGAGAGTTTTGAAACATTACTCTGAACAGAACGTTACTTTGAGAGAGTTTTTAAACATTACTCTGAACAGAACGTTACTTTGAGAGAGTTTTGTAACATTACTCTGAACAGAACGTTACTTTGAGAGAGTTTTGAAACATGACTCTGAACAGAACGTTACTTTGAGAGAGTTTTGAAACATAACTCTGAACAGAACATTACTTTGAGAGAGTTTTGCAACATTACTCTGAACAGAACGTTACTTTGAGAGAGTTTTGAAACATTACTCTGAACAGAACGTTACTTTGACGTAACTACTCTGAACAGAACGTTACTTTGAGAGAGTTTTGAAACATTACTCTGAACAGAACGTTACTTTGAGAGAGTTTTGTAGCATTACTCTGAACAGAACGTTACTTTGAGAGAGTTTTGAAACATTACTCTGAACAGAACGTTACTTTGACGTAACTACTCTGAACAGAACGTTACTTTGAGAGAGTTTTGAAACATTACTCTGAACAGAACGTTACTTTGAGAGAGTTTTAAAACATTACTCTGAACAGAACGTTACTTTGACGTAACTACTCTGAACAGAACGTTACTTTGAGAGAGTTTTGAAACATTACTCTGAACAGAACGTTACTTTGACGTAACTACTCTGAACAGAACGTTACTTTGAGAGAGTTTTGAAACATTACTCTGAACAGAACGTTACTTTGAGAGAGTTTTGAAACATTACTCTGAACAGAACGTTACTTTGACGTAACATTACTCTGAACAGAACGTTACTTTGAGAGAATTTTGTAACATTACTTTGAACAGAACGTTACTTTGAGAGAGTTTTGTAACATTACTCTGAACAGAACGTTACTTTGAGAGAGTTTTGAAACATTACTCTGAACAGAACGTTACTTTGAGAGAGTTTTGTAACATTACTCTGAACAGAACGTTACTTTGAGAGAGTTTTGTAACATTACTCTGTACAGAACGTTACTTTGAGAGAGTTTTGAAACATTACTCTGAACAGAACATTACTTTGAGAGAGTTTTGAAACATAACTCTGAACAGAACGTTACTTTGAGAGAGTTTTGAAACATAACTCTGAACAGAACATTACTTTGAGAGAGTTTTGCAACATTACTCTGAACAGAACGTTACTTTGAGAGGGTTTTGAAACATTACTCTGAACAGAACATTACTTTGAGAGAGTTTTGAAACATAACTCTGAACAGAACGTTACTTTGACGTAACTACTCTGAACAGAACGTTACTTTGAGAGAGTTTTGAAACATTACTCTGAACAGAACGTTACTTTGAGAGAGTTTTAAAACATTACTCTGAACAGAACGTTACTTTGAGGGAGTTTTGAAACATTACTCTGAACAGAACGTTACTTTGAGAGAGTTTTGAAACATGACTCTGAACAGAACGTTACTTTGAGAGAGTTTTGCAACATTACTCTGAACAGAACGTTACTTTGAGAGAGTTTTGAAACATTACTCTGAACAGAACGTTACTTTGACGTAACATTACTCTGAACAGAAGGTTACTTTGAGAGAGTTTTGTAGCATTACTCTGAACAGAACGTTACTTTGAGAGAGTTTTTAAACATTACTCTGAACAGAACGTTACTTTGAGAGAGTTTTGAAACATTACTCTGAACAGAACGTTACTTTGAGAGAGTTTTGTAACATTACTCTGAACAGAACGTTACTTTGAGAGAGTTTTGTAACATTACTCTGTACAGAACGTTACTTTGAGAGAGTTTTGAAACATTACTCTGAACAGAACATTACTTTGAGAGAGTTTTGAAACATAACTCTGAACAGAACGTTACTTTGAGAGAGTTTTGAAACATAACTCTGAACAGAACATTACTTTGAGAGAGTTTTGCAACATTACTCTGAACAGAACGTTACTTTGAGAGGGTTTTGAAACATTACTCCGAACAAATCATTACTAAGAGAGAGTTTTGAAACATTACTCTGGACAGAACATTACTTAGAGAGAATATTGTAACATTACTCTGAACAGAACGTTACTTTGAGAGAGTTTTGTAACATTACTCTGAACAGAACGTTACTTTGAGGGAGTTTTGAAACATTACTCTGAACAGAACATTACTTTGAGAGAGTTTTGAAACATTACTCTGGACAGAACATTACTTTGAGGGAGTTTTGAAACATTACTCTGAACAGAACGTTACTTTGAGAGAGTTTTGAAACATTACTCTGAACAGAACGTTACTTTGAGAGAGTTTTGTAGCATTACTCTGAACAGAACGTCACTTTGAGGGAGTTTTGAAACATTACTCTGAACAGAACATTACTTTGAGAGAGTTTTGAAACATTACTCTGGACAGAACATTACTTTGAGAGAGTTTTGAAACATTACTCTGAACAGAACGTTACTTTGAGGGAGTTTTGAAACATTACTCTGAACAGAACATTACTTTGAGAGAGTTTTGAAACATTACTCTGAACAGAACGTAACTTTGAGAGGGTTTTGAAACATTACTTCGAACAAATCATTACTTAGAGAGAGTTTTGAAACATTACTCTGGACAGAACATTACTTAGAGAGAGTTTTGTAACATTACTCTGAACAGAACGTTACTTTGAGAGAGTTTTGAAACATTACTCTGAACAGAACGTTACTTTGAGAGTTTTGAAACATTACTTTGAACAGAACATTACTTAGAGAGAATTTTGTAACATTACTCTGAACAGAATGTTAATTTGAGAGTTTTGTAACATTACTCTTAACAGAACATTACTTTGAGAGTTCTAGAGCTTATTCTAGAATTCTCTGATGGGGTAAGATTGATGTGTGCGTGTAACTGCAGCTGTCACCCAAGTGTATGCGATGTGTGCGAGCACTCTTGTGCTTGTAGGACTGCATAAAAGTCTGAATATTCCTTACTAACCATCAGAGCTCAGCAAAGATGACAGACTTTAATCCTGTGTTTGATCACACACACAGCTGAAAATGGAATTCTGAAAGAGCAGCATACACACGTCTCACAACTCGAAATATTTACAAGTTACGGCTTGACGTGGAAGGAAGTTAGAAAGCATACGAGCAGTCAGGGCGAAGGCTTGACATCTGACGGGAGTAATCATAGATACAGAAGTAGGAGCGATATAGAATGTGAGGAGCTCTAGTGTCAAAGAAAAGTTGTGTGTGTGGGGGGGTTTCTAAGGTCACAGTGCAGAATATCACAGTGGAATGTGGAATGCTGAAACACTGCCAACACAAGCACACCAACTACACACATACTGTACACTCTCAACTCCCCCTCTCTTGACTCAGTCATTTGTGTTATGAAAAGTGCTTTACTACATGCATTATGTTCCGTCTGAGAGCTCTATATATGCTATATATTAGACACAGTATATCAAGCCATGTGTCAGCCACATGCTAACACTGAGCGCCCAGGATAACTCTTAAAGGAATATTACACTTTCATAAAAAAATTGAATAATTTACTCACCCCCATATCATCCAAAGATGTTTATGTCTTTCTTTGTTCAGTCGAGAAGAATTTACGTTTTTTGAGGAAAACATTTCATGATTTTTCTCCATATAGTGGACTTTAGTGGACCTCAGCATTTACAGTTTCAATACAGCTTCAAAGGCCTCTAAACAATCCCAACCGAGGCATAACCACAACTTCTTGCACTTCTTGCACTCGTCTTGCACTAGCCTTGTGATAGGCCAACGTAAACTTTTGTATTACGTTTTCACGTCAAAAGGTCAACTACCGCTCCAGTGTTTAAGTGTGGAGAAAGAAGCCCGTTTTGACATTGTTTTATGTGGAATGATACTAATTAATGTCTTGGTGTCAGTATTGTTTAAAATGGTCCGCAAGTTTGCGTTTCACATATGTAAAAAACATTTTGACATGATTACGTAATACGTAGGGTTGCGCTGGCGCAACACACAGCTAGTGCAAAACGAGAAGTTGTGTTTATGTTTAAAAGTATATCTTTTTTTATCGTTTGACTAGATAAGACCCTTATTTTTCAATTTTATTTTATTAATATAGTACTTTTCACAATTGGTAATTGTTTCAAAGCAGCTTTACATTAGAAGGTGCAGGGGAAACACAGAAAAATCAACAGACAAAACAAGTAGCAAAATACAGCGGCTATGAATAAAGTTCATAAGCGAGCATATGAATAATGTCTCGTATACAAGAGGGTGCTAAGTTAAGCCAATGTAAAAAAAAACCTTGGGAGAATATGTATATATTGACGTTATATATATACTTATATGGGATGTAAACGGTATGTAAAAGGGATAAGGAGATTTAACAGGTTCCGTTGGTCAGGTCGTTGAACTCCACGGAAGCCGGAACTGGGTCTGTTTGTCTCAATGTCCTCGGGTTCGAGGACGAGACCGGGAGAGAGAAACTATGCTCGGTTCCAGACAGGCTAGCTATTGCGGCATTAGTATATTACCCAGACGAGTTATGTGAATGCTTTGTTCTGTACAAGCTAACTATTGCGAGATAACTATAATTTAGTTATTTTTGACTACCTTATGACTCGGTTGGGTTTATTTAGAGCCCTTTGAAGATGCTTTGAAACTGCAACTTTGAACTGCATTGAAACTATAAAGCGTTGATTAAACTGACTAAAGTCCACTATATGGAGAAAAATCCTGTAATGTTTTCCTAAAAAAACTTAATTTCTTTTCGACTAACGAAAGAAAGACATAGACATCTTGGATGACATGAGGGTGAGTAAACTATTGTTTTTTTCTACGTTTTTTCTGCTGTTTATTTACTTTACAGGTATATCAGATTGTGCACACACATTAGTTTGAAGTTGACTCAGAATACAATTTTTCCACCAACGGCACATGCTGAAATTTTGTAGTATAAAAACAGCAATGTGTGCCTTTTAAAAAAATAAGAAAGATGAAGGAAACGGTAAAAAACGACCTCCCCTGCCAAGAAAACGTTCCACGAGCCCTTAATGTTATAGCCAAAGAGGAATACAAGTCAGAAGGCACATTTGCAATCGATTTAGTATTCACAGAGCAAGCTGCGAAGCAGCACATATCTGAACAGGTAAAAGGTACGAGGAGTGAACGAGACACAGTTTTAATATAACATGCATTTATTTGGCATGCTTTTACTGTGTGTCAATGATTAGGTGTCTGCAGAGGTTTATCTATAGCACCACCTTGAGTTTAGATGCTTTTAATAGAGCAACTGAAAACACACATGTTGTACCAAGATCCCAAGAAAAAGTATTGTTTAATGAGCAAAAATGTATATATTCAATGTACAGTATACATGCGTGTGCTTGAGTGTGTGCCAGCGATCTGTCAAAAGGTTTAGGATGATGAGGATTTTCTGCATTAAATATCACCACATCTGAGAAAATCGATCGTCTGTATGTTTTTTTATTTGTGCTCATCTGTGTGTGTATATTGACTGTAGGCGGGTCTTCACCAGCAAGGGACCACTGGCACCACATGGGCCCCTAGTTTGGTCTGTGATTGATTTCTACTGTTAGCGTGTGCGTACTTCAGTACAATAAGGAAGATGGTGAATTTTGCTTTGGCTGTCCCAGATGAGAGTAATTTATACCTGCTTACACACTCGGAGGCTCATGCTCAGGGTCTAATGAAATCAGTGGAGGGGAAATATAGCAAAATGAAACCTACAACCAGTCTGTTTCTATATTACACACCGCTTACGTTTTTTTTTCTTCGTAGGCTGCCAGGTTTGAACAAATATCTTAAGGGAAGGAAAAAGAAAGAGAGGGAGAAAAGAAAGTTTGCCTTTAGCGTGTTCCTTCATCTTGCGCAGATGTTTTTACTAAGCTTATTGCAATGCATCGTGGTATTGTTTACTGCTGATTAATGCTGATTTAAACTATCTTAAAGGAGGCATAATTGTATTACTTACCTGGTAAAACAGACTTTGTGTCGGTAGACAGTTCCCTATGTTTCAGAACAGAGTTATGGACAAAACCAAAGACAACTTGCCCCAAGCATGAATGTGATGGTCCACCGGCTTTAATCAAAGCGATTACGATGGTGTGTGTCAGTTGTTTCTCAGTCACCGACAACTGGCATTGTCAGTGATCCAGATACAAAATGTCTTTCTCTGGACTGCGCCCCAGTGACATCGTACATACAAAACAAAGACAGTGCATATATAAAGGGATAGTTCACCCCAAAAAATTACAATTCTGTCATCATTTATTGTTGTTCAAAACCTGTATGAATTTCTTTATCTTAAAGGGATTTTGATCATTTTTGTAAGCAAGCACACAGTTAACGGTACCCTTAGGGGTAAAAACAAATACTATTGATGGAAGTCAATGGGTCAAATGTGTGCTTACCATATATGATCAAAATATATCTTCTTTTGGTTAAGGGTTGAGTAAATGATGACAGCATTTTCATTTTTGGGTGAACTATCCCTTTAATACATGCGTTAGCTCAATTCAATATTATGCATCAGTTGATTTAATAAACAGCATTAAAATAATTCAATTTACAAGTCAGCTTGTCTTCTACTTACTGTTGACTTGTTTTAAAAGGAAATTACTAACTTTACGAGTGCCCCGCGGGCAAGAAATGTCTACGATTATTCTGCCCCATTAACCCTCAAAGTGTCAACCTGTCTTCACTTCATAAGCTGTCAGAATAGCGGAACGGCACTTAAATAATTCAATTTGTCTTAGACTATTGAAATCTGTCTCTCAGACCTGCTCGGCGAGTTCGCAAACCCGTACTGAAGCTGTGTGAAATCCAGAGCTGTTGTTTGATGTCAACAATCTCTTGCCAATTAATATAAACAAGATGCAAAGATGGCCGACGTCACACAGCTGTCCGCTCACCATCGCAGATGCTCAATTTATAGGCCCGTTCCAGATTAGCTTAAACGCCCTGCTGTTGCATTCCTTATCTTTCTTTCCTATGCAGATTTTCAATATCCTGTGCTCATGTGCCATCCAGGCTCTATGCAGGTGTTAATGCATTAAAATGCTTCTCTAATATATCCTAATGCAGTATTTATACTGCGAACTTTTTTTAAAGGTGCCGTAGAATTTAAAGGTCCCGTTATTTCTGTGTTTTTGAAGCTTTGATACAGTACGCAATATAACGTGTTCATGTTTCACGTGTTAAAAAATTCATTATTTATCACACATTTTATTTATCTGTATAGCGCTGTTTTCACTGTCCTCAAAACGGGCTGATGTCTTTCTTGTCCTATGAAGTCCCTCCATCAGAAATACGTAATGAGTTCTGATTGTGTAGTTTGTTTAGTATGTTGTGATTCGATTCGATCTTGCCGTTAGCTTAGCTGGCGACTGACTTATTCCTGTGGGCGGAGTTTAGTCAAAAAACGGTTCTAGTGACGTCATTAAAGCAGGAAGTAGAGGGCTCTAGTCCAAACCGGCCGTTCGCTGTTGGCTTAAAGGTGAATTCTGTCAAAGAAAATATATTGCCTGGCAGTGAACTTTGACCTTTATCATTTTGCAGGTATTATTTATGCTATTACAACAACATTACACACTAACTAAAAAATGGGATCAGGAAGAATGTGACCTTTAAAACTGTATATGCATAGATACATAACGCATGCTCAGTACATAACGTGAGCCTCAAATGCAATTGTTTCCCATGAACTTGGCCTTGCTAGCATCAATTAAGTAATAAGGTTATGTTACATATGCAAATGCTGTATATCCATCTATTTGTCTTTCAGCAATGAGGTGAGGACTAATAAACATCTGTAGAGGAATAAAAAGAGAATAATTAATCATTAAGAGGATTTGCCCGTCTCTGGATGATTTAATGTGGCGCTGTGACCTCAGTGTGAAAGTAATCCACCCTGCTCTTGTTTGAAGAGCGTTTCCCTTGAGGCAGCTGAGGCTTGTCGTGGGTCAAAGGTTAAGACAACGGCACGCGCGTGGGTCATGCTACGTGTGTTAACAATAACAAGCTGAAGGTCAAAGGTTAAAAAAGCTGTTAAGCATGGCAGCTTTGCGTGTGTGTGTGGTAGGGAAAAGGCTACAAATCAGGATTTAAAACTCAGTTGATTTTTACGTGTTACTGTGTTACATGTTACTAAAGTAAGAAAAGTATATTATTTATAACTATTCAGTAGATGCGTTTCCATTACAGATTTGCGCAAAACTTATGCAATATTTTCGAAATCAGTGCACTTTAAAAAATACTTAATTTTTTGTTAAATCAACTCAGATTTACAAGTCATGTCAACAGAGATGAATTGTCACAACTCATAAAATATTGTTGAGAAAAGTCAACTTAATTTTATAAGTTATAACAACTCACCTGTAGTTATAACAACGCATGTCTAGTCAAGATAAATAATAGTAAGTTGGAATGACTTGTAAATCTGAGTTGATTCAACAAACATTTTAAGGCAGCAAAGTATTTTTTACAGTGTGGTTCTCAAACTTTTTCAGCGTGAGGCCCCCATTGAATACGGTGCATCCTTTCGTGGCCCCCCAAAGAAAATGTATGACATAAAACATTGTAAAACTTAAAATTTTAATTAAACAAAACATATTAAATTATTCAATGTAGTGCTGGTTAGTTGCATTATTTTTCTGAGATTTAAGTACACAAATTTATGATAAATTTATTTATTTTATAAAACTGGGGACCCCCTGGCTGGCATGGCCCCCAATTTGAGAACCACTGTTCTAAATGTTGATAAAAAACCTGCCATATGTCATTCCAAACTTCACGGTGAGCCATTATTTTAAATAAAAATAGATAGAGGAGTGTTATCCAATCATTATTGTCAAGGAAAGCCTTTTATGAGGAGCAGACACGTATGAGGTGTTTCTGGGAGGTTTTAGTACTTACCACTTCATCTTCAAATAATGATTGTGACTTCTGTTTCCATTGGACTTTTGCGAAATACACCTTTTCCAAATTGCCAAAAAACATTTTTGCATGTTTTTTGCAAAATTGACATGTTTCCAATGGCCGTATTTTAAATACGCAATATCAATTTGCACAATTTAAAGGGTTATAGAAACGTAGCTACTGTCTTTCATCCCTGTTCAACAGTTCTCTTCTGATCACATGTGTCATTTAGAAATGTAATTAATTTCATTTGTTCAGGGATTCATTTTTATGTTTTGCATGAGAAACATCTGTAAATCTAGATTATCCGATTGAAAACAGATTTCACTCCCACTTTATCTATAGCAGGGCTACCTGTACTAATCGACAATTCCCTTTAAGAAGACACAAAATGGTACACCTTGTGTCTCCGCTTACTGTCAGTGGTTGGCACTGGATTTGAGCGTGTGTGTGTTTTAAATGTCCCAACATGTCCACTGTTTGTTTTTTCGGTATATCCGCGCTTAGTCCACCCAAAAGACAGAATCCACCGCAATCACACAAAGCATTACGATGTGGTTTTAGCAAACTGTGTTAAGACATTATTTAGGTTGAGCTCTGATTGATTGAGATTTGGGCTGTTATGCAACTTAATCCTCCATTAAGGCCCTAAGCGCTCTTTAACCTTTTGACCTGACGCACAAATCTCAGTAACATTTCAGAACCAGAACTCACAGGGGCCCAAACATCTCACTACATGGTGCAGCACCAAGTTTGGGTTATTTAAATAATTATTTAAATATAAAAATGATGTGTTTATGGGTGTGTGACCGGCTGCTGCGAGTGTATGTGTGGGGTGGGGGTCACGAGATGTCTTTCTCCTGCATTGTAAGGGTGTATTTGTCAAAGATGAAACATGAAAGGAAATGAAGGGGTGTGAGATTTGGACGTGTCGAGAGACTTCTGTGGTCTTGCTGTTGGCAGACAAATGTTTTCATTTGTCTACTCGCACTGCAATAATACAACTATAACTAGAAAGAGAGAGTGATTTGGCCAAAAAGGACATTAGATAGTCGAGTGCCAAAAAAACGTCTGTTCTCATCCTCCTATATTCCTTTACCTCCTTTACACTCGCTCCCAGATGGGAACTAAAACTTCAAATCACCGTCTGCACTTTTGTCATTGGGGAGGCTACTTTGAAACTGTATCTTATCACGTCAAAAGCTACTCTGAATTAACAGAAGCTCAGATGAAGGCAAACATGCCTTTTAATAAAGTTACGTTCCAGCTTTGGTTTGCTTTTATTGTTTCTTTATCTTTTAGTGTTTGAAAGCACTGGGAAAATATGGAAGGAAGGAAAGAAAGACTAATGAAGGGAATAAGGACGTGAATGAAATCTGTGTTATTATAGCATGTCAGTCACAGGACGAAGAGTCAAAACCCACATCAAAATCTTTTCAAGTAGCATTAAGCAAGCATGACCGGCCTGTTAAAGCAACACAACTACAAGATCACAGTACTGACATATAGTGTGTGTGATATTTGTGTGTGTGTGTGTGTGTGATGGGGAATCAAAGAATCTAGAGGAAGTGCATTATGGGGTCCCGTCAGCAAAGACATATTCGCTTTCTCTCTTTTTCTCTCTTTAGACACTCACACACACATACGCAGACTTTACATTCAGGTCATTGAGGATACAGTTCCTGCTTCCTCTTGTCTCAAACAATAGAAGCTCTATTACAGTCCCAAAAATTCAGAGAGAGAGAGAGAGAGAGAGAGAGAGAGAGAGAGAGAGAGAGAGAGAGAGAGAGAGAATAAATAAGAGTAAAAGGTAATTTAAGCTCAATAAAAACTACTTTGGTAGCTTTAAATATATATTTTTGCATATAAATATTTAAAGGAAAACACCACAATTTTTCAATATTTTACTACGTTCTTACCTCAACTTAGACAAATTAATACACACCTATCTTTTTTCAATGCGTGCACTTAATCTTCTTACAGCGCGTTGTGAATGTGTTAGCATTTAGCCTAGCCCCATTCATTCCTTAGGATCCAAACAGGGATGAATTTAGAAGCCACCAAACACTTCCATGTTTTCTCTATTTAAAGACTGTTACATGAGTAAGTTTGGTGGCCAAAATAAAACGTGCCAATTTTTTTTAAGCAGATAAAACATTAAAACTATATAACATCTTCACTCCTGACTCCTCCCCCTCTTGCTCAAATTTTCGTCAATATTACTGCGCCGGAGGTTGAGGTGCTGCGCTCTTACGCCATACAATATAGTTCTTGTTTTATCAACTTAGAAAATCGCCACGTTCCATTTTTGTGCCACAATACTTACTCGTGTAACAACTTATGTAACAGTCTTTAACTCTTTCCCCGCCAGCCAGCGCCAGAGTTTTTCATGATTTTCACCAAAGTTTAATGCCTTCCAGAAAATTTTCGTCTTTAAATATATAAACATACAATATACCAAATGAAAGAACAGACCCTCTGCTTGAAAACAAAAAAAAAGTTTCATCCTACCTTCAGTGGTTCTTTAGCAATCAGCTTTTGAATATGGGTAGGTTTCTGCAAAAACACCACATTTTGAGCAAAAAGCAGAGATAATTCCATTTTTGTGACGGACTTTTCATAGAGATCCCATTCAGAGCGATCTTTAAAACAGACACGGACATGCAGCCGCTTGCCATAGGGCAATACTTCCGGGTTTAAAAAGTTGCCGAAAGACGGAAAATCTCGTCATTGGCGGGGAAGCGTTTTCTCTTAATTGACGAGATATCTCTTCAATGGCGGGGAAAGAGTTAAATAGGGAAAACATGGAAGTGTTGGGTGGCTTCTAAATTCATCCCTGTTTGGATCCTAAGGAATGAATGGGGCTAGCCTAAATGCTAACACATTAATGACGCGCTGTACAAAGATTAAGTGCACGCATTGAAAAAAGATAAGTATGTATTCATTTGTCTAATTTGAGGTAAGAACATAGTAAAATATTGAAAAACTTTGGTGTTTTCCTTTAAGTTGAATCAACTTGGATTTATAAGTCATTTAACCTTTGATTATTTTTTATCTTGAGTTTGAGTTGCTGTAACTTATAAAATGAAGTCAAAATAACTTAATAACTAATTCAACTTTATTTTATAAGTTACAGCAACTCATCACTAGTCAAGATACAAAATCAAAGTTAAAAAGACTACAAAATCTCTCTCTCTCACTATCTCTATCTCTCTGTCTCAAATTTTGTTATAGAGCTTCTATTGTCAGTGTATTTCAACCTGAATCAAAAATACATAGATGCCCTTTACTCCTTTAACTTTAGTGTTACAATACAATTATTAGATTTTTCATGAGTACACTTTTAGTCTTGATGTCCTAAGTTGCCCTTCAACCAAACTCCAGAGAAATCCTTCCCCCGAACTTCCCTGTTAACCTTGCAGAAGTCAACAGGATGCCTGTTCCAGGTGCTTTTCCGTTTGTCAAACTCTGTACTGCTCCGCTTAGGACAAATGACATTCCAGAGGTCCAAAGTACTTCTCTAGTATTTGCTGTGGACCCTTTTTATAATTCCTTTGCCTGAATAATCACAAGCATATTTCTCATTACAAGCATAGACTTCATTAAGTTCTTGCCAGACTGCTAATCATAAGCAGTGAACACGTTTACTTTGGAAATTTCTCTTTCCTAGGTTAGAAAAACTTGGAAGGGGAATTTTAATTCTTAACCAGTGTGTGTTTTCTTGTCTTGACAGGTTTGTTGATCCACTCAAACCTGGACCTCCACAATATCTCCACAATGATTCATGAGATCTAACTTAATTATTATTAACTATTAGTAATTATTTCACCATTACTAAAATGATCAATTTAAATTAATTCAGATGTGGCTAACCACGAAGCCAAAGCAATAGTACGAAGACATAATTTTTATTTAGCACATTGAAAAATTGATTTGTTGTGTTTGTGCAGCCTTAAAATGTTGAGTTAATTCAACTTAAAAATATTAAATCACTCAAATAAAAAAAGTTGAATTAACTTAAAATTTAAGGCAGCACGAACACTTACTTTAAGTTTTAACAACAAATCTTTTTAACAGGGCAGATGTTTAGCTGTTTGAAGAAATATTCAGAATATTTATTGATTATCAAAATAATCTTTTTTTGCAATAGTTTGCGCTTCCGAGAACCACATGTGTACCATATTTCATTAAAGGGGTTTGCAACCATAAGAGATTTTCTTAATAAGATTAACACACAGGCTGTGTTTTTTTAGATTATAAATTATCTACAAATTTAACAATTGTGCTATTCATCCTAGAAGCTGATCTAATGTTACCACCGTACACACTCAACCCATACTCTCCTTAACTGCTTCACTGGTCTAAGATGATTTGTGTGCATGACTTTGTATCGTGATTAAGGCATATTTGTGTAATTCTATCCATATATTTATCTATTTCACAACTATAATGCTCTTAATGCCGAGAGAGTAGTATTTGTGTATGTTTTCTATAATCGCACTTCCCCTCAAAGTTTTGTAGGCCTGTATTTAGTAGTGTGCTTAGGACCGCAGGGTATTACTGTATTTTATAGCTAAACCTACAGGGGATCAGCGGCTGCAAGCTTTGAAGTATTAGACTATAACTGACTGTTTGTAGATCAGGGATAAAACCAAAATACACTGACTGACCGAGTACACTTACAGTGTTGATGCCATTTCAAAAACACACTTTGCATTTTTCAGAATCTGTCTATATGTTTTTGCTAGAGCACAACGTCCCTCCTCCAGTTTTTAAAGAACAAAACTTAACATTTTCTAATGGAAAATGAGTGTTGTGGTCGACTGATATGATTTTTTTTAAAATGGGGGATCCTCCCAGTACTGTGCACTGTGTCATTAGCCATGTTTTCATCACCATGATTTTATGCGCATTTGGAATATCGCATCGAAACGAGTGATGGAAACGCCAAATTTCGATAATAACCATTTTTACGCTCGCTTGAGGTGGTTTTTGATTTATGCAAAAAATTGTAAATGTGAATAATGGGAGATGGAAATGCATTTGCCGAATTAGGGGTGAACGATAAACCGGTAGAAATCTGTCAACCGGTAGAGATTTTGGGCTATTGTTTCTATCAAGGTTACGCGCCCACGTCACGTTGCTGTTTGTATATGTATTTAAGCACCACATTTTTAAACAAGTGATTTTAAGCCGTTGAAACACACTCGTCTTTGCAAGTGTTCTCATAGAAATGACCATTTAGGGTTTAAGAAAGAGTAAACAGCTAAAAGAGAAAACGCATGTGTAACTGGAGATTAGATCTGGACTTTGGTCTTAACTCTTTCTCCGCCATTGACGAGTTATCTCGTCAATCCACAATACCTCTATTATCCACCAGGTGGCGACTTATAAAACTCGGAAGTATCACCCTAGGGTAAACAGCTGTATATCCGAAGTTTTGAGGATCGCTCTGCATCTGATCAAAATTTTACTTGATGGAAGAGCACCTATTTCGCATTTCTTTTTTTTTGCGAATTATGGAAAGATTCACTTCACGTTTGGATGGAAACCTAGCTATAGTATGAGCGTGTGAGCATGCTCGCGTTGCGAGCTAGGGGTCGCCCCGAAAGAGATTGTCCGGTAAAAGGTCAATAGGTCATCATGTGACTCATTTCATATATGACTAAATTATTTTTCATTAATTTTACTAAAAGTTAGCTTGTGCTGGCTTTCACAAAAGGCCATTTAATTTAAGAAAAAATGCCTTGACAAAAAGGGCATTTTGGTCATCCAGGGGTAAAGGGGCAGGTGCTCGGACACCCTCCTCCACCCATCTGCACCCACCTGCTAATGAGTTGTGTTGGCCTGTGACACTGTTGACTCATGACAAAATTCTGTGGTAACCAGCCCAAATATCGGAGGATATATTGCTGCAATCTGTCGGTCTATCACTGATGGGACATACACACCAAACGCAAGTTCAACGATTTGCGCGAGTTGATTACATACAAAGTCAATGCGAAGAGGCGATCAGACGTGTCCTCACCACGAATTATGCAAATTGGGTGGTAAGTTTGCAGCGAAAACACGCGCTATTCGCCTCTAACGCGTCTTCGCACAAGTTGAAAATATTCAACTCAAGCTTAAAATTTACATGACACAAAGTTAAACTCCCACGAGTAATCTAGAGTGAGCAACACGATGCTACGCGTTTAGTGTGTACGTAGCATGAGTGGTGCTGGCATGTGACACAGTTGGCTCCATTATGCTACAGTATTGTGAATTTCTGCATGTTATCTTTTATGTTTTGGTCTGGGTTACATACAGTAGTTGCTAACAAAACAGACCCTTTCATTTTTAATGCAAGATTTTCTTCTTTATTGTCTTCCAAGCGGTATTCTAAAAAGTAGTAGCAGCACACGTTTAAGTCTTCACTTATTGATTTTCTTTCTCAGTGAATATCTGTTTGTTACCGGTATCCCAGCATGCACTGGTGCAGTTACCCGGGGAGTCTTGAAACATCAGCGAGGCAAAGGAAGGAAGGGAGGGAGGCATAAAGAAAAATGTGCAGGAGAAACGGAGCGCAATTCAGTTGTTATAACCGTGTTAATGGGTCCCAGCTGCTCTGATTGGAGAACCAGACAAGGTTTCAAGATCGCAGGACTCAGGGTCACTTTGTTCTAGTACTCACTGTCCTTGTATTCAGCAGAGATGTTGGTGTGAGTAATTAACGTGTTGAATGTAATTACTTCAGCACGAAGCTAATGAGAAAATGATGAATGCTTGCAGGCCAGCTAAACACGAGCCAAAGCACATTCTTTTACAATCCCTAACGTAAATCTAAAGTGACTTTACAGTACGAATTAATCAGCATCGCTGATTTCTGAACGGATGTAATTTAGTCCGTTTTACAAGGAGTTTTCTGCAGCACAGAGGGCTTTAAAGTAATGGTTTGCTCAAAAGTTGACATTTTATCATTACTGCGTATATTCCCTCGTATGTCTTTTCATTTTAATAGCATTAATGCTGTTCAGTCTTGTTTGTGTCTAAGATGTGAGATTTTGTACAATATAACATTGACATTTGTTCATATAGCAGACACTTTTATCCAAGTGAGAGAGCATTGGACATTTTGTCAACATTAAGTGTAGTCTACAAAGCCATGTGCACAAGTACGACTACATGAACAACATGAAATATGTTTTATGTTTAAGTAAATCAAAAAAATTTCACATTTATTTGAATGGAGTATGGCTTTAATGGCTGATAGGGTCTCATTGTACTCATTGTTTTCGATCTGCTGAGCACTTTTATTTGATGTGATTTCTTTTTAGCTACTAGAAACAGCAGTCTGACCCTCTGCTCACAACACCAGATGCAGCTGAGACAACTAAACATTTGCTTAGTGATTTAGTTTTCTGTTTTAGTTGGGTGGCGTTCACTTCACTGGCAGCAAGCGCACATACCCTGCGGCCGAGATGCTGGGTTTTCCCTCCTTTTCCATTCTCTGTTCTTTTCGAGGGTTAGTACTTTCGTGCCGGTGCAGCGTCCGTATCGACATCTGCGAAGTCTCATGGAGAATGCAGGAATTCAGTCGCACACGTACTGTTCGGAATCGTGCAGAAACCGCCCCGCGCGCTTCCCCCCTTCATCACGGGTGACAAGAGGGAAGAAAAAAAGAGATAATTGCAGGAAAGTGGGATTATTAGGCCATCAGCATCCTTTGAGACAGAATCTGCCAGATAAGTGAAATCAGATGGAGAGAGAGAGAAAGAAAGAGAGAGAGTCTAGAAAATGTTAATTGTGCAGGTCAAGTGTCCATCTTATTCATTCGTCACAGTGGTAAAAAAACTAGTTTACTTGGATTAGATGTCATATTTAATTCAATGTGAATGAAAGGGAGGAATGGAAAACAAACCCTTCAGTATTGCTGTGTATCTGTGTGTTCATTCGATAGGGTGTTCACACAATTTATGTCTAAACATTTAAAGGTGCATTGTGTAACTTTTAGGAGGATGTTTTGACATCGCCAATGCATGCCGTCATGTTTCTACAGTAGCCCTAAATGGACAAACTGCTCTATAGAGCGTGTTTTATCACTATGTTGTATTAAGGTACATTCACATTATAAGCGATTTTGTCGCTCGTCTCTTTCAAAAGAGGCGTTTGTAAATCTGGTTGTCATAAAAAAATGAGTACAGTCCACTACAGGAACTGACGAGAGACGGATGACGTGAACTCTACTGCTTCGTTCTCCTGAAGGGTGCTCATAATTTGCATTTGTTGCGCGACTGAATACGCCCCATTCAGTCGCCAACGGTCACAGTTGCTCGTGTTGCCGGAAGTCGCGAAGCTTCCATTGAAAACAATGAGATTGCGTTGCTTTGCTACTGCTAATCGCTGCTAATGTGAATGAGGCTTTAGACGACGACATGTTTGTCCTGTGGCGGCTACCGTAGCTTTTCTATGTGTTTCGAAAGGGAGGGGTGAGCTGTGGACTGAGCCGTTGGTTGCAATTCACAATCTCACCTCTAGATGCCACTAAAATCTACACAGTGGACCTTTAAGCTTAAGTGTAGTTAATTTTTAGACACTGCCTCGCATACCAAAGCATACTTCATTTGATTCGAGGCATTGGATGCATGCAATACCTCTCCTGTCCTACAGGGGTCTGTAAAGAGCAGTTAAGGTGACCCCAAAAGTTAAAATTGGGTTGCCACCTTGTGGGTAATTGATGCAAAAAAAACAAATGCGCAGTTGTGACATCCGGTTACAAAAATCCAACATACAGTACGCACATAGTGTTCTGATGACGTGATTTGTTTCACGCGCATCGTACACTGACCCTAGCTTATGCATAAAAAGTCAACTATACGCAGGCCTTTAGCCTAGTGGGATTTGGTTGTTATTCCAAAGATCAGCAATTAGAAAGTCACAACACGCATACTCTAACACAAACTGCTTTGGTAAAACTTTGCCTTGTATCTATTTAATAGAATTCACCACTGATCAGTTAATTTGCTTACACGGTTTTGTTAAACTGTATCATCTAGTCCCACTTTATTAGTTCTGTTTTAAAGCTGACATCAATCAGAAAAGTTGCCGCACGACTGCACAAACCGCAGCCTATCTCAGGATGAACCTTGGAAAAGTCATCATGCGCTGGAAAGTGATGCTTAATGATAGCTGGCACTGCATGACATCTGGGCTTGTAGGTGTTTCTGAGAGGCGGCCCGTCCCGCTCAGCCTGAGGGTTGCTGAGGGCGGGAACTGAGCCGGTTCATTTGAGGTTGTTGTGGTTCGCTTCATGCCAGATGATAGACAGCACCTGCCTCCCAGCTGTGCTCTGCTGGCCAGAGGAAGAGAGAGAGAGAGAGAGAGGGCTGATGCATCTGTGGCTTGTTTAAGGACAGAGCAGATGTCATCTCCTCCTCTATTCCTCACTTTAACCATTATCTTCATTTCCTGTCTGGTTCTGTGCGCTTGCTTCTGGCGAAAGATGGAGGGGAAACTGTGTCCAGGCGAATTTGGAGAGATAATGGCACATTATTGAAAAACACAAATTATGCTGGTAATGACTCTCAGAGGTGGTCACTCATATTCATTAATCACTACTCTTTGGCTCCATTCACATTGCAGGTAATTCAGATGTCACTCCTTTTCTGATCTCATTCCGCACACACAGATGCTGCCGTCAAATCATGTCAGAACGATCATAATTATAAGACAAACACATGTAAAGGCCACAAGAATGTTGTAAATGGCAGTGGGAACATCTACTGTACTGAGTTTAGACATTTTTAAATTCGGTGGCGATACATATTGTGTCACATTGTCAGTTTAATAAACAGTTGAAAATAGGTGAAAAATAGGTGGAAAGTTTAGGTGAATAAAGACAAACACATGTAAAGGCCATAACAATGTTGTAAATACAATGGGAACATCTACTGTAGAGTTTAGACATTTTAAAAGTCAGTGGTGATACATATCATGTTTGATAAACAGTTGAAAATAGGTGGAAAATAGGTGAAAAGTACGGGTGAATTTGGAGAAATACAGACAAAGATATGTAAAGGTCACGACAATGTTGTAAATGGCAATGGGAACATCTACTGTACTGAGTTTACAGATTTTAAAAGTCAGTGGTGATACATATTGTGTTAAATAAACAGTTGAAAATAGGTGGAAAATAGGTGAAAAGTACGGGTGAATTTGGAGAAATACAGACAAAGATATGTAAAGGTCACGACAATGTTGTAAATGGCAATGGGAACATCTACTGTACTTAGTTTAGAGATTTTAAAAGTCAGTGGTGATACATATTGTGTTTAATAAACAGTTGAAAATAGGTGGAAAATAGGTGAAAAGTACAGGTGAATTTGCAGAAATAAAGACGAACACATGTAAAGGCCACAACGATGTTGTAAATGGCAATGGGAACATCTATTGTACTGAGTTTAGATATTTTAAAAGTCAGTGGTGATACATATCGTGTTTAATAAACAGTTGAAAATAGGTGGAAAATAGGTGAAAAGTACAGGTGAATTTGGAGAAATACAGACAAAGATATGTAAAGGTCACAACAATGTTGTAAATGGCAATGGGAACATCTACTGTACTGAGTTTAGACATTTAAAAAGTCAGTGGTGATACATATCGTGTTTAATAAACAGTTGAAAATAGGTGGAAAATAGGTGAAAAGTACAGGTGAATTTGGAGAAATACAGACAAAGATATGTAAAGGTCACAACAATGTTGTAAATGGCAATGGGAACATCTACTGTACTGAGTTTAGACATTTAAAAAGTCAGTGGTGATACATATCGTGTTTAATAAACAGTTGAAAATAGGTGGAAAATAGGTGAAAAGTACAGGTGAATTTGGAGAAATACAGACAAAGATATGTAAAGGTCACAACAATGTTGTAAATGCCGATGGGAACACTATACTGAGTTTAGACATTTAAAAAGTCAGTGGTGATACATATCGTGTTTAATAAACAGTTGAAAATAGGTGGAAAATAGGTGAAAAGTACAGGTGAATTTGCAGAAATAAAGACGAACACATGTAAAGGCCACAACGATGTTGTAAATGGCAATGGGAACATCTACTGTACTGAGTTTAGACATTTAAAAAGTCAGTGGTGATACATATCGTGTTTAATAAACAGTTGAAAATAGGTGGAAAATAGGTGAAAAGTACAGGTGAATTTGGAGAAATACAGACAAAGATATGTACAGGTCACAACAATGTTGTAAATGGCAATGGGAACATCTACTGTACTTAGTTTAGAGATTTTAAAAGTCAGTGGTGATACATATCGTGTTTAATAAACAGTTGAAAATAGGTGGAAAATAGGTGAAAAGTACAGGTGAATTTGGAGAAATACAGACAAAGATATGTAAAGGTCACAACAATGTTGTAAATGGCAATGGGAACATCTACTGTACTGAGTTTAGACATTTAAAAAGTCAGTGGTGATACATATCGTGTTTAATAAACAGTTGAAAATAGGTGGAAAATAGGTGAAAAGTACAGGTGAATTTGGAGAAATACGGACAAAGATATGTAAAGGTCACAACAATGTTGTAAATGCCAATGGGAACACTATACTGAGTTTAGACATTTAAAAAGTCAGTGGTGATACATATCGTGTTTAATAAACAGTTGAACATAGGTGGAAAATACTTTTGCATTTTTTAAGCTCCAAAAAGAGGACATATAGTCACCCTACACGCTTTATTTCTTAATGCAACCTCTCTCTACTGTAAATCTCTCGTTTTTTTTCTCAACGTTTCCCCTTTTTCCACATAAAGCTGTTTTTCATAAACTAGCCTGGAATAGCAGTCCCTGAGGCTTAGGCCTGAAACACTAGATCTCTCTGAGCCGTGTGTGTGTGTGTGTGTGTGTGTGTTTGTGTGTGTGTGTGTGTGTGTGTGTGTGTGTGTGTGTGTGTGGAGGCTGAAACGTTAGACTTTTTTGAGCTGGTGCCAAACAGATGCAGTCACTTGCAGAAACCTTCATAGCTCACTTTCTTTCTCTTTCTCTCTCTCTCTTGCTCTTCGTCTTAAACCTTTATTTACAGATCAGCTCTGAACTGATTTTAAGAAATGAAGGATTTCTGCCCAACAATATCAAATGTTCATATGAACTCATTCAAACTTGAGTATGGCTAAAGGACCGTTTACATTATAACAACGATAACTATAACGTTTACGGTACCGCCAGACGATAACGATAACTGCTAATTCGCATGCAAGCCGCAGTACTTGCGCAAATCATTTACCTTCAATGGCATAACTAATACTGCATATTTCCATTACTAAAAACGCTCGTAATTGTTCACATGTCATTAAATGTATAAATATGCTGTTCTTGTTGAATTTACACTGCGGGTATAACCAGCAGATGTCCACAACACGCCACGTTTGCGTAACTCCAAACAGTGAATCTAGTAGTTTGTGTAATCTAATATCTTAGCTTTTGGCAATGTAATAGAAAAACATTACGCAGTAAAGCTTCTCCAAAGTGTCATCTGTCATTTTAAATGCGCGTGCACTTGAAGTTTAAATAGATTTGTTTGGCTCTCAATGGTTTATTGTTCATCAGTTAGAAAAAAATTTGTTAAGAAAGTGATCCCAACGATATCGTTCATTGTATCTTTATTGTTATACTTTTATACTTGTAGTGTGAACTACATTACTCTCTTTGATCTAAAACAATTTTTAAAACTATATTTTTATAGAAAGGCCGTTAGGTCAGGCATCAATACTGCTATTGCTCATATTTCGAGTTAGACCTCTGAACAAACCCTTAACTCTTATAAGTCGATATTATGTGTCCAAAAATGAGCCTGTTTAAAATGTAAACACGTGAATTTTCTTTTTGCTACATTTTTTAAGCAAACACTTGGCAGCACCTTAACCAACAGCTACCCGGTACACCATAACAAAGGCACAGCAACACGCTGGCAACCACCCACAGTGCCATCTGGGCAGAGAGTTTCACACAGGCATGCATTGCTCACATTTCTTTATTAAATGTAAAAATCTACTTTAGTACATCTGCTTTCGTGGGATGCGGTTCAAATCAAGTTTATGTATTCGATAGGCCTCTAATAAAGCCTGGGACGGTCCTGCTTTTTGTTCCCCAAAGCATCTGTCTCACGTCAGGCAGTGACTGAGAAAATAAGGGCAAATAAGGGCCTTTCATGTCATGATGAACAGCAGAAGTCCAGACAGGACAAACTCATGCTTCTTATCTCTGTTAATACGATAAGAGACAACACATATACACTACCGGTCAAAAGTTTTGGAACAATCACTCATTCTCTATGTTTATATTTTTTCACATTACAGAATAATAAAAAACTCGGCCAAACTATGGCATAACACAAATGTAACTGTGGGAATTATGTAGGTGATTAAAAGCATGCAAAAAAATTACTCTTGTTATATTGAATCATCTGAAGTTCAGTCACTCTTCACCTAGAAATTGCAAAACCGTACTTGTGTCATTTTATCAAGAAGCTTCTTGAAGTTTTACTTTAGGATGAATTTTAAATATTATTAGCTGCATTTAGTTTTAATATTCAGTCTAAAATAAAATGTAAATTTCCTAAAAACAGAAATTAATCTGTTTAGCACAGGTTCAGCATATTTTCAGATGCAAAAGCCTTTAAATGCCACCTCTGACAAAAATGAGATAATGATATTAACTGAATGCTTTCGGCACGTATTATGCGTTCATCAAATAAGTTTGCTTCAAATTTGCTTAATCCGCCCTAAGGCCAATCAGAAATACCAGTTTGTTGGCAGAATCCATTAAACGTCACATCGATTTTTCGTCAAACTCTTCCTTGTGAGTACTTGAACACAACCAACGCTATTTCACGAGAATTCGTACATATTTTACAAGTTGGCTAATTTGTATTATTTTATACGAACACATTTGTACGTTTTTATACGATTTGCCTTGGCCCCCGTGACGTAAGGGTAGGGGTTAGGGGTTTGGTTTTGCTGTTGTTTTATTCATGAGAATCGTTAGTTTTTGCACGATTGACTTAATACGAATTAGCCAACTCTGAAAATATGTACAAATTCTTGTGAGATCAGGCTGACACAACTCCAATGTGCAAGCCACATGCATTACAGCGCCCCCTAGCATGTGTTTCGGTTTCTTCATTTATAACGTTTGAATTCTGCTTTTCATCATTTGCAACGTTTCTAGTTACATCTTTAGTAGTTTTCGCAGTTTTGGATTTTAGCATTTAGAGGGTTTTGCAGCGAAAGAAAAATACCAATGAAGTGACTAAAGTGACATTTGTGTAAATAAGGCATTTCAATTACTGATTAATAAGAAATTATTGAACCTGAAAATAAGAGCCTAATAAAAAAATGCTAATTTACATGAAAACATATCAGACGCACTTAAGAGGGTCGCACACCGGCCGCGCAGTTCAGCATCGCACCGCGTCGCGTCTAGGACAACTCGGAGCTTTCGTAAACTGGAAGTGCACATTAAATAGCGCGAGCTTCATCAGATAGCATCTACTTCAAAATGCAAAATATACGTTAGCAGCCAATGTTAATCATTAATGATTTGGCGCGACAGGGATTTGAGCAACTTCCTGAGTCAAAGCTGGGTGGCGCCGGTGTGCGTATACTCATACAATTTTTTTTTTTACATTTTTTTAGAGCGGTGCGACTCTGTGCGATGCTGAGCTGCGCGTCCGGTGTGCGATCCCCTTAACTCTTCATTTGTTTACTTGTTTACTTACAAATGTTTTCTTGTTAGGACTGGTGAAGGATGCTAGGTTGTTTCTAAGGATTCTGGGATTGATTATGACAATAGTACTAAAGGATCATACTGATAAGCACATACAATCACACACAAACACATATGCACACATTGCCCCAGTTTCTAGTTTTACACAGCATGGATTTGAGGGTGGAGACCTACCTGTTATCTGTGTGTGTGTGGGTTTGTGATGTTTAATGTTATTGCCATGCCATTATTTACTATTTGGTAATCCTTTAATAACCTAAAATGACCTCCATCCCATCAGAACAAACACACAAACTCTTGTAACTTCATTCGGCTACTGTGTGTTTCATATACTGTACACGATATATAAAGGTTGATTGTGTGCGTGTTTTCATGCTCAGGGTTCGGGTTGACACCCCCTTATCTGTCATTAGACCATGTATTTGGTTAGCTGCTCTCTGATTGGCTAGAAACGCATCATAATAGCAAGTTGGGGTTGCTGGCTGTTTGTCTAAGGGTCAAAGTTTACGTCTGACCGTGTGTTTATTTGAATGCATGTCTGTCTTCAGTGTGTAATTCTGTTTGTTCTTCTCTATTAGTTGTCTGTTTGCTCTCATCTCTTTGTGTAGATGTATGGTCTGTACTCTCTTCACTTTCCTTGGCAACAGATTCGGTCTGCCTTCCCCCTCCTAATTCTCTCTTCCAGTTTTTTGGCAGAACCCTCTGTTCCCAAAGCTCCTTCAGACTCTCTCTCTCCTCTCTTTCTCTCTCTGTCTCTCTCTCTCTTTGTATCACTTTCTTTCTCTTTCTATGACACAAAGTGGCATGTTTAAGTCACATGATCAGTTCGGTGCGTCTCTGTAGGACTAGATTGTCAAACACAAAGTACAACATCATTTTTTATTGTTGCTTTATCTGTGTAAAAGTCATCTCATAGGCGTTCTGGTTGGTTGACAGTGTTGGTTAACGTGTTCTGGGTTTTTGCTTATTGGTCCACATCAAAAGTTCCCATCTTTAGTGACTGTGATAAACTGATCTCTAGATATGCTCCTCTTTTAATGTAAGTGTATTTGAATTATTAGATTTTCCCAGACAACAAGGCCAGCTCCGGTGCAGATCCGGCCCGGAGTCGTCCGCTGTCTGGATTAGAAAAGTAATTACGCACCACTCCTCTACAAGCCATACAATTTAAATTATTATTTATAACCATTAAACAAACAATGTGGGACATTGCACGCTGACATGAACTCTTTATATGCATAACCCGAGCAATAAAGGTTAAGATCCTCTATTAAATCTTTTTTTATTGCAAAATGTTAATGAACAAGGTATAAGTTATGTGTGTGTGAGACAGAGAGATTTATACCTGGTATCCTGTGTAGCCCCAAACACACTGATCTATTGTGAAGCCTCTTCAACAGGCACGTCCTGTCTGGGTCACCGGGTATTCTGAGGACACACACATACACGCGTCCATAAATGGATATACATCCTGCTGTATCTCGACGGATGAAACGTTAGATAGTAACTCCAATAAGTGAGAAGCATTTGCATCGCTACGATTCTGCCTGTGGCATCATTACGT